>NW_004955466.1:11191045-11272085 GCF_000276665.1 Chinchilla lanigera
CGCGCCGATCGCTCGCCACCGCCGGCCCAGGGCCTGCCGCTCGCCGGGGAGCCCCGCGACCCACCTCGAAGAGCTCGGCCGTCGTCGCCATCCCGGCCGGCTGAGAGGCTCGCCCGGCACGGGACGCCGTCTCCGCTTCACATGCTGCGCCTCACCGGCGCCGCGCACAGGTCCCGGCTCGGACGGCCGCCGCGGGTTCCCCTGTTCTCACAGAGCGCAGGCGGGGCAGGAGAGCGGCCATGAAGCAAAGCCGCAGACGCCTGTCAGCTGCCTCCCGGCGCCGCCCGCGTCGCTCCCATTGTCACCGCCTCACACGCCGGAAGTGGAACTGCGCGCGCCGGCGAGGCCGAGGGAGGGGAGGGCGAGAGGAGCGAGCACTGCTAGAAGAGTAGAGAAACTCGTTGTTCGGGCGTTTGCGGAAGCTTGATCCTTGTGGGCCACCACCCCGGAAGTAGAATTAGAGGAAGAAAGTACAGTGTTCTCGGGATGTAAGTGGCGAATTCTTAGAACACTGGGAGGTATGTGTTGACCAGGAAGGATTGAGAAATTTTGGTCACCTTCCCATAGGCCCAACCTTCTCCGATGAGCCCGCCGGTGATTACATCTTAGGGCTTATGGTAACAGTTCGTCTGAAAACGCCAAGCTACGTTGTTGCTCCGTAGTGACCTTAGTTCAGAGATACGTTGATGCTTTAGCGGCTTACCATGGCTCTGCGGGGGGTGTGGCTCATACGCCACGAACCGGGAACTCCACTTTGTGGCTCCGTGAGATTCTCCAGGTAAACGCAAGTCGAAATCCCCATAGTCATTGTATCTCGTGTCTGCCACGAATAGCAGAGTGATCTTGGGCAAGTTCACTAACCTCTGATTTGTCTGTTGAGTGGAAATGTTAATAACCGTACCTTAACAGTATTGGCAAAATTAAATGAGCTGTCACTTGGTGCATGTTAATTACTAGGTGTGTTTTCTGCTATTAGTACTGTCTATTTTTAAATTAACTGCAAGCCGGTCGTGGTGGCTCACGCCTGTAATCCCAGCACTTGGGAGGCTGAGGCAGGAGGATGGGTTGCAAGTCGGAGGCCAGCCTGGCCTATAAAGTGAGTTCAAGACCAGCCTGAACTGCATAGTGAGACCCTGTCTCAAACAGACAAAAACAAAAACAAAAATTAACTGCAGGTACTTAGGATTGATACAGAGGTGATGAACAGGTGTTTAGCCCTAAATGTGTTTCAGTGATGAAATCATTCAAGGGCATTTAACTCATTCTTCTGAAAAACCCTTGCTGAGCAGTATCACTGTTACTTCCATCTTACCAATGTGTCATTTGCTAGAAATAATAGTTTACTGTTCGTAATTGATGAAGAAAATAGAACTATGAAAAATTGCATTCACTTTTTTCTTAGCTGGTGTAAGTGATCTGGTCCCACTTTCAGAATTTACCGTATTTTACAAAAAAAGATGTCTGAGAAGAACTCTGCACCTCATTTTAAAATGCTACTGACAATGCAATAAACTTCTTTTTAGTGGCTTTTGACAGGTTGGTTTTGGTTTTGGTTTTGGTCAACAATTCAGTCTTTCCCAAAGAAGAGAGATGTATCATAGTGGAAGTGAGATTGAAGCAGATAAAAACGAACGTAGTTTTAAGTGTGAAGTGTTTTTCTCTATACTGTGGGCCAGTTTTCCTATCTTCCAAATAGTATATCTTCTACTTACTTGTTTATGGGGCTGTTGATAATACTTATTGCACTCCAATAAAAACACTGATCTGTCTCAGTTCTATTACTCTGACCTTTTTGTGCCAACATCATACTGTTCTATGTGTGTGGTTCTATAACTTATCTTATTATCTCAGAGTGGTGAAGTTTTTACTGCTAAAATAAGTTCCTTGAGGAAGCCATGGTAGTTTTCAGAATGTTTTGTGAATATGCTCAGAAAAAAATATTTTAGAAGAAAAAATTTAGATATACTTGGGTGAGCTCTCAACATTTCTATGGAGGTAGCAAATTGGGCTCAAATAATTCATCTATCACTATAGTAGTGTTTTAATGAATGAGTTAGTAAAGTTTTATTATTTTGGATTTCTGACTTCTTGGGACTGCTGTTCGTGCTAAACAGATATACACTGTGATATTATCAATTAATACAGCAAAGGATAATGACCATCATTTAGGATTTAATAAGGCAAATGATCTTTCCTCTATCTAACTACTTATTTTCCACAGTGGAACTTGGTTTAGACTTTGGTTTAAAGATTTGCTGTCTAGATACTGTAGTAATAGTATTAGTTGTAATATGGCATGCACCATAGTATTAGTAGTAATACTATCAGTGGTGTAATATTAGTAGTAATATTGTTTTAGCCAGGTATGTTTTTGACTCTTGCTAAACCGGTGACTTGTTTTTTGCCAAAATCTATTTGATTTGATTTGATTTGATTTTTGATGCTGAGTATTGAACCCAGGGCCTGGGGCGTACTAAGCATGTACTGTACCATGAGGTCTCCTTTTTTTTTTTTGGTCTTTTTGAGACAGAGTCTCGCTGTGCAGTTCAGGCTGGCCTTGAGCTCACTTTGTAGCCCAGGCTGGTCTTGACCTCACAACCATCCTCCTGCCTCAGCCTCCCAAGTGCTGGGATTACAGGTGTGCGCCACCATACCCGGCTCCCATTTGTTTTATAAGTAAAAATTGACAGCTACCGTGCCTACCAAGAGGGAATCAAAATGGTTAAGAAACAAGAATTTTAAATTAGGATTGTGTATTCTGCCTATTTAAAAAAATAAATAACTAAATTTAATTAGACATTTCTAATAATAGATGATATTTAATAATTTGATAATATACCAAGTATGAAACAGTTACTCTGGTAAGAATTTATATTGCTTGGTTATTGGCTTTTGTGGGTGTGTTTGTTGTTGCATGTTTTATTATTGTTAACATTTGCCTTGTGCTTTAATTCATCTCTTACTATTTTACTTGAAAGCTCACTTATGTTTTTTCCCCTAATGCAGACGGTATCCAACTGTTGAAAAGCGAGCTAAAATCTTCAATGGAGTGAGTTATGTGCCTGTTCCTGAAGATGGTCCTTTTCTTAAAGCACTACTCTTTGAACTTAGATTATTGGATGATGATAAAGATTTCATGGAATGTCGTGACAGTTGTTCACGCATCAATAAAACATCTATCTATGGGCTTCCAATAGGAGGTGAAGAACTCTGGCCAGTTGTTGCATTTCTGAAGAATGGCATGATATATGCGAGTGTTCCACTAGTTGAACAGACTCTGTCCCCTCGTCCACCACTAATTAGCATTAGTGGAATTTCACAAGGCTTACAGCTCCTTTTTGGTATACAGGATTTTCTGTACTTAGGTCAAAAAAATGACAGTGAGCTAAATACAAAATTAAGCCAGTTGCCTGACTTGCTTCTACAGGCTTGTCCATTTGGTACTTTATTGGATGCCAACATACAGAATTTCTTGGATAACATTAACTTTGCTTCTGTGACTCAGCCACAAAAACAGCCAGCCTGGAAATCTGGGACATACAAAGGAAAACCACAAGTTTCCATTTCTATCACTGAAAAGGTAAAATCCATGCAGTATGATAAACAGGACATAGCAGATACGTGGCAAGTTGTTGGAGCAGTCACTTGCAAGGTGAGATTTTCTCAGATGTTTGCTTAATCATACCATTTAACATATACAGAGAGAAGTAAATTTAGCTACTTGTATTTTATATTGCTAAATGATATTCTTAATTTTTAACTGAGCAGCAGTTTTTAGGTATTACGTAGAATTGTAAAATTTTATAATGTTATCTTTTTTTTTTACCAGTTATTTTGTATCTGTTGTTGTATAATGAGTTGTCCATTACTCTAAAGCATTTTTAGTCTCCTGGTTTCTGTGGGTCAGAGCCTGAGAAGCAGCTTAACTGGGAACTTCCAGCTTAGTCTCTCGTGAGATCACAGTCAAGATTTTGGTTGGGACTGTAGTGACCTGAAGGTTTGACGGGCTGGAAGATCTGTTCCCACCATGAGTCAGTCACGTGGCAGGCATGTTGGTGCTGGTTACTGGAGACAGACCAAAATCCTCTCAGCATAGACCTCTCAACAAGCCACTTGTGTATCTTCACACTTCGTGACTGGCTTCCCAGACTGAATGAGAGGAGTGGAGGGGAGATTGACTCAGAAGCTGTTCTTTTTATTACAAAGACTGGAAGGTCACATGGCCTTGCTTTCACTACTTCCTGTTTGTTGGAAGCAAGTTACTAATTCTGGGCACATTCTCCTATTATGCAATTAGGCCCGCCTTTTGAAAAGAGTGGTGTCATAAGAAACAAAAAGAAAAGATTGTTAGAGAATTTGTAAACATATTTTAAGATCACCTTGTCTATTTTCCATTTTCTCTAGAGGGGTCAGATTTCAAATTGACACATCCTGTAGTATAATACTTCAAATTATTTTGAAAAGCTTTTATTTTATTTAAACAAATCAAGAGGTAATATAGGATTTAAGGTTTGAAAAATCTGAAAAAACAGTGGAAATTGTTCAGAAAACAATGACTAATGTCATGTTGAATAGTGACCAAAAATAAAATCCTCCAAGTAAATGTTCTAGAAGTACATATTAATAATATTCTCAGATGTCTGTTTTTCTATCTTCCTTTTATTTTGTGTGCTTTTAATGTAAACTTTTTTTTATGTCAGACAACATGGAATGTCCATTATAAATCCTGTGAATAAAAGTAAATTTCAAAAATAGATAATTACAACAGTCTTGTCAGAGAAATTGGGCAGTTCTTTTCTGTTCTTTTTTTAATCATAACTAAAATGATCTACAGGCTTTTGCCTGTGTTAAATTTACTCCTATAATGGTTAAAAATATGTGCTAGTTATTCATTCTATGAAAAAGTATTATAAACAGCTGTAAAGTCATGGATTATGTCATTTGTAAGTCTTAAAGTAGTTCTTTTTTTCTTTTAAGTTTGGTATAATTAAAGTAGAAAAAGTCACCATTTTTGTTTATCTCATGGCAAAAAATGGAATATGTTATATATAATGTAATGCTAATTAATATCATGATATTTAAATCTCTCAGTTCCTTGATAGGCTAATCCTAGTTTTTTGCTAATAGGAATTTTGTATTGATTCCTATTATTATTTCTGATAAAGAGTCTCAGGATAGAGAAATTTCTTTAAAAAAAAAAAGTAAGATCAAGTATCCCTTAACTTACGCACTAAATGTTTCCTTAATGTTGTATGTAAGTAGTATGATTACTAGCCAGGCATTTTTTAAGTACTTCGGGAGCTTAGTATTTAAAAGGAGTTTTATGATGGAAAGTATTACAAATGGAAATAATTGTTTGTCTAGTAGAAAACACTGATGAACTGGAAGCCAGTGGATAGAAGTCCTTAGTTGACACTAATTTTCTGTGTATCTTTTAGCATAAACTAAATATTTTAAAATTTTTTAATAGTACTTACTATTGAAATTTGGCTTATTTTGTTATCTCCATAAATATGTATCAACAAACTAAACATTTTACTTCACTGATGTACTTATAGACAGTGAAGTAGTGGGTGGTTTAAAAGTTGAAGCACTGGGCCAGGGATTTAGCTCAATGGCACAGTGCCTGCCTGGCAAGTGCAAGGTCCTGAGTTTGATTCCCAGTACCAAAAAAAATAAATAAATAAAGTTGAAGCACTGATATTTTTAAGTTTTTTCTAAGGTTATTTGACATTTTTATTTTCAAATGTGACTGGCATAATTATCATAGAAGACCTCTGTGTACCACTAATAGTAATCGGTCTATTCAGAACACCTGCCTATTCTCTAAGTGCTTACATTGAATAGCTGATACATTATTGAATTTACATGTTGAAGTGGTAGACATTTCAGGTTAGTATTGAAAAAAAAAGTAGGGTCTATAAATAGAAAAAGATACAAATTTAGCAAACACTTCTTTAGTATTTCCAATGCCTTAAATGTGGTAAGCACTAGAGATATGAAGAAAAATAAAACAATCCTTGGTTTCGAAGAACTTCAACCTTCAAGAGGGAAACAGGAATAGACAGATACTAAGGTGATGGACACTTAATGTGAATGTGTGGTGTGGACTGTCTAATGATCGTGCACTTGGAGCTAATCATTTATTTATTTATTTATTTATTTTTTTTTGGTTTTTTGGTTTTTCTCCGGTACCGGGAACCGAACTCACGACCTTGCGCTTGCCAGGCAGGCGCTTTTGCCGCTGAGCTAAATCCCCAGCCCCGGAGCTAATCATTTAGCCTCTTGTGTTCCACTAACTTAAAATATTTTGTAATTCTAGCAAAGTAAAGTACCAGTAAATCTTACGTGACTCAACTTGCCAGTTTGAGCCAGCATTTTAAGGGATAAATGTCAAGGTAGAATTGAGATACAAAGGATGATGCAGACTACCTACGCACACATAAGTAAGACCTGTTGGGAGGGTGGGGTCATAAAAGGCCACTATGAAGTTTTTCAGAATAAATATGTTAGGACTTAAGGATAAGAGGTGATAAGGAAGCAAAAATAATATTTTGGTGACATCCTTCAGGAGCAAGAGTCCCTCACAGGTTCATCTCAGAAATTAGAGCAGTTTGGAATCCACAGTCCACAGAGAAGTCTGCAAAGCTGCCATCATTATTACAACCTCAAAGCAAAAGATCAAGGAAAGATCTCCAAAAGTACTATAGCTAGCCATATAGCCATGAAATAGAGGCTCAAGGATAGATCTGAAGCTGTTGAATCTGGCTTCCATGATACCCTAAGAATAACAGCTTCCCTTTCTCTTTTCCCAACTCTCATGAGTATCTATTGACAAACTAAGTCAAATCACATAGGGGGAAGAAGATATTCACCATTTCTACATGACTTCTGAAGTATTTAAGTATGAAATAATAAATAAAAATTATAGTTCATTTAAATAGCTCTGGCATTGATGGGGAATGGATTGACTAGAGGAAAGCAAGGTTAGACACATTTAGAGGGCTGTGACAGAAACTGTAAAGTCTTTTACAAATGTACTTCCAAAAGAAATGGAGAGAAGTGAGTGGATTTTAAATATTTTTTAAGCAGTTTAGGGATAAGCTACAGGATCTGTGAAATCTCTCTGGTCACTAGCTTGAGTGTTTAAGAGCATAAAACTGTTAGGAAAGAATAACCTAGAGAAAAATGTGAGTTAAATTGGGGAGAATGACTGAGACACTGAGAAAAACCTCAAAGGTATGTTGTAAGATCTTGGTCCTACCCATTTCTGCTTTTGTTACAGTGTGATTTGGAAGGAATCATGCCAAATGTTACCATCAGCTTGAGTCTCCCCACCAATGGCTCTCCACTTCAAGATATTCTTGTTCATCCTTGTGTGACTTCTCTTGACTCTGCCATTCTGACTTCTAATAGCACTGATGCAATGGATGATTCTGCATTTAGTGGGCCGTACAAATTTCCATTCTCTCCACCTTTAGAGTCATTCAACTTATGTTACTACACTTCCCAGGTAAATGGTCTTGGAAAAGTTGAGACTTGGTGACTTTCATATATATAAGTACCATTATAAATACTACATATATTTATAAATACTGTTCATGAGGACATTGTTTCTACTCTTGGCCCAAATGAGAAGTTCTCATGAGTTATTTACCAGGCAATAATTGTTGAATGAAGATGAAGATTCAATTATTTGCATGGGCTGCCTCTTACTTCTGGTATTTATAACTGCATTAATAGTTCTCAAAGTTAGTGGGGTTTTTTTTTGTTTTTTTTTTTAATACTCCCTAACAAGAAGTCTGTGATACAGGATAGATCCTAGTATGATTTAGTTATGGTTTTAACCATAAATGTGAAATAATTCTAATTCCAGGAAATTTTAGTTACAAATATAAATTATCAATAACTATTTATTGCTTATTGAATAAGTGCTATGCATCAGACATCCTGGGCACTTCACATATATTTTCTCTAGTACTTTTAATAAACCTTAAGGTAGGTATTACTCCCATTTTACAGATGCAGAATGTGTCAGAGAAGTTAATGATTTATTCAGGGTCATTTAACTAATAAATG
Organism: Chinchilla lanigera; assembly: GCF_000276665.1. Classification (NCBI taxonomy): domain Eukaryota; kingdom Metazoa; phylum Chordata; class Mammalia; order Rodentia; family Chinchillidae; genus Chinchilla; species Chinchilla lanigera. The sequence continues at coordinate 11,199,125 of NW_004955466.1, forward strand.
GCAAAGCCTAGATTTGAACCCAGATTTTGCAGATTCCCAGAACCCAACATGTTTTCCACTGTACCATACCACTTGTCTCTTGTCCTAGTTTTCAGTCAGTAGGTTAGGAAATCCTACTTAAGTAGAGATAGTTTATTTCGAGAAGGCAACAGGAAATCTCATTATCATTTATGAAAAGATATAGAACCCAGGCCACAAGGGTGCTAGAGCCAGAAAATTAAAATTACTCTATGCTCAAGATTCATACTGTCACATCGCTGCTTCTCAGTCTCTTTTCTGCCTTTCCTGCTTGCATGTGATCTTAGAGCTGTAGGACCTGCACTATAGGTGGTCTCTGTCTTACTTCAGATGTACCAGTAGGAATGAATGCCTTACCCCAACCTACAGATTGTTTCCCCTTAGGGCAGTTACAGTTGAGCTAGGGAGTTAGGAAAGGGATGGGGGAGCACAGTCACAGGGTACAAAAAGGACAAGAGGAACTGCACAGCAGTGATCAGCGTGTGTAGTCCGTGTTACAAGTTGGAGTCTATGTTACTCTGTGTTACGAGTTGGAGAACTTAGAGGAAGAGCACACTGTAGAGAAGAGCAAAGCCTGGACTTGCTTTTATAAGGCACCTTTATCCTCCCTGGAAGCAGGAGAGATAAAAGAACTTCTGCCTGTGGAATTAATTTATCCACCATTGCTATTATCAAAACAACCTGGAGGAACTCATTAGTCAATAAAGGCAGATCTGAATATGATGATGATATGTGTGTGCATAAATATATACAATGTAATATATATTAGCTAGTGTATATTACTAGAAGACTGTCAGTGACCGTTGGTATTTTAGATGCTGTATCCTGAGAATTATACAAAAATTTGTTTGTTTTCAGGTCCCTGTCCCACCAATTTTGGGTTTTTATCAAGTGAAAGAAGAAGAAGTACAACTAAAAATAGCAGTTAATTTAAAACTTCATGAAAGTGTAAAAAATAATTTTGAATTCTGTGAAGCTCATATACCTTTTTACAATAGGTAGGAATAAATAATATGATGCCATGATTTCTACCTTCCCTAGTATATTCCCCCTGCTCTGAAATAAATTGTCTTTTCTACCTGATATTTGAGATCTGAATAATTTTATGTTACTCAAATGTAGGGTGATACCGAACCAAAAAAATCTACTTACCATTAATTGCTGTCATTTTTCTGGTTCAGTTTGCTAGTAAATTATAACCTTAAGTCAATATAAGTTCCTTGGAGATTATTTTACTACAGCTTTATTTTTAGCAGTTTTTCTGGATTATGCATATAAATGAGTGCTAAATAAGTATCAGCTGCTTGATAAATTAGCCAACCATCATAAGATTGCTTCCTCAATTCTACTTTTTAATTTTTTTTGTGCAGCATAGCTCTTTCCAATGTGTACCTGAATATATAGTAAAATCATAGGTTTAATGTGTCAACCTATGTGAATATATTAATATCTCTGTGATATAATTGCCCTTAGAAATAAAAACAAGATGTATGTCATGACCATAAATGTTTATGTAGGTTTGGTATTTTCTGAGATATATCTTCATTTTTATGTTACATTTTGCAAACCTGAATACAGATCTGTTTTTATGCTGTCTTGTATTAAGTAATACTAGCAGGATTTGACTTAAATCCTTTAAAACTATTATATCTATGATCATTGTTTTCTGTTTTATTCTTTTCTTTTTAAAAGAGGCCCAATTACACATTTGGAATACAAAGTTAGTTATGGCCAGCTTGAGGTCTTTCGAGAGAAAGGCTTACTGATCTGGATTATTGGTGAGCAAGGTTTTATTTTTTTTTCTTTTATTTGATGTAGTCCACTCTAATTAAAAAAAGTTGATTGGTGCATTTGTGTTTCTAGGCCAAAAGTTTCCAAAATCACTGGAAATTAATCTTTCTGGAACTATAACTTTTGGAGCCAAGAGCCATGACAAGCAGCTGTTTGACCAGATTTGTATTGGAGGTACAGCATATATAAAGGTAAACATATTTATTTGACTTACTATGTTAAAACCCTTTTGTTTGTTTCTAGGTTGCATATATCTAGTCGATTTTTACTATTGTCCAGCAGTTCTTTTTAATTCTGTGCTTTTTATGTAGGTAATTCTTTTTGTTTAGTGCTACTCATTTTCTATTTCTGTACTTAAATTCTAAAGGAAGTAAGTATAAGAGTAACACCCAAACATTTTTCTTTCAGTATTTATTTTTGATTAATACATGTTTCCAATATATAGTGATTACATCCCTTATGGAGAGTTGGTATATGTACATGACACATCTTCATTTTTTTTCCAACCCCTTCCCCATACCCGTTCTCATTCCTTCATCTCTTAATCCCCTTTCTCAGATGAGAAAAGATTTATCTCTCCACTTCTTATTATCTGTTTTTCATTTTGTGCTTTATTTGTATTTTGAGCGTATCATTATAAGAAAAACTATGTGATATTGAAGCTGTGTCATTTATTTCACTTAAAATTATGGTCTCAGATGCATCCATTTTCCTACAGATAACTCAAGTTCATCTGTCTTTATGGCAGAGTAGTACTCTATTGTATGTAAAGACCACATTTTCTTCATCCACTTATCTGGTGATGGGCACAAAGGCTGCTTCCAAGATTTAGCTATTTTGAATTATGCTGCTATAAACATGGGTGTACATGCATCACTGTAGTATGATGACTTGAACTCTTGGAAAGATACCAAGAAGGGGAATAACTCATCAAACGGAATGTCTAGTTTTAGTGGGTTGGTTTCTTTGTTTGTTTGTTTGCCTGCTTGCTTGCTTGAGATAGGGTCTTGCTATGTAGTTCAGGCTGGCTTTGAACTCATTATATAGCCTAGGCTGGCCTCAAACTCTCAGCAGTCCTTGTGCCTGAGCCTCCCAATTGCTGGGATTATACACATGTGCCACCATGCCCAGCACTAATTTTAGTTTTTTGAGGAATCTGCATACTGATCTCCAAAGTGGTTGTTGTACTAGTTTATATTCCCTCCAATAATGTAGAAGGATTCCATTTTCCCTGTAGCCTCTTCAACATTTGTTACTGTTTGATTCATTGATGATAGCCAATCTTTCCAGAGTAAAATAAAATCTTAGTGTGGTTTTCATTTACATTTCTCTAATGGCCAGAGATGATGAACATTTTTTTGTGTATTTATTGGCCATTTGTACTTCTTCATCAGGGAAATGTCTGTTCATTTCAGATGTCCATTTTTGATTGGGTCTTTGATTTTGAAGGGGGTCTAATTTTTTTTAATTCTTTATGTATTCTAGATATTAGTCCTTTATCTGAGAAGTAGCAGCAATAATTTTTTTTCCATTCTGTAGGTCATGTCTTCATTCTGTTGGCTGTTTCCCTTGCTGTGCAGAAGCTATTTAATTTAATATGATGCCAATTTTTGGTTCTTGGCAATATTTCTTGTACAATTGGGTTTCTGTTCACAGTATTGTTGCCTATTATGACTTCAAAAATTTTTCCTAACTTATCTTCCAGCGATTAAGTTTGTCTGTTTGCATGTTCAGATCTTTGATATATTTTGATTTTAGTTTACATGGTAAGAGAGGGAGTCTAGATTCAGTCTTCTACATGTGGAAAACCAATTTTCCCAATAACATTTATTAAAGAGGTTATCTTTCCTCCAATGTATGTTTTTGGCCCATTTGTCAAAGATCAAATAGCTGAATATGCCTAGGGTTGTTTCTGCATCCTCTATCCTGTTTCATTGAGCCACATGTCTGTTTTGTGCCAATGTCGTGCTGTTTTTACCCTTGTAGCTTTATAGTGTACTTTGTAGTATAACTCCTGCTTTGATCTTGTTACTCAAGATTGCTTTTGCTATTCTGGGTCTTCTTTGTTTCCATAGGAATTTTGGGATTGTTGTCTTTAGTTCTGTGAAGAATATTGTTGTTTGTATTGGGATTTTGGAAGTATAGCCCCTTTGATTATGTTGGTGTTGCCTCTCCAGGAATGGGGGATATCTTTCCATTTCCTAATGTCCTTTTTGATCTTTTTCAGTGTACTACAGTTTTCATTGTAGAGGTGTTTTACTTCCTTGGTTACATTAATTCCTAAGTATTTAATTTTTCTTGATATTATGAACGGTATTTTTTCCTAATTTCTTCTCAGTAAGCTTATTATTGTTGTATAGAAACACTGTTAATTTTTCTGTGTTGATTTTGTATCATGGTGCATTGCTGAATTGGGGTATTAATGCTAGGAGTATTTGGTGGAATTTTTTGCAAAGGATCATCTTGTCTGCAAATAATGGTAATTTGACTTCTTTCCTGTACATGTAGTTTTTATGTCTTTTTCTTGCCTGATTGTTCTTGCTAATGGTTTGAGTACTATGGGGAACAGGTGTGGTAACAGTGTACACCATTGTCTTTTCCCGATATTAGAAGGAAAACTTTCAGTTTTTCCCCAGTTATTATAATGTTAGGTCTAGGTCTTATCTTCTGTTTCTGACTCTTCCCATTAGTCACTTCTCTTGCCCGTACTTTTGATAAAATTTTTAATCACCTGACTCTCTGGTGCCTTTTTATATACTCTGCTGATTTTCTGTGCTGGTCATTCATGCTTTGCCTTGTTTTATTTAACTCAGCTAGCAACATGTTTCTGTTTGTTTGTTTGTTTGATTATTTGTTTGTTGAGCTGAGGCTTGCAGGCTGATTATAATAGAAAGCTTTGTTACTAGTATGGCAACCTCTTCAGTTAATGTCTGCTTTCTGTGATGCTCTGTGGACGTGGCTGTTGACTTTTGCCACTGTCCCAAAATCCAACTGCCTCCATTTATTTTGGAGGGGTGGTCACAGCATGTTTGGCCTAGAGTCCATTTCGCTGGGAACAGGCCACAGTATTGTTAAAGACGCAAAGGCAATCTAGATATTGGCATCTAAAGGGAACTAATTATTAGCAACAACTATGTTGGCTTGCTTATAGTAGTAAAATCAGCACCAAGATCTACAATTACAGTAAAAACACTCAGACAAATTAAATATTGACCTACAGTAATGTCTACTGAATTGGTACTGCTTTAGCTCCACTACCAGTAATAGAACAGTATTCAACAACAATAGTATGAAGTTAACAATCTAAAGATTCAGATCTCTGTCTGAAGATTCGTAAAGATTTATAGTTATACCAGCAAAGGTGGAAGGTCTGGGAAACCAGAGAACAAGAAAAGTGAAATGTGAAAAATTTACTAATGGAAGATGAGAAGAAGAGAGAAGTGGGACAGGGGATCCTACAGAGGAGTGAAAGGAATTTAATAGTTTTAAAAAACAATTATAGAAAAGAATGAACAAGAGGGGAAAAAAAACAGGAAATAAAAGAAGGATAAGAAAGGGGGAAAAGTTAAAAGGGGAAAAGAAAAACAAGTGCAGAAAAAACCCCAAATCCCAAAAACTCCTCACCCCGCATGTTGGCTTCCTCCATGGTGTCGTCATTTGTTTGGTTCTCGCCTCACCTCTCTGCTCATGCCATGGGGAAGCCACACCTAGAGCTGGCTTGGAGTTGCTGGGTGGCCGCTGTTGGGGCTGGACATGGTGGCTGCTGCTGCTCCGCGTCGGCCTGTCCCAGGGCAGCCCCTAACACACAAACTTAACCTGCCAGCTCTCAGTTACAAGTTCAAGATGTGTATATAAAAAGCATAAAATACCTGTCTGCTCTCTAGGAATTTTCATTGGGCATGTCAGCAATTGATCATTGTTAACTGCTTTTTGTTATTTCATGGAAGGAGCGAGCTCTTTTGGGCAAAGTGGTCAAGGAAAGATGGAGCAAATGCTAGGCCTAGATAAGCATGACCATGAAGCCTTAAAGACTGACTAACAGTGGAGTAAAAAAATGACTTTCAGGAATGAAGACGGGTCATTAAGGACACATGTAAGAACCCACACTAGACACAGTACTATCGTATGAAGCTGGATAAATAATTTAGGTTTGGAATGTAGAGGGCTTGACTGCTTTATTCCTTTGGTAGATACACTTTTTTGATTAGCAGAATGATCTTTCAAAACATGGTATTTTGTGAACTTCAGTTTGCACTGTATTCTAGGAAGGTAACTGAAAAAAAAAAACAAAAAACTAGCAACAACAAAAACATTTTATACCTCCAGAAGAAAGGTAGTAAGTTGATGCTGAACTAGTATAGTATCAGCGGAAAGAGAAAGGAAGGGAGAAAAAGAAAAGGATTACACTAACAGCCCTGATGAAGGTGCATCTTTGGCCTCTAATACTGAAACTAAAAAAGTTACAAGTCAAAGATGGTGTTCAAAAACACATAACATAAACCAGATTCAAACTTCAAAGACGACAGAAATTATGTGAGTTCCATTCATTCGTTCATTATTTTATCCCCAGCATTTTCCCCAGTATTTAGCACATAAATATTGGCTGAAAATGAACATACTTTGACAAAAGTAGTGATACGGCATGGAGCTGAAAAGGAGTGAGAGTCATATAGGTGGCACTGGTAATAGCATCATATCTCAGCATAATTGTCAGATGCATAGCTAAAAACCTAAAGCTTAGTTCTCGAGACAAATCACCTGTATATAAGGATTTAGGAGTTATCTATAAAGAAGAAATAGTGACAGTGGAAACTAAGAATATTTGATAGCATCCTATTACCTCCTGGATCACTCCTTCAATTTCCCTCATTGGTTCTTCCACATCTTTCTCCTATTTTCTCAAAGAAGTCAAAAAAGATAGATTTAAATTTGGCAGTTAAGGCAGTTAGGGGAATTGATAGTAAAGTCAAATGTACATTGTTCTTAATTCCTTTTTTTTCTTATGTTGGCTTCAATTATATCTTTTAGCTTTGTTTCAAGGATTACTATAAAAATTCCTAATTTTTCAGAATGTAAGATGTTACTACACTGTACATCCTTCAAGGGTAGATATTATGATTTATGTGTTCATGTCTATTGCTTAACCACTTACAGTCTCATAAAAAGTATACAATACATACTTGTGTTCATTGAATGGACTGAGTGAATTTTACATGGAATGAGTTATGTGGAAGTCACCCTTGTCATATATGTCGTCTAGCATTCAGAATTACACAAAACTACAATAGGAAAAAATTGTTGAGATCTAAAAACTACATTTTGTACATAAGATCATTTAATTTGGCAATTAAAGGAGAAAGATGAATTGGGGGAAATTTGCAGAGAAGAGAAGAAAAAAAGCACAGGGCTAGTGATATAGCTCAGTAGTAGGGTGCTTGCCTAGCATGTACAAAGCCCTACGGTCTGATCCCCAGTAACTGCCCAAAAAAGGATAGAAAAGATGCAAGGATATTTCAGCATCAGGAGTATTAAGGAGCAGAGATAACAAGAACCACAGCAAAAGGCGAGTGGCGGCCTGTAAAACATTGACTTCTTCATGGTTTCTGTGAATGTCACTGTGATTCAGGGCATCCTAGTACCATGCTGCAGAGAAGGTGTTAATGCCTACTCACTACAGCACAATATAGTAACTGGCATTTATCGTGATGACCCATTATCAATGAAATTCGGGAGCCATGAATTACATTTTAGAAAAGTTTTCTACATGAAGAAACAGGTAACCTCTAAGTTAAGTTCTGTAAAAATTACATTTTATTTTTCTGAAAAACTAAATAAAGCAGGTCATTCCCTCCCAACTATGATATAAACAGATGTTTCTCTTTTATAATTGTATTCTTGTATTCCACAGAAGTGTACATGCTTGCCTATAAGAGTTGGGATATGAAATATGTGAAATATATCACAATCACATAGTCTGTGGATAAAAGAGAATATATAGTTGATATGTACATATTTGTAAACATTTGCACATGTGTGTACACACAGTTGAAGTATAATGTTTGCGATTGCTATTGTGAACTGTGTGAATTGTGGCAAGGAGAAAAATTGTGACCAATTTTACCAAGTAATCACCTTAACTCTTACATTTCTCTCTTTCCTAGCTTCATTTCAGGATCTTAGATTACACACTCACTGGTTGTTACGCAGATCAGCATTCAGTTCAAGTGTTTGCATCAGGAAAACCAAAAATAAGCACACGTAAGTTGTATAGATTCAAACTAATTTAATGAAATTCCGTAACTTAATGGAATTAAAATTGTGGTATGTTGTTACTACCTAAGGTAAAACTAAAATGTAAAAGAATTTAGAGAATAATAACAATTTATAAATACTCAGGCCCAATCCACTTCCACTGTTATGGCTTGTGTCTAGATGTCCCCGCAAGCACTTAGGCTGTCATAAGTGGGGCTTTTTCAGAGGTGGCTGGGTCTTGAGTGTGTGAGGCTAGAATTGATTCATAGTGCAGTGCTAAGATCAAGGGCACTAGAATTAAGGACGTGAGTGCTACCCACCCAGCCTAAATAAGATACAAGGGATAAAAAGAACTATGGTCTCCTGTCCTTTGTTGCTTTTCTACCTTCTGTCCGCCATAAACTTTCTCCTCTGCCATGTGTCACCCTGCCTACTCAGCTGACTAGAATCTCTACGAACTGTGAGCTAAATAAACCTTTTCTCAGGTTTTGTCTCAGCAATGAGAAAAGCAACTAAGGCAGTCCTCTAACACTTTGTGAGTTTACCCTGCCCTTTGCCTTCTAACTAGCAAAAGCTGTGAATGAGCAAAGACTGATATAGAACTGTGCTTTAGTATAAGCTTTGAGGCGCTTGGGCTTTGATATTGAGCAGACAGTGATTGAGTCTGGCTCCATTTTATTGGCAAGTTAGTAAACATCTTAAAGTTTTAGTTTCCCCATTTATAAAGTGGAAATAATAGTGTTGTGGATATTCCTTGTGTAACAACCTATCTGTTTGATTATGACTGTTCAGACTTACCACCCACCACTCAGACTTATGACCTGCATTTGGGCTTACAATACAGAAACGTAAGCAGCAGTGCAGCCTATGGTGGCTTCTTCTACAGTATAGTACAACATAGTACTGTGATTCTTGCTGATTGTATAGTACAGTACTATAGTTTTGGATTGTTATATATTACAGTACTGCATGTAAGAGTTATCCAAATAAAAGCAAAGTCACTAAGTTGGAATTTCCTTTGACCATTTCTTTGTTCTGGATATTGTAATGTACATACTGTATACAGTTCCTCATTTAACAACCTAGTTGCAGGACCATAATAACTTGGTCATTAAATGAGAAATATCTGTATATACTCTAAGCAGTTTCTTGTGAGTGGCAGTAATAAATTCCATGTAATATCATCAGAATAAGCCAGTATTCTTTACCCTCCCAGGTTTTCTCTTACATCAGATTTTTTGTTTGTTTGTTTAAATGAAGTCATGAAAGTATTAGGGTACATTTGTTTTTTTATTTTTTATAATGAAAGCATAGTATTGAATAGACGGTTTTTCTATCAAAATGCAAACAGACCAGTATTTAGCATTATATATGGGAAATATGTTGTCTCTTTCAGTAGTAACTACAGTAGTTTTAGGCATTTTGTAAGTATTAAGTAAACATATTGTAATTTTCAGAAAACAATACAGAATGGGAAGTTTTAGTAATATATATCTGCTTTATAATACATCAGTAATATACTTACTTTTTTTTTTTTTAATCCACTTTGAATGAGTAACAGCAAGACCAGAATCAGATACTTCTGAAAGTTTACAGAAAGAGAACCAACAAGGAACTTCTGGATATTTTTGCAATTAAAGTATTAGCCAGACATTGACAGGAAACTTCCCCCACAATAAAGCTTGTCAATGTTTGGTTTTATGTTGTTGTTGTTGTTTTGTTTTTTGTTTTTTCCGGTACCGGGAATCAAACTCACGACCTCATGCTTGCTAGGCAGGCGCTGTGCCACTGAGCTAAATCCCCAGCCCCACTTGTCAATGTTCAGAAAAAATTTAAAAAATTTTAAAAAAGTATTAGCCAGTAAGAAATAAAATTGAGGGAGATATAAGGAAAAAAATAACAGACTTGCCTTAAGTAGAGAATGTTTCATATAAGTTCAAAGATGGATTATTCAAATATTTAATGAGCTCTTTTTTTTAAGTAATAAAAGTTAAAGCCTTGATAAAATAAAATTAAAACGAATACTTAAAAATAAATTTTTAAAAATTATGACTTTGCTCTCTTGTTGAATTTTTGGTAAGATAAAATAGGTGCATCATTAATTCTTTTTCTTCTTTCAGATCGGAAACTAATTTCATCTGATTATTACATCTGGAATTCTAAAGCCCCTGCTCCAGTAACATATGGATCATTATTATTGTGATTTTCTCATGTTTAAATAGAATTTATTAGCCTGGTGTGATGGTGAATGCATGTAGTCTCAGCATTCTGAGAGACTGAGGCAGGAAAATTGTAAGTTCAAGCCCATCCTGAGTAACTTAGTGACTGAGCAAGAACCAGTCTCAAGTTAAAGGACTGGGGATGCAGCTCAGTGCAAAGGCCCTGAGTCTAATCCCTAGAACTGCATGCAGTGATTGATTGATAGAGTGAGTGAGTGAGTGAGTTTATATTACAGTAACATAGCTTACATGGAATACAATCTTTTATTTCTAATTTATATTCATATAATCTGTGAGTAAAAAAATGAGTGATTTAATTAAAAAAGTACTCATATTTACTGTTCTTAGTCTGGTATAGTAGTTTGAAAGAATATTTTAAAAGCTGATGTCTTCAGTTTTGTTATCTTTGATTTTATGTCAGTATGATTCAGAATGTAGAAAAGTGTGATTCATTCTAGCACATTTTAGACTAGTCTTTGGTCAGCACATCGTAATACTCCTTCCTCCACCTCTGGCAGACATTGTTAATCATTCACAGCTTTTCAACACTGAGCCTTTCTGAGTAAAAATCTGGGCTTATTCTCAGTGCAGAACTTCAGGCAGCCATTCCAGTGGATTGTAGCTGGGATGCAAGGTTCTAAACCTGAGTCCTAAGCCCTTGGTACAATGCGCTGTTACAGAATACCAGAAACCAAGTGAGAAACAACTATAAAATTTCTTGGGGAAAAAAAAAAAAAAAAAAAAACCAGTTAACAGAGAAAAAGGCAAATTACTTTAATAGTAACTTGTTCTTTAACACTTCTAGCCTACTGACTAATAAAGAATCTGCGTAATTCTATTTAAGTTAGTACTTGTCTCAGTTCTACAGCCTCTTGTTAGTAAGCTTGTGAATCTGCCAAAATAACTGGTTGCTTGGGATGTCATCAGGCATGCTAAGACAGATGGAATACTCTGAAGATGTAAGAGGTGTTCTGTGATCATTTCATGTCTGCAGCCAAGTTTTTAAAGATAAATTTAAGTATAATTATTGCTTTTTCCATGTTTTACTAAATTAAAACCCATTAATGAATGGATTCATATTAAAAATTCAAAAAGCCTTTGTGTGAGTATAGAGGCTTACTTTTAGTCTTATTTGGCATATTTTCTTTAAATTTATTGCTCGTATTCCTTATTACCATCTTTTAATTCCTTTAGAAACCACCCAGTCATATCCTTTATTCTCCACTTGTTTCTACAGTTACAGTTACACGTACAGAACTAAACCAACTTGTTTCTATCCCATGTTCTGTTTTCAGAGCAGTTCATTGTCAAGTTGGAGTTTAAGTGGCCAAAAAAAGTCTCAAGATCCTCAGAACTTAATTCATGTCAAAGTTCTTCATACAGAACAGAATTAGAACCATTATAAAAAATATGCAGTACAGATTAATATTCCAAACTCAGTTATGTCTTAGGTTGTTTTTTTAATGAGTCTCCTAAGGAAACGCTTAGAAAAAGCTGCTAACTCCTCAAAAAAGATCCATAATAGTTTGAAGGGATACTGCATATAAACTTAGGATTTGAAGTAAGACTTTTTAATTAAGGTCAGTCCTACTCATTGTAAACTCATTTTCTGCAAATCATTATCAAAGCATAAGGTTTTATGTTCAGAATTATACCACATATTAAAGAAAAGAGAATAACTGCCTGACCAGGACTTCAACTTGCTTTTCTAGCTTAATTGTAGATAATCAGTAGTAAAAACTTTATTTGGGGTGAGTGAAAGAAAATACCATCCCCCATAAGTTATTTATCTCTTCAACTCAAAGAAAGCTTAACATTTCCTTATGTTATCATTAATAGAACCGTTTGGTGATCCTGAGTGTACAATGCTTAGCAAAGAGCACTGCAGTAGGCGAGAGGTATTTATGTGGAGTAAGGAGAGGCTCAATATAATCCCTGAGACAAAACTTCTACATAAGCAAATTAGCAAAACCAGCAAACTTTGATTTGGCATTTCTAGAAGCCAGAGGAAGTCTAGGGAGGACTAGACAGCATAGGGGTGGCGGGGAACCTAGGGCCATCTGTTGCCCTTCCATCCTAACATCACACTGCAGAACTAAACCAACTTCTGTTTCTATCCCAGTGAGGTCAGCTGGGCACACTGCGATGCTTTTGATTTTGTCTAGAAACCTGTCACTTCAGGATAATTTCTGAAGACAAAGTCTGTTTCCCGTTTGGTAGGTGACCTGTTTAATGTTTTCCCTGCGTCTGGGAACTCCTTAGTGTAATTAGCGACCTTTGAACTCCACAACTAATCCTGAGCTATTTTGTATTCCTTACTCATCTTTAAGGCTGGACCTTTCTTTTCTTCAGAGTCTGCTGCCACAATTAAAGAAGAAACAGCTGCATTTCAAAGGGATTCCGATTCCAGAAGCTTAATCGTGATTGACATGTTCTTATTCTAAGCTATAAGACACTCTAAGAGTCCTTTCTTGGGTTAAAACTTCAATCATTTTCTAAAAAATTATCTCACTATGGATTTTATTCATTTTCTTTGATAACTATTCTTTGCATTTTTAAACTTGAAAGATGCTTTGCGTTTGCAGTGAATATGAGCAACTACTTGCAGTGAAAGACATGGATGGTGTCAGACCTGCTCTAGATGCAAAATTGCTAAACTCTCTTTGGTGCCAAAATATGATTATGAAATCTGATGTCTATCATAAGGGTAATTATTCTTCCCTAAATCCAAAGGGCAGAAAGAAAAAGTTAAATTTCTGAGAATGAGCTCCAGAAAAGATAGTTCACAACTTTTTAAAGCCAGCAATATAGTAGGCACTACGGTTACTGTGATATTTTAGACTTCTTGAGTAATTACCTCAGTCTCAGGTTTGAAGTGTAAATAGTCTTGTCAGAAATTCTTAGGAGAACTGTTTAAAATTTATTTCTGTTAAACAGTCTCATAATTTTTTATGCTAACTCAATATTTTTGTTTTAAAATCATTATGGTTTTATACAATGTTTGACTTAAGATCTTTTCCAGAAGACATTTTGTACATATAACACCTGCTAATATTTTTCTTGTAGTTTTTCTTACAGTATTTAAACAGACATTGATTGATTCTTATATTACTACCCATAGGAAGTGCATAGGTGGAATTATCATCAAAACCTCTGCAGAGACTGCTGCTATGGCACAGTAGTTGTTCATAAAACAAAGGTCAAAAAAGGGATGTTAATAAACAGTCCTCAGGTTTAAGGGACTTGTTTAGGATTACATCTTAAATTCCAACAAATCAGATTTAGGAGTTACTGAAAGTGAAATTGATCCATCCCTCATCCAAGCTTTGCAACTTTCCTGTTCTGACATCATTTAGATAGTTAGCTGTATTATCAGATTAGAAACCATTGTGCCAGGCTGCTGAAAGGAAAAGGAGGCAAAAAGCTAAACATGGGATGAGTTCTGAACCTTCTAACCTGGCTGAAGTATGTTGGTCCCTGTTATGCAAAGACCTTCAATCCTCTGCTAAGTTCAGTGGAAATAATTTTCTTGAATGACAGGCTTATTCAGCAAGGATTCAGTTGGTGATTAATCCCCCTTTGATCTAGGGTATTTCACTTAACTACCAGTTACCTCATTCTGACAAAGTGCAACTGAGATTAGGGAGATCACTAGAACACTACCAGGGTGTGCATTTATTCTCTATAACCTTTTAAAGCAAGGGCCAGGAATGCAATTTATTTTCAGTATTTGAAAATGTAAAGTCTTGTCTGCTAAGTTAGAAAGTCAATTGAATACCAAATGAAGTTTATTTCTTACGTAATAGAACAAACATTTCTTTTTGCTTTGCCTAACAATGATATAAGGAAACACAGGCTTTGAAAAAGGAAGAAACAAAGACTACGTTCCAAGTATAGCCTCCCATTTTGTTTTCTGTGCTAGAATATATGCTTATTGGCCCTCCAATAACCGAAAAATCAAAGGCGCAGCTACAGTTTAGGTTGAGAACATGCTTCTGTTTTATTATTAAACTACATAGTTTCTTCTTACATCCCATCACCATCATTAGTAAATGTCATGCTATGGGGTAAAGAAATCCAGTTAGGGAAAATGTTGTAATACACAGTTATTCATCGCAAGACTTCTGATTTCAAAGCTTTGCTTATTAACTTCTCCTTTCTTGAGGACACAGAGCTTGTTATATTTCCATTAAAATAATAATTGCATTCATTTTCCGAAAGAAGATTTTGCCATAAAGTATCATTACCAAAATAGTTTAAAGAAATTATTTTAAGTGTTCTTTTCCCATTTTCTTCTTTATCTGGATGCCTCTTCTATGTATTTAAACTTTGAAGTATTCTGTGGAACTGTGAGAAAAAAAATAGGACTTTTTAAATATGTTAACAATATCAATCTACTTATTTTGCAAGATGTCCAAGTTTGGAGATTTATTCTTCAAATATAATTCCAGACCTTTAAAATATATACACAGATACCTATAATTATGTACAGTAAAAGTTGTTTCTAAGATTATATTTAACCAAGACCTGGTAACACTTCTAATCCCAAGCACTAGGTAAACTGAGGCAGGATCACTTGAGCCCAGGAATTCCAAACCAGTCTGGGCATGATAATGAGACACCATCTCAAAAATAAATAAATAAATTTTTATTAGTGATAAATTTTACAGGCAACACATTTTGGTAAACTGTTTCATAGTTGCTCATCCTAGTGGTGATTTGCAAGATCATTTCTATTACTTTTTTGACTCGATCCTTTTGTGGTCTGATTTATAAATTGAAACAGTGTCTCTAAGAAGCATGTATCTAAGTTTGTGCCAAATCAGCCTCCTCTAGTTTCCATTTAATAATCCATTTCCAGGTGTCTTTAAATAGTAAATTACTTAGCCATAGCAAAATTGAGGATCAAAAAATATGTATACAGAAGAGTAGGAGGGCATGATCATATGTATGTGTTGCTAAGAAACATGTTTCAGTAATTACTCATGCAGTAAAAAATAAAATGCCACAGTACATTTTAAAATATGACATTATAGAGTATATTTTTGCACAGCATACATGTGTATGTATGTGTGGATGTAATGTATATGATGCTGGTATGTCATTTCCTGTGAAACATTTCAGCATCAAGCCAGAGGAAGGATATTTACAATCAGGTATCTTCCCTCCAAATACTAATAATAATAATGAGACTCATTAAAGTGAACACTGCCCAGGGTCTCAATGAGCCTAGTCTTACAAAATGGTTAAAACTCTTCAAAAGCCAAAGGCTTTTCGGTTAGCTTCTAATTTTCATCACCAAATAGAACACTGTTTTCCATATACATTCTGGAGAAGTTCAGTGGCGTCATGATAATGCCATTTCCTGCCTTGTAAACCTGTTATTCTGAGGTCCAAGTTGATTTCTCTAAGGACTCAGCTACTCTATGAATTTACAGATTGCTAAATGCCCAGCACTGGAAACCACCTGCTGATAGTTTTTCAGTAGGAAGTGAAAATCTACATATCTAGAATGCATTGAACATTTCTAACTGTTCCTTAGTATGTCTTTTTTTTCCCCTCACAGTACTGGGGATTGAACACAAGGCCTCACTCATACACAAGGGCTGTAGCACAGACATTCCCCAGCCTAAATGACCTCTTTTAAATGATAATTCAGGAGGAGGGGTGACTGTTTAGTAAACACTAACGAGATGGTGATGATGATGGAAAATTAAACGTCAAAACTTTTTACCTTTTGCAAGGACTTGGGTGCCCTCTACAGGTTATAAAGAGAAAATGACTTTTAAACCTTACTACATTTTTCTTTTAAAAGCAGAGCTTGCTTTTAATCTGTGTGATCCAATTTATTTACATTATTTGCCAGTGATTGAATAGGAGTTTCCTTTTTCTACTGGTTTTTATTACTGTGTTTAATATGAAGAATGTAAGGCTAGTGAATTTTTAGATCACTTAGCTGGAGCCCTTTAAATCTTGGGTTTGTAGAAGCAGAGATTCACAAAAAGATTGGAAAAACATGTAGTTACTTTGACATTTATTGCAAATTCTGAGAGTAGATTGAGAAAACATTTACCTATCTTGAAATTCATTGAAGATTTTGAGGCTAGCTTGATTACATCCTATTACATTTTTGTTATAGTGTGCATTTGAAATAAGTCTTGCTTTTTCAACATATATCATGTAAATCATGTAATATTACATGAGATGGAAAATTAAAAATCACAGGAGGCTTCTGTTCTTGAGTGATGTAATTTTTTAAAGGATTGATTAGATAATGCTTTGGTATTGTTGCATAGATCTACTATTAGAGTATTTCTACTTGAAGCAGAAGACCACCTATATTAGTCACCGTATGGAAATAGACAAGAATGGTTGTCTATTTTAGTGCAGCCCTACATTCTCAACAGGTGTAGCAGATTTGTTCCTAAAGGATAAAGGAGTTCATTTGTATACGAAACTATAGACCTGGAGTGTAGTGGCACTTCTTATTCAATTAATGTATTTGGTGAAGCCTCTGGGGAAACTAAATATGAGAAGAATATGAGGAATGACTGGATCAGATTCATGGAAATAGATCTTTGTGCAAGCAGTGTAATGATTCTGATCATCAACCTTGAAAAGTAAATTAGAACAAGCAAATTACTGTTGAGAAATTCTTTCAGCACTCTGCTGTTGCTACTCAGCTAGTCATGGCTCAGCCAGAGGCCAGGGAAAAATGTGCTCAGATTTGCACTGACAAAGGAAACATTATTAAAGTGAATGTTTACATTGTGTTTATTGAAGTGTTCAAAGAGTATTTGTTGCATCTTCAACCTGCTGCTCTCCAAACTATTACAGTGCATGAGTGATAATAAAAATGAGTCATTTGTACATTTTAGGAAAATTAATAACTTTAACAGTTTTCTCAGCTGTTTTCAAAATACTTGTTTCACACTGAATACTGCATTTTCTTTTAAAGTTTTTTTCTTTTAGAAAATATGCCAACTAAAGAAAAACTCATTCAGTTGAATACAGCTTCCAACTAATTCCAAATCCTTTGCATGGCTTTCCTCCCAGAAACTATAATACATAAGAAATAATCTTGCTTCTTAATACACTAAAAATAACCAAAAATGAAAATAACTGTGAATTTACCGTCATGGGTTGCCATTTGAGTATATAATATATGCATTGGAAAGGTATCTCCTGACAAGTGTGGTAAGTTTTAAGGGGTACAATGATTTTGAACTACCTCATGCAGATTAAATTGAGACTGGAAAAGATAGTTACTAGATATCAGGCATGCCAACTGGATATTTAAAAGTTTAATAAGTAGTGGTTGTACTGGTGAAATGGGAAGTGATAAAAATCGAGAAACTATGAAGTGAACAGTTTTAGTCACTTACATTTTAGAACTAGATGTATAATATTTACCAGGGGTTAAACTACTATATTTTACTTGATATCTGCAATCAAGAAGATACTCATCAATTCTTTATGGACTGACTAATTTTTGAAGAATTCTCTAATTTACCAACAAAACAAATTGTTTATTTTAGCCTAAAAGTCTTCCTATCTCAATTAGCAAAGATTAGCCATTCTATAAGCACTTGAAAACATATTATCTACCATTTATGTAACACTGTTTAGAAAGTATAGTACAGTAATGCCTTGGTTTAGGAACTCTTCTGTTCACAACTCAGGTCTCAGACAAGTGTTCGGTAAAATTTTCTTCTGTTCACAAATTCCAATTGGATGACAAACAACTGCAGCCATCATCCCCCAAATTGTAACACAAATTTGTGAATTGAGGTATCACTATATTTTTTTTTACTTTGAAGTCCAGAATCAGTAGCAAAAGCTCTTTCTTCATCCATAATTTGAAAAAAATCTTACGAATCTTAAAAAGTCAAATGCCCATCCTCTAACTCAGCTTTTGCCAATGCAATAACCAGAAGTGGTAACATACTGGTAATGTTCAGACTTTGTTAACTAATGTCAGAAGGGTTGTGTGTATGTGTGTGCTGGGCATTGAACCTAAGGCCTTGCGAATTCCAAGCATATACCCGTAACACTGAGCTGTACCCCCAGCCCTAAGAACATTTCAATGTGATTATCACTAGCCTTGTGCCCATTTCCCCTCATACATATTAAAGTAGCACTTGCCTTTCACTGTATTTAATAGTGACTGCCTAGATGACAACATAAAAACTGCTGAGTGATCTGGTTGAAATGGAGACCTTGCTCAATTTATTCAGTACAAACTCATATGTTAAATATGTCTTGTGCTCCTGTTATGTGTCATTATAGAACTATACACAAAGACAAAAAATAGCCTTAGAATTTGAACCATATATTCTGCAGTATGCTGACATTATAATACAGAAGACTACGTAGAAGTCTACAGAAACTCCCCAGAGCTGATAGTTGAGGTTTGCCACAGGCAGGAGAAAGAGCATCTCAGAGCATCTCACAGCATTTATCTCTAGGTCTTTGCAGCAAACAGTTCCAGAAAACAGTGATAGAACTGAAGAATAGACAGATGAATAAGTATATCTATGCAAGAGAATGCTTTTTCTCTCAACCATTTGGGGTGTGGATATACTGTACAGTGTAGGATATCTTATGTTCTAAAGAAAGCACTATATTTAATGTAGTGGCACAATACAAAAACCCTGCCTCTGCCCTTTACCTCATTGATTTTAAATAGGTTCATATGTTGTAGTATGACATTCACCTGTGTATGTTTTGTGGTACTGACTGAGGGTTAAATGTAGGGCCTCTGCACTAAGCTACATGCCCTGCCCTCTTTTATGTTTTATTTTGAGACAGAGGGTCTCAGTCACTGCCTTGCCCAAGCTGGCTCATTAAACTTGTGATCCTTCTTCCTCAGCTTCCCAAAATGCTGGGATTACAGGCATGCATTACCACACCTCTGCATTTGCAATGAAGAAAATAACAATATACAGACAGGATTGTAAGAAAATGTCATATAATCAGTTGATATGCTAATATATTAAATAATAAGCTAAATTTTTCTTTAGGATATGTACAAACATAAGAAAACAAGGAAAATGCACCCTTACAACACAGGCCTCACTTTGATTTGTATTGTTACACAAACTTTCCTCTGTCTCCTACACAGTATTCTAAATTTGTTGACAATAACATTCATCTTTGCACTCCCAGTACCACCAGAAACACAAAATAAGCCTAATATAATGAAGTAGCAAAACATTAAATACATAATAAAGCAGATTGCTCTCCTACTTACAACAAATCAGCGATAGGGAAGTGATTTTGGATTTTGCCTGTGTGTGTACAAGAAGTCCCTTGTGCAAACGCTCAGTCCACATTCTGCACGGGAATTCTGCCTTCTGGTTGCCATCTAGCACTATTCAGGTGGTCTGTTGTATTTATGACACTGCTTTTCACAAAAACGGTGCAGAGCATTGGCTGGACCTGTTCAGCTGGAAGAGGTGAGGCTGGCCATCCTAGCAACAGCCCTTCAAGCTACACTTCAGTGAACCTTAGAGCATTCCCATGTTAGAAATGCCCTTCTGGAACCCACTGTACCACAGCTTTTAGGCTTCCCACTACTTACCAGTCAGTCCTCATTTGGTGTCAGTTATATAATGAGGTACAACTTCCTTATTGTACAAAGCTCCAGCTTTTATTGATATTTGTATGTGGATGAAATGAACTTGCCAGTGTCCAAGATGTTGAAGAGATTATTTTGTTTTCCCGTGCCTGAGATCAAACCTAGAGCTTCACATATGCGAGGAGAGTGCTCTATCATTGAGCACTATGTCCTCAGCCCCTAAATTATTATTTTGAACATTTCCATTAACCATAGAGGCAGTGATAAGGAGAAAATAATAGTCTTTGAAGTCACACAGGCCTGATTTCAAGTCCCAACTCTGCTATTTACAAGCTGGGTGGTCCTGGAAAAGTATTTAACCTCCGTGGTCTTTGGTTTCCTCCCAGTTTCTTGGGTTACTGTGAGCACTGAATAATACAAAGTTCTATGTGCGTAGGTATTCAGTGTGCATTCTTTTCTGTACCAAAGGTTTATCAAGGCCCTTTCTGTAGAACTGTCTCTGCCTGTAATTAGGTATCTGTGCCTTCAGATTATCAAGACTATATTTATTGTTCATTTGCCTTCAGTTTTGAATGTTCAGCTATATAGTGTATTTCAGGAACACCTATTCAGGTGCTTCAGTGAGTCTTTAGAGTTAATAAGGTGACTGTGGAGTGGGTGGGTGTGAGTGTTTTGAAAAGTTGCTAAGGTTTAACAGTGCATCATCCATGGAAAAAAACATTCATTCAATATTCACATGTTAAGAAAATACTCATGTTCTACCAAAAGTGGGATTGCATGAAAATAAAATTCATCCACAGGAACATTGAACAAACTTGTTAATAAGCCAGAGTTCAGTTAACTTCTGGGTATCTTTACATTGTTAAAGATCAGGTCATTCATAACAAATGGTTATCTGTGAAAGTCATTTCTTCATAAAATGAAACACTGGGTAAACCTGAGTCCAATGTCTTGAGAGAAATGAATTCATTTTGGAATATTCCAACACAAATTATTACATCATATACTGTACTAGGCCCTAGCAAAAAACAAGGATTAGACAAATGCTTGCTTTTCTGGAATTTACAATCTGACAGATACAGAAATGCTTTTAAAGTGCCAGCTGTTACCTCTGAGATTTTGTTTCTTTATAAAAATTTTATAATATTTAATAATTTTTAAATGTCACATTTGTTTTGTTTTGGTTTCGGTTTTTTTTTTCCGGTACCGGGAATCGAACTCGCAACCTCGCGCTTGCCAGGCAGGTGCTGTGCCGCTGAGCTAAATCCCCAGCCCTAAATGTCACATTTGTTAATTTATGGACTCAATGAAATACTGAGATGTCAAGTTTAGCTTCTAACACTCTGCAGCTTTAGAACAAGTTCATGTATATCTTAGTATTACTAAAAAGAGTGGAAAATTGCTGTGATAGTAAAGGTACATTTTGTTGTTCTATTCCACTAGCACTTTTGCCTAAATTAGCACCCTTGAGTAAAGGTACTCTAAGCTGCAACTACAAAGTTCTGACGGCATTGGAGATACTCCTTCATCTTCTCTCAAGCTGCATCTCTTCCCCCAATTCCAAATCTCTGTGATGTCTGAACATGGAAAGGAAATGACAAGATATTGTGTCAGGAACTGCTGAAGGCCTCTGCCATGCCAGGAGCTTCCTGGCTTCCTGATTCTGTATAGGCAAGTCTTCCCAACTCCCAACCCCACCCGACTACCCCAGGATGCTTAGCTAGTGGTGCGGAGAGCTTCCTAGCAGCAGGTGTACTTAGAGCTTTTGATAATTATTTCTCTATATTTTCTGTGTCTGGCAGACACATTGTGTTACATTTTAATGATAATATTAAAATTCCTGTAGATTTTGAGTTAAAAATGAATCCATATAAAAAAAAACTGAGTAAATAATGGTTCAGGTCATATATAGCTAACACAAAGGTTGAAACACAGGTGCATGAAAGTAATCTTGGCTCTTCCATGAAAATTGAAGATTACTCTTCACATAATTTTTTAGTAAACCCTTGGAAGAGTTAGTAAGCAGTGTCACCAGTGGAAAATACGCTCTGGTTATGGGGTTAGGCAGACTACACACAGTTCGAGTGTCATCTCTCCTTAAGGAGACTTTGCCCCTGCCGGCCTCATTTATTAAAAAGGGGGGGGTAAATTAGATCCCATATATAAAGTGAATGGTACATAAGTAATGCTAGTTCTTTCCCTTTGACTCCTCCGTAATATCAGTATCAGCTTCTTCTGTTTTTTAAATGATTTAAGCTGAAGTAGGCCGTAATGTTTTACATTCCATTAATTTCTTTGTAATGTTCTAGCAAAATAAGGGAAAGTTAGGCATTAAGTCTCCATATTTACTGCAGGACATAGGAATTAAAAGTTTGTGGCAATGGTAAAGTCAGGTTGAGATTTTGATCTAGGTAAGGCACACACGCACACACACACACACACACACACACACACAATACACACACACCAAAAAATGAACTCAAATGCATATATGTCCTTGAATCAGATCATTTTCTTCTCTGCTTTGTACCTAGGAAGTTAAGGGTGGGAATTCTGACCTTTATTAAAAATATGCAAAGCCTTTTAATATACATGTTTGGTTAATACCTTAGTATTGTCTTCATTTTACTGCTCTATCCTTACTCTCCTTTGGCCTCAATCTATTTTTTATCCTACTATATCTTACTGAACTACTGCATCCTATTTGCCTGATGCTTTTTTTTTTTTTTGTCCTTTTTTGGTTTTTCTCCGGTACCAGGAACCAAACTCACGACCTTGCGCTTGCCAGGCAGGCGCTTTGCCGCTGAGCTAAATCCCCAGCCCCCTTCCTGATGCTTATTAATGTAATATTACTATATTCCTCATTGTTGGTTTTCTGGAATCATTTTTAGAATAAGGCTCAAAATAATTACTTTTACAAAATGATGTCAATAATCCATTGGTAAGTAATTTTCTAGAGAAAATTTAACAGAAAGTGGAGAAATTGTAATATCCTGAACCTGACTGTCAGAGGTGACTCTTAATTTTAAGTGTTTTGTTCTTGCCCAAACACAGGAAACTGTGTCATGCACTGATCACTGCTCTGCATCAAAACCCACTAGAATCTTTTTTACTATTAAAAATGGGGAGGGACTCACATCGTTAACTACCTTACCAGTTCATGTTTTCAAATACATGTTATCTTTCAAAGTAATCTTTTCTAGAGATGATTCCAGTGAAGGTATCAGCTAGAAAAGTATTTAGGGGATCCCTCTCTCTCCCTCCATCCTTCTCTCCTCTTTCTTTTTTTTTTTTCCTTTGGTTTTTCTCCAGTACCGGGAACCGAACTCACGACCTTGTGCATGCCAGGCAGGCGCTTCTGCCACTGAGCTAAATCCCCAGCCCCTTCTCTCTCCTCTTTCTCTCTGTCTCTCTGTCTCTATCTATGTCTCCCTCTCTCCCTCTCTCCCTGTCTTCCTCCCTCCCTTCCTCCCTCTCTCCAGGGTCTTGCTTTGTAGTTCAGGCAGGCCTTGCCCTCACAGCAATCCTGCCTCAGTCTCCTGAGTATGAACCAGCTTCAGAACCAAACTGAACTTTAAATTTCCTTTCTTTTAAAAATAAAAACTAGCATAATCAGTCACCTTATATTCATGAGGCAAATCAAATATTTGGGGGCAGGGAAGGCCTCGGGTACAATATCCAGGAGAGAGAGAAGTACACTATTTGGAAGACTATGCCATACAGTCTGAAGGCTATTCACAAAGAAAGGAATGCTTCCGAAAGATCTAAGTTTTGGCACAATGGCAGAAGTATCAGCGTAGTATATAGTTAACCAAAAAAAACAACTTCGAGGTATACATACAAGCTCTGGGTTGGTTTTTTGGTTTGGGGGTTTTTGTTGTTACTCCTTTGAGACAGGGTCTCACTATGTTCCAACTTGTGATCCTCCTGCCTCAGCCTCCCAGAGTTCTGGTATATTACAGGCATGTACCAGCATGCCCAGTTCTGATGCCTGCTTTTAAATGGATCTCAACACTAGGCACACCCCATACAGCATAACCCTACATGTTTCTAGGAAGCCAAAATATTTTCAGTATTAGGATTTATTTGGATTTTGTTTGTACAAAGCATAAAGATAAATTACAAAAATAAAAATAATAATTTGGGGGCCTTTTATAGCCAGACCTGTTTTGACAGGAAAATTACAGCAGCTGTACTGAGTGTACAGTCTCAGCTTAGGGCTGAGACTACTTAAAATGAAAATAAAACAGTGCTTGTAGATGTGTGTTCATATTCTAACTTGAATACTCTATCAAGAGAAACTAAAAAATTGTTTTAAGGTCATTCTCATAAAATCTTGTGATTCTTTGTGTTTCATAGTAAATATTTCCTGACATTTTCACTTTATGTTTAGCTCTTCCCCCACAAATGCAGTAAGGCTGACATAATTACCCCTTTTTAATTCACAAAGGACATGTATTAACCTACCTGTAACAATGCTTCTCCTGTAACATGCTGTTTCTGTGGCAAGAATACTTTGAACACACAGTAGGTAAAATAATATCGTATGTCGCACAGCAGCTCAAATAACTGAACATTAATTTAACCAGTACAAAGCAATTACAATAATAAGAATTTTTATATTTTAATGGCATTAAAAATGGAACCCAGTTGTTCTTATGTAGCTCAGTGACTTAGCAATCGCTAGAAAAATCAATAGGGCGCAAAGCACATTTGCAAAGCTACAACTAGTTAACAGATCCGAGTAGGGCTCAGCGCACTACGGCATGTTACTGGGATATCTAGGGTGTCTGACACCCTTCACCTCCGCATGACAAAATTATTGTCAATAATAATCAATCCTAAAGGGAATAAGAGCAAAGGCCAGAAAAGGAGTACAGTGAAAACTTTTATTGAATGTATATGTGTGTGTGCACAATAATCATGCTAGTACAAAACTTTTTTTAAAGTATGCATTACAAAATAAAGAATAATGCCAATCTTTTCAAATTACACAAGTGTCTCTTAAAAGGGGGGCTTCTACCTAAATTTCCATCTTTCACAATGTAAAAAAATATAATAATTATAGTAAAAACAATATTACAATAACTGATCCATGAATTTTAATAAAATCAAAGTATCTTGCAAAAAAATTACTTTAGACAATTAAATTATAGCACTGAGTTATATTTAAGGTTGCAAAGATGCTTAACAATTAAAAGGAAGTCTTGTTCATTTTTGGCATTTCAGGTTTTAAATAAAATCTGTACTTCTTAAATGAAAACACTCTGCCATAGAGTTGTATGCGGTCTTGTACCTGTGACAGAGGCTCCACAGAATGACCTAACTGGAGGGACCTGGGCTTTGTTTCTTCATCTTTGAAATCACTCTGCAACCTGCTTACTTTCAAATATACCTTTAAAAAACAGAATTATGTAACACCACAACATGGGAACGACAGACGGCCTCAAACCAAGCTTCCACACTTCTCAGGTCAGTTTTCCACACGGAGTGAGGGCAGCAGAGGCCATCTGCAGAGGATTAACTGGACTACTGGGGAGTCTCCAAATTAATTTAATAGTTTAGTAAAGGTAAGTTAGCAGAGTGTGTGAGCTGAAACTTTCATATGTTTTATTTCAACTCAACAATAGCCATAGAAATTCTTTAGAATTTAGATGAACAAGATAGTTTGGGGAGGATTATTTTTATCACTAGCATCATTTAGAATTGTTGACACATGACCATAATAAAAAGTAGCTAATTTTTCGTCAGTTTTATTGTATTTAACACCCTGCCTTCTACAGGTTACAGAAGACTCTCATTTAATCTCTGCTCACAAAACAGGGTTTTCTATTGTGTTGTTTTGTGCCAGGGACATCCAACACCACACCAGTCTAAGCCTTCTGTGCTCACCGATATTCACTTAGAAGGAGAGCTCAAGGTGCTAATAGTGAGTTAACAACCAGCACATAAGTGCGTGAGCATTCTGCCTCCCACTGCTTGCATAATATGACTAGTTCTGCCTCAACTCCTGCGTTAACACTCGTTTCAACTGTGGCCGAAGCACAGAGTTGGCTACTCAGCATTTTGGTTCCTCCTTAAGTCCTCTCGTAGTATCCGCTCTGCCCCTTTCAGTCCAAGAGTCTCAGTATTGCTGTGCTCCTGGATTTCTGGCATTCCTTCAAAGTTTCTGTGTCCCCATTAAAGTATTAGGAACCTTTTGCCTTCAAACATTTAGAGGATTTGCTTTTCAAATACTATTGCAGAGTGAGTGAAGCTCAGTACAAAGGCCAGTGGTGCATTTCTGACATTGGAGGTGTTCTATATTTGTGGGTTATAGTCTCCATACTACCTTAAAAGACACATCCACGACTCCTTGATCAACCTACTCTTGTGGTCCACCCTGATAACTTAGCCAAACCACTGCACATGGTTCCAAATGGGGAATCAGGGCTCATGAGCTTATGGGGGCTTCCACCCTGATATGGACAGGCTATGGACTCTTTTTATAAAATCATAGGACTTTTCTACCTTAAAATGAAAACATAACTCCTCAGATTCAGATGGTGCAGGTAACTACACAACCACAGGTGGCATCATCCACTGCCAATTTCCACATCTAAAAACTTCAGGAGGCAAAAAGACTAGACAGTTTCTTCTTTTAATCTTTCCTTTTATCAGATCTCTTGTCAGTGTATTGTCAGTGTATCAAATTTTATCATTTGTAGCCATATAATTTGGGGATAGGAGTTAAATTACTAATAACAAGAAAAAAGTATAGTGGTGACAATGATGATAGAGCTCAAGGTAAAGTTATAAAAAGTCTTTCTGCTGGAGGTGTAGCTCAGTGGTACAGAGTGTACCTAGCATGCACAAGGCCCTGGGTCCAATCCCCAGTACTGCAACAAAAAGAAAAAGAGGGAGAAGGAAGGAAGGAGAAGAGGGTAGGAGGGAGGAAAGAAGGATGGAAGGATGGAAGGAAGGAAAGAAAGGAGGGAAAAATGACACAAGGAAGGAAATCGGTCATTCCCATCTATAATTTTCTGGTTTGGGTCACAATTTAAGAATCTAAAATAAGTTCCACTTATAGATAACTATTCAGTGAGCATCTGCAGGTACCAACATTGTTAGAGGCAGTGGGGAATTCAGCAGTGGATAAAACAAAATCCTCTCTTCTCATGGTGCTTAACTATACTAAGCAAAAACAGAAGAAGAAGATAAAAAAAGTAAGTAAAATAAATGTGCAGTGTATCTGAGGGTGATAAATTTTTAGCATTAACAAAGGGAATAAAGAGGAAGGAAGGCAAGTTCTGTAACGAAAGTGGAGTATAGTTTTCACAACATAATGAATTCTAGGAAGTGGCACAGGCTAGCAGATGTCATAGGACAGCTGAAGATAGAATTAAGAAGTACTTCCACTTCTCAAACCCAATGTCTTCATGCAAACAAAGATTTTTAAACAACTGCTGTAATTTACCAAACACCAAAAGTCTAACTGAAGTTGCAAACTCTCCGGAAACAGCACAAACACACTGCTGGAGGTAGTGTCTCCCAGGTAATACTGTTACTCAGCAAGACAGTCTGCTCTCCGACCTGCCTTTTTGTTGTTCCTAAATTTCTATCAGGAAGTGAAACTGGAAGTCACAGGCTGGAAATCTGCAAGCCAGGAAACCCCTTTGAGTGTGCTGTAAAGATGGGGCTGGATAGAATGTGGTGAGATGGCTGACACTTGCACCAGCCTGATTCTGAGTTACTGAGGCCAACTGGTGCCCTGAAAGATGTGGAGCTCAGCACAGAGAGCCTACATTGGTGCTGTACCTTGGTCAGAGCCAGCTCCAAGGAAGAAGAGTTGGGCTTCTTGTAAGAACTGCTTCACCCTGCCCAGAGAGGTCACTGGAACATCCACTCTTCAACAGTGATGCCATACAGCAATCAGAAGTGGCAGAGGTGGTGGCCTGGTGTGATGGACATCAGGATTTCATTGACTGGGTAGGAAACAGGACCACAAAAGGCCCTTTGTGCTTTGGATAATGGAATGCTAGGGAGATGTCCATTATCTGCCCATATTTATCCATATATTTTATAGAGCAGCTCAGACATATTACCTCTCCATATTGTATAAGTATTCTTTACTCATCTTTAAATTGAAAAGAAACCAAGTGAACTATTTACTCACTACCACCCAAGGAAAGTTTTGATCATCGTCTCCAGAAGAAAAAATTTTAAGACAACTCATCACACAACTACTAGCTAATGCCATATAAATCCACAGAGTTCTGGGCTGATTCCACACATCATACAACTAATATTTGTTAAGCACTTAAATTAATCCCTATGCATTTTGTCTTTTAATCCACTCAACAGCCCATAGAAGTTTGCTTTATTAAGACCTCCATGTTGCAAAGGAGAGTAATTGAAACTTGAAGAGGTTAAATGGTGGAGCTAGAGTCAGAAGCAGCCGATCTGGGGCGTCATCTATCCTCTCTTTCTAACAGAACACCTACTAGGAAGCAAATTCTTTTTTCTCTCGGTGTTTTTCTTCCTAACACAGACAACACTGAAGCCACATTACTCACACTGCTCCAAGTCCACCTTCTCCCTCATTAGGCTGTTTAACTCTCTGTTCCACAAACGGTGGCATCCAGTTGCTGTGTGCTATGTGGCAAGCGTGCCAACACCGCCTTGCTGTCATCTGCGAAATAAACTTTTCACCGTCTGCTTCAATTTTCACAAATGACTCACTCCCGCTTTGTAGGCAAGAGGTGAGAAATGTAAATGTGATTCTCTGCAATGTCTCTTTCAGGTACAGGGACTGTACATTGTAGGGGCTAATGGTCAGAAAGTTTAATTGTTACCCTGCAACCCAAGCTTCCCCTGAGTGCTGGAGCACACCATAGGTGCTAATAGCGAGGAAATTTGACTGTGGCTCTGCCATGCTCTCTTCATTAAGCTAATGGAACATTTTCCTCTCATTTTCTCCCTAGGGTAGCTGTAGGAGTACAACCTTATAATTGTTGCTCTTACTGTAATTGGAGGTAGTGGGAGTATATATAATCTTATTGTCTTTTCTGTGTGGTGGTAGTTTATTTATGACCTATTGATAATTCCCAGCCAGCAGCAGAAAACGCAGTGAGTATTACATTAGTATTCCCTCCTAACAGGGAGACTACTAAACAAAGACTATTATTAACTAGAAAGAACACCCACCAGGGATGGCCCATCATACCATATAGAAACTTCATTACTGCAAGATTGACCCCTCTGGCTATCATTGGTATTTTCACTAAAACTTATAAAGCCTTAATCTGTACCTTTCTTTCACTGTGGGGACTAAGCTTTCAAAGACCACCACACACCTTCTTCAAAGAAATGAGGAACACTATATGCTGAACACCAAAGCTGTTGGAGTACGATAGGCCAGGAGAAAAACATCGAAAATTAGCCCGAGGCGCTGGGGATTTAGCTCAGTGGCAAAGTGCCTGCCTGGCAAGTGCAAGGTCGCCAGTTCGGTTCCTGGTACTGGAGAAAAAACAAAAACAAAAAGAAAAAAAAAGAAAGTTAGCCCAGGTCAAGGCCACTGGGTTGTGCTGAGTACAGTTTCCAAAAGAATACTGGGATGTCTTTGGAAGCCCCTAACACAAACACAAATGGGGAGCTGTGTTATTGCCAAACCTTGACCTCCTGCAACATATCTTGATGAAGTAACATTTTACTACTACTATCTACAGTATGTAATATTCTTTACAACATCGAGAATTCCCTGAAAATCCTCTGTGCCCCATGTGTTGTATTTGGTCTTCATGAAAGGGTAACTGAAGAGAACTTGGATGTTGACTATTTTGCTGCTTAAAACAGATTTGCTCAAGGACTTCCTTTTATGTTTGTGTATGCAATCTTTTCTAAGCTAAGTACCCAGAGCTCATAAATCTAAAACATTAAGTTGGCATTCACAAGAATGGATCATTACATATTCTGGCCCTACTAAGACACTGAATATTTTAATGTTAGGATACACAGTCCAAGATCTGAATTGTTAAACTTTACAAACTGCAGTTGTCATTGATGCAATATGTGTGTCAAGCACAATGCTAAAAACCTTCACAGATACTATTTCTTTTCATGCTCCTCTGGTAGGCTGGATAATGTGCTTCCAAAATATGTGCATGCTTTAATTGCTGACATCTGTGAGCATGTGTTACCCTATATGGCAAAGACATTGTTGAAGACATTGTTAAGAACCCTGATATAGATTAGCCTAGATTATCTGGGTAGGCCAGTGTAATCATAGAGGTCACCACAAAAGGGAGGTGGGAGGGTCAGAGTGAGAAAAGAAGGCACCACTACCAAAGCAGAAGTCACACTAGTATGGCTAAGACCTAAGGAAGTAGAAAGTGGAGCACAAGAAAATGGATTCTCTCTCCCTCGAGTCTGAAGATACATAATGGGGCTCTGCCAACCCACTCTGGACTTCTAACCTCCGTAATAGTAGATAACAAATTTGTGTTGCTTTGAATCACTAAGTTTGTGGTAGTTTAGCATAGTAGCAATAGGATACTGTCTCAGCCCAGCTGGGCTGTTATAATAAAACGCCATAGGGTAGCTAACAAACAACTCAAATTTATTTCTCAGTCTGAAGGCTGTATAGTCTAAAGTCAAGGTGGCAGCACTGGAGTCCGGCGGGAGCCTTCTTCCTGGTTTGTAGACTTTAACAGTCTTAATTATAACCTCACATGGCAGAAGTGAAGGGAGCTCTCTGGGGTCGCATTTCATAAAGGCAATAATTGCATTCATGAGGGCTCTATCTTCATTACTTAACCACTTCCCGAAGACCCCACCTCTCTGCACCATCACATGAGGGTTAGGATTTCAGCAGATGAATTGGGGGAGGAAGGAACATAAACATTCTGCCTATAGCACGCACTAATATAACCCTTAAAAATTTTGCACCTCAATTAAAAACTAGCACCTCAATTTTGCAGATCAGAAAGCTGGTATTTCGAGGGATGAGATGTTGCCCTGCTTCCTCTCACACTGCATAAGGTCTGGCTCTTTCAGGATGTATCTGTATTCTCTCTTGGACCATATGGGTTCCTGAATCCAGCTTCTGAAAAGTCTGCAAGATACATAAGTTACCTTACCCATTGGCTGACTCTACCCTTTTGTCTTCTGCCATCAGGCGAAGTGACTTTTTCCTGAACTAAGCTGAGTTTTTTACTTTCCAAGAATTTTTCAGGCTTGTGAAGGTTAAGTCAGCATTTCTGAAATTAAAGCTTCCTGTGTTCTCCTTGTGGAACACACTGTCTTTTGTCCCATTATGATAGTCTAGATTCTAAAACTATTTAGACCAAGAAGGAATAAACAGTATGTAAGGGGCAGGCTCTTGATGTTTTTCTAGGTTTATAAAATATTGACTTTGTAGGGTCTTAGGTCATGTTCTAGTTTCAGCTCAGCTCAGATAAATGGAGGGCAGACTTTGGGATAATTTATTTTCTATGTCCCTAGCACCTTTCTCTTCACTAAGTTCTGCAGCAGGTCTAGATAAAAAATTCTGGAGCCACAGGGATTTAGAAGGTTTGTCCAAGCTTTGAAAACAGTTGGTTCTTTAGTAGATAGGTGTTGATTACTCATCAACCTTTTCTTGAAGGAATACCTTTTCCCATCTTTATGGTGCAACCGAGGACAACCTCAACATCTCTATCTAACATAGGCTTAGCCAATCAGAGTCCTTCCCTCCTCACTACAGTGACTGGTTCAGGGATTGGGGGTGAGTTCGCAATTCAAGACGGTTGAAGAGTTCTTCAGACTTCACTGCCAGAGAAGAAAAGAGATTTTCTCTTCCTCTTTGGCAACTATGAGAATATAAGCCTATGTTTCACGGCCATTTTTCCAGAACCTTGTGGGCAGCCATATACCACAAGAAAGAATACAGCCAAGAGTCAAGAGTAGGGAATTTCAAAGGAACACAGAACAAGAAAGCCCTAATTTACTCAGCCATGTCTTCTTCAGCTGGTCCTATCTCTGGATCCACTGAGTAGATAAGCCAATAAGATGTCCTTTCCCAATCTAAGATAGTCTGATATTCATTGGTGCTTAAAATGACATTTTTAATCTTTTAAAAAGATGATATCATAAGTCCACCATAACAAACCCCTCCTCTTCAGATTGTCCTCACTTGCCCAGTTTCAATCCCAGAAATCATTCTTAATTTTTACGTAATCTCATAAATTTTCTTTATGCATATACAAATATAAAACTATTTTTTCTCCATTTTAACACAAAAATTGTATATTAAACACATTGCTCTGTGTGTTGCTTTTTAATACAAAACAACGTATTATGATAGTCTTTTCCTACAAATGGATCAGCTTCTTCCTTCCTTAACATGCCTACGTGGTTGTACAGGGTCTAGTCTGATCAGAGGGCCCTGGAGAAGCAGGTTGGTTTTGAGGAACTGAGTTGACTCTGTATGAGAAAATAGTGTCACTCTATGGCAAAGAAAACAGTTTCTAGCTCCATTTTTCATTTGTCAATATTTAAAAATTTTAAGTGGGCTATTTCATACTAATAGTCTACTATTGCATTATCTCCTTCTATAATTTCATATTAAAATATGTATTTCTAGTTTCTCTTAGCAATTTGAGTTGTGCATTTCTGTGGTGACTGAAGAGTGATAAAATTTCTCTGCTGACACAATCCTGCCCTGTGTGTACTGGGCAGTCACGAGATACTGCATTAATGATGACTAGAGACAGAACAAGACAGAAATAAATAGAAGACTTATTTATTCATCCCTATGAGCCCTGACCCATCTTATCTCAGTGAGTTAATGTGTACAGATGACCTATCAAAAACTAAAAGGACTTCTCTAAAAACAGAGTAAGTGACCTTATCAATTTTCAACTGTGTCGTACAATTTTAGTCACAAGGCAGGTGTTCCTGGAAGACTCACAAGGAACAAGATGCACTGGGAAATGCATTTCTGAGATATACACATGTGAGAACTGAGGCCCTTCCCCACTCTTCAGTCCCTTATAAAATCCCCAGCCTCTCATCCTGACAGTGCGGTCCTCTCCTGCAACTCGCCCACTGCTCTCTTGGAGATAACACTAAAGCTCTAGCTTTTCTACATTCCTTGACTGTTGGTAAGTTCTTTTAATGACCACATCACAGCCTCCTCTTACACTGTCTTGGATAGTAATTTCCACAAAGAGCTGATGGGCTGAAGTTCAACAGCAGAAACACACTATGTATAGGGCACTCCCTTTCAAGTTGTCTACAGTCCCCTGGGGCTTCCTATGGTTTCCCCCAACTCAAGGGTCAAGGGCTTTTTGCCATATTGTTTCTCATGCACTACTGGTCCTCTTCTTTACATTGTGTAGCTCCTCTGGATATTTGATTGTATAATATTCATTTTATTATATTTGAATCCTTGATATCTCTAAAACCTCTTAAAAGAAGTTGTTTTCCCAAGACTATCTTAGACATGCTCAGAAAAAAGGAAAATTTTGTTTTCTTCCTATTGCATTAATTTTCTTTCATCCAACAGTGAAGGAAAAGAAGAAAATTATTACTGTTTATAGAAATCTCAATATGTAGCATGCTTACAGCAAGGTTTCCTTACTCATTCCAACTGGCACTATCACATCAGTCAGCTTTCTTTGGACTCTCAATCACAGGAAAATGAACATCTTGAATTACTCAGTCCTTGCCAGGGCAATTCCAGATTTCAGGTTAAATCTGAGACCTGACAATAACTCAATTGTGTGACCAAGAGAACAACTTGTCCCCAGTATTCCACTGTACTTATACCTAAAGATGACAGGTTAAAAACACACATTTCTTCTGATACCTTTACCAAAACACCCAAGAATAGGGAAGGGCTTTTACAGAAAGAAGCATAAAATATAGAGAGCAAAGATGATGGGAAAGAGATGACTGCAACAAAATGTTGGAGTTACAAAGAGGCCAGGTGGCATCTCATCCTGAGAAAGCTGAGTCCTAAGATGATGGAAGCTAGGGTATGGAGAGAGTAGAATGATCTCCAGCACCGAATCCCAAAAGCCGTAGGGATTGGTGACCCCAAAGTTTATGAAAATGCCCATGAAGGCAAAGTCAGAAGCAGGAAGAACAGTAGAAAGGTTGTTGAGGGTGTAATCGGAGTTCCATTGCTTCTCTGAGCTGGTGGGAAACTGGTGTCTAATTCCCACAGAGGAATAAAAAGAGGGTGTGGAGGCAGAGGTCAATTGGGCGACTCTAGAAACAGTTGTGTGGACACTGTCTTGAAAAGAAAAGGATGAAGTGCAACATGTCACTCACTGAAGCCTGAAGCACTTGCCAGCATTCTTCTTCCACTTGGCTCCCATAAAGCACACACTGAAGGTCCCCCCGACCCAGAAGTGACACATTTCCACAAAAACCTGACCCAGCCAAGAGAAAAGGGCTAAAAACAGTGATGGGGGATGAGGGCTCCCATAACCACACCAGCCCGATCAGTGCCTGTAATCATGGAGGCTCTCACGCTCAGCATAGAATTTCATTCATTTTTAAATGATCCACTCTTCATGATTATGAACCGGGTAAAAAACCCTAGATACTGGAGAAAAGCTCCAACATAAAAACCAAAGCCAAAACAAAACTACAAAAACAAACAAACCTGGAGCAAATAAAGACTATAGGAGATGAAAATAGACAAAAGGAAAAAGCTGTCATCAAAAACTACAGAGAAATAAGGTTCCTGAAATGGGAGGTTTTATTAAAGGTGAACATTCAGAAAAATATAAAAAGAGAAATATCAGAAATTGAAAGTATGATACCTAGAGAAATTCAATAAGTCAATTAGAAGAGAAATTGAGAAACTCTTCTAAAATTAGATGAAAAGATACATGGAAACTATGACTATCATAAAAAAATTACAGAAGAAATACAAGAGACTCAACATCTTTAATGTATGACAGGGAAAATGGAGGTGTGGAAATCAACCACAAAAACTTTTGTGAGAATTTCCCACAGCTGAATTAAGAATCTGAGTTTCCACATTTAAAGGGCCCAACGTAAGTCTAATAAAATAAACACAGAATTATACAAGGCTCATAAATACTACATTTTAAAATTTAGAGGACAAAAAAAATAAAATCCAGAGGACAATGAAAAGATGAATCATTTTCAAAGGGGTCAACAAATTAGATATAAATAATCAAGACTCAGAGTTGGAGAGGATTTCTTAAGGGAATACAAGACAGAGGAATAAGGTGGAATAATGTCTGCAGACTTCTGAGGAAAGAAAACTTACATTCCAGAATTCTAGCTCCAGTCAAAATATCACTTTGGTGAAGCTGTAAGAGCTTCAACTCCTGCCTCTTTTGCTTTTTACATATCCTTTCTCACGAAGCTAGTAGAGAAGGCCCTTTATCCACCCCCCCAAAAAAAAGAGGAAAGGGGAAGCAATTAGAAAAAACTTAGAATCTCACAGACAAGGGACCCTATATGTTTGAGAGCCAAAGGAGGTCCTAGGACAACAGTACTTAAAGATGCCAGTCGGGGTTATATCAGAATCAGTTCCAGACTGTGCTTCATGTGATCAGGAACATCCATCACATTAACCTCGAGCTTCCTACAAACTTAAGATCTCTTCAGACCCCACTGACATCATGATCACTAATGAAGCAAAATGTGGGCAGGAAGTACCCTTCACAAATCTTTCATGTCCTTCCTCTCTCCCCACCCGTAACCCTCCTTCAAATCCCCCAAGACCTATGCAACAGAAATGAAATCCTTGAAACTCTTTTTTAGAAGTAAACTTTTAATGTTAGAATAGTGTCAGACACACAGAAAAGGTGTAAAAATAAGTAGTCAGCATTGTTTCTCCTGTTTCATTTCTGTTCACTAAACTCCAGAGTTTATTCAGTTTCACTAACTTTTCCCTGTTCCAGGATCATACTCCAGCATGTAACACTATATTTAGTCATCATGTCTCCTTACTTTCTCTCGTCTGCGAGAAGTTCTCAGATTCTCCTTCTTTTGGATGATTTCTTTGGCTGTTCTGAAGAGTGTTAGTCAGCTCAATGTTCTTGAGTGTGGGTTTATCTTAAATTTTTACCGCAGTTAGAGTAGAGATATGGGTACTGGAGAATAAGACCACAAACATCATGTCAACATGATTTCTCACTGGTTAATGCTGCCCACAGAAGTGCTGGCCACAGTTCTCCATGGTACAGTTGTTTATTTCTTCTTTCCACACTCCACTCATCAGAAGGGAGTAACATGGCACAGCTCACACTCAGCATGTACAGAGTGAGGTGGTATATCTATCAATTATTTGCTATTCTTCCATATAGAAGATTTAGTTAATCTCTTCTACTTATTTATTAAATCCTGGATTCATGAGTATTTGTTTCACACTTTGGGATATACTTTAATATCATTTTATTTATTTTGTTGCCTAAATTATCCATTTTTGTCCATAGGCAGTTTTGAAATCGGCCCCTGTATCCCTCTGACAGGCCTTACTTGTTCATTTTTCTGTTTTGTTTGTTTTTGTCATATTGGTGGTTGAATCCAGGGCCTTCACACTGAGCTACATCCCCAGATCTCTCTCTGTTTCCTGAGACAAGACCTCACTAAGTTGCTAAGTTGTCCGGGCTGGGCTCAAACCTGTGATCCCCCTGCCTCAGGAGTTGTGGTATCCAGGTGTACACCACCTGCCTAGTTCATTCTGAAGTTTTGAGCACTTCCTTACCATTTGGTGCTCTGGGTTCATCTTGTAAATTCTCTGCCTCAGCCCCATAATCAACCATTTTTTCTGAGGAACCCAGTTCCTATGATCCTGAAAAATATCACATGTCCATTCATTATTTCTCTGAGTCTTTTTTTTTTTTAAGGATTCCATCCACTTTCAAGTTAAGAGCTATGTGAAGTGTCAGAGAAAGATAATGTTAACTTTCTGCAGAATTAATGTATAATTTATGGTAACACCTAAGTCTAGCTTTCTGTAAGGCACAGACTATTAGTTGTCACATATCCTAGAAATTACCAGAAGCTGAGATTTTCAGTCTTAACTTTCTAACCTAAGAAATATTAAGTAACATTTTACAATCCATCTGAAGAATGTTAATCGGGTATTTCAAGAATGAAATTCAATGACATATGGTATCTTAGCAGCAGGAACCTCATCAATATATTGGCTATTTTGTATTTGTAATCTTTGATTTTGTATTAGGAATATCTAACAGAGTTTACAGTCTCAAACTCTTTAAATCTTTTTCTTTTTTGAGACATGGTCTTTCTATGTATTCCAAGCTGGCCTGGAATGCACTATGTAGCCCGGGCTGGCCTTGAACTCACAGTGATCCTCCTACCTCAGCCTCCTGCATGCTGGGATTACAGGCGTGCACCACCACACCCTCTAAGAAACCCATGGTTGAGTCACTGAGTGTGTGTATAGCTGTCTAGCTGCTCTCATTTTTTATTTTAAAAGAAAAAGATGTCACTGTACATGTGAAAAGAATAAACACTAAACTAAAACAATTACTTCAGAAAGAGACCCTTAAATTAATCTGGACTCTATACTATATAAATGTGAATTCAAAGTTAATTGTATTTTTTGTAAAGCTACATTTGCACTTACAGTTACTGGGCTCAATTCAAATGGGTTAAATGAAATAAGCTGGTTATTAGATTTACGATGGGATTTAAACATTTTAGAGAGGAGGAGAATAAAACATTCTTTTGTGTAAATTAAGTTTGCAGTTCAAAGGTTTTGTTCATTTGGGCCTCCAAGTTCTACTTTTCAACATGAGAGAGTTTTGAATTTAATATCTTTGCTTCAAAGGCTGTTGCTTTCAAATCTAACTTTTACTTTGAAACTAACTGGAAGAAACTAAGTGTACCAGAGCCGTTATCTAATCCCCTAGGAGTCAGCATTGCATCAGGTTTATTAACATGAAGCACTTCTTTTTTTTCTCTCCTCCACAAATAGGCATTTGGTAATAAAAGCCAAATCAGTGAGGTCAGGATAAAACAGGCAAGGTTTTTCCTTCACTAATTCATTTGGAAAAATCTCTTTATTAATTGAGAAAAATTTAATGAATTTTACTTGTATTAAAATAAAAGTGATTGCTTCATGGCAATAATGTACTCATTTGAGAAAGTCATTACATTTATGTATTGTGTTTTCATGTAAATACTTTTGCCAAAATGTATTAGCAAGGACTATAATATTATAGTTCATGGTTCATGGTTCATGTAGTATCTGAAAAAACTAATTGTATAAGTAATCAGTGAAAACAAAGCAAATGTTCCTCTTGGGTTTGCTCAATAAAAATGGAATTTAAATTATTCAGGCTCAAAAATGCAAATAAAATGCATCTCTACCAGCTGAAAATAAAATTTTCAAAGCATTCAATTCCTCCAAAAATCTTAGCTTGATTCCAGAACCAATCTCATCAAAATTCACTTCACGCATTTTAAAAAAGTAATCAAATATTTTATTTTTTAAAAAACAATAAAATTATCACTCTTTTCCTGAACAAGCTCCCTAATATTCAGAACACATTCTAGGGAAATTGCTAATCACTGCAGCGGCAGCAACCAAAATGGCACTTTAATGTATTAAACAGTAACATAAGATTAAATTCACAGTAAACTTAAGAGCAAATAACCAATATCAATTTAAACAGATTAAATCTTGGGAAAGGGCAAAGTTTACAAATGAGCTGAAGCCCTAACCAGTCTCAGAATAGGCCTTGCATTAGACAACAGCACCCCCTACTGGAAGTTTGAGGCTGCCTGGACAGGTGTTTGTGGAGATGCCAAGGAAAGAGGGTAAGGGAGGGGACCTGGGGGCTCAGACCCCATGGACGGGGCAGGTGAACCTGCCAAGAAGTTCAAGGGCATTACCAGTTCCAGAAGCATTTATTTTCTACTGTGCAATCACTAATTTCAGGTGAAACACCTATAGTTTGTGCTAGTGTTTAAGTGCTAGTATGTTAAATGCTAGTATTGTTCTTCAATTGTAAGCAAGAAAGTGATCCAGTAAATAGTTATTTATTTACTTATAAATAAATATTTGGAGTCTTTTTATTTAAGAAAGCTAAAATTCAATGATAAATACCTAACATGAAAAAGAGATGTCTAGTATTGCAATTATCTTAATTCGACTTTCTTGGAATTACTTTCTATTTCTATTCTTAGCAAGCAGTGTTTTTAAGGGTTTGATCTGATACCCCAGAAAGCATGCATGATGGCTGTATTTGTACATTTATACACAAATGCACACACATCATATAGACACACAACGACAGGCAGTCTATGGTTCAAAGAGAAACCTAGTAGGCTGCAAACCTCAGTAAGATGGGAAGAGTAATTCATCCCCCAGTATTGAGGTTTATGGCTTTTTTTCAGTGTTATCCTTTGGGCCAGCAAACATTCTTGAAATTATTTGCAGGAAGAAATATGCCAACTTCAAAGATATAATGAAAAGCAGTGATTTGACACACAGACAGCCATGTGTGACATTCTCTTTAAAAAATTAATATAGCCAGGCCTGGTGGCACACACCTGTAATCCCAGTACTCAGGAGGCTGAGGTAGGAGAATCACTGCAAGTTCGAGACCAGCCTAGGCTACAAAGTGCACTCAAGGCAGGCCTGAACTGCATGGTGACACCTCTCAAAAAGACAAATAAATTAATATAAAATAGGGGCTGAGGATTTAGCTCAGCAGCACAGCACCTGCCTGGCAAACGTGAGGTCATGAGTTCGATTCCCGGTACTGGAAAAAAACAAACAAAAATGTCCAGCAGTACTCTAAATTCAGAAATCCAAAAAATCAAATAGCTAATCAACTGGATTATATCCCATACTAAAGAAAGCTTCAGGCAAACTAACTTGTTAAATACTAGTATGTAAATGCTACAGGCAATAAGTACGGTGATTAGAGAAATAAGCTGAAAGAAAAATCAGGAGGGGTCATTTTAACAGATGGGGCAGATCCCTCTAAAAGAAAGTGGAACAAAGAGGAAAAGAGAAGAAGTATGAAAACCAGGCTGGCCTTAAAAACAAGTCCATAGTCCTACGAAAATATGGAAACGGCTCGCAGCTCTGCATTTTACTTTATGAACACCCACCCCACTACCTATAGTACCAAATGCTTTACTTTCATGACTTACATGTGAGTGGAAGCAACATTACCTGAGCAAGGGGCTCCCGTAGAGGAGACTATGTTTACTCCCCCAGCCCAGTGAGGGGACAAGCTGATCTCCTCTTTCTTTCTTGGAATTTCTGAAGTCCACAGAAGAGGCCAAGGGAAGCCGAATGGGAAGTACAATGTACTATGTCTACCTCTCTGCCTGAAGTGTACATAAAGCCATTTCACAAGGAGATTGGACACTACCCGGAAATGTCTGTAGTTGAAGCATTTGCTCCCTAAGGGTGGACACACACACCATGCAGTCTCAAAGACACAAGATCCAAGGCATCTGCAGCTGTAGTACGGGTGCTGGAGAGAGTGGACAAAGCACCTGGTCAGGACAGGAGCTGAGATGGCATTCCAGCTGGGCCCTGTGGTGTCCCTCTGAGAGCCCACTGGCTTCCCTACGCCTGCCTGGGAATGTCTGCAAAATGAGACAGCTGACTGTTTCTCCAGCTGAATCTTTGATGGCAAAGTAATGTTGATGAAGATGTAGTATTCAGACAAGACACTGTCAGTGCTTTCTCGAATGATCATCGCAGTGTGCACAGATAGAAAATGTGAAGTCAGAAGCAGTGAATACCAGCAGCTGTGGAGAACCGTGCAGAGTATGAAACCTGTTCGTGTTAAGAAGTCACATGTGTGGTTGCATACACAGAAACAATATTTGGGAACATAAATAAAAATGATTGGGCTGGGGAAGTAGCTCAATGGTAGAATGCTTGTCCTACATGCACAAGGCCCTGAGTTCAATCCCCAATACCACATACACAAAAGAAAATTGGTTAAGATAGTGCTTATCTCCAGGGAAAGGGACTATGGATAGTGGATGAAGTATTTACACTGTATTCTTTCTGTATTGCTTAAATGTCTCTCTTCTTTTCTTTGCATCTTCTTTCCTCTTTCTCTTAAATTACGAGCATGTATTACTTTATAACTAAAAATAGTAAAAATATTTTTAAAATAAAAAATGATCACTGCCCATGGGTTGACAGCATTAGGAAGTATAGTTAGTGATGTATCTTCCCACAAACATTCATTTATTTATCCCTCAATAGGTGTTGATTGGGCTGGGGATGTAGCTCAGCGGCACAGCACCTACCTGGCAAGTGCAAGGTCATGAGTTCGATTCCCAGTACCAAAAAAATAAAAAAAATAGATGTTGATTAGGGATCTATATGTATCAAACTCAATACAGGCAAGTAATAAAAATTCAAATTGTATTACACTGTAATACAAATGTAATACAAATTCAAATTGTACTCAAAACAGGCAGTGTAATACAAATTCGAATTGCATTCCTTCAAAGAACTTGCAGTTTAGTAAGGAAGTGAGACAAATAACCTACATTCACAAGAATGCATATTCTCTGCTAGCTGGCTTGGCAGTGCTGTGGGAGGGAGCCTGTCTGGAAGATCTCAACAACAGAAGAAAGGGTCAAAGCTGTCATCAAAAGATGCCTGGGGGAGGTGACAATCAAGTCCAACCTAAAAGCATAAACAAGAAGTAGTCAAGAAGGAAAAAGAAAGGAGCAGGCATTTTAGGCAAAGGGAGCATGTTGCTTTTGAGCTGGAGTGGAGTGTGGCTAGAGGGAAAAGTGGCTTCAGAGGGACCTCGAGCAGAGCTCTGAAGTGTTGGAGGACAAAGCTCTGCTATCCAGGTGCCGGGGGAGAGTAGAGATTGGAGCTGTCAAGACAGGTGGCAAAAAACCACTGAAGAGCTCATGGTCAAGATCTGTCCCAAAGCCATAGCAGTGGAAAAAGAGGACAAGGAGGAAAGTTGCAAATGTTTACAAAGTAGGACAGGCACGGTTCAGTGATTGATTGTGTTCCGGGTGAGTCGGGAGTTGCTGAAGACAACTTACTTCCAAATTTCGGACTTGGATGGTCAGTGCCACTTATGGCAATGCAAAACGGAGATGAGGCTTGGCAGTGAAAGGCAAAAAATTTCATCTGAGCCAGACACTCGTGACACTTTCAAATGGAGGTGTCTGTTCAGCCTCTGGAGGACAAAAGAGTTTAGGGTCACACATGCAGATTTGGAAGGGTTGGGACTCAGAAAACAATACTTCAAAAGATGTCATTTTGGAGTTAAAATTGAGTGCAAAAGCCTTTCTCTGAAGTCTCCTCATCTCCCTGTAGATCAGATTCACCAGAGGGAAGCACAATTTCCTCTAGTCCTTTTACTGAAATTTCACTAGCCAAGGAAGAGTAAACTTGTAAGGCAGAAGAGACCGGAAGTCAGACACCACACCTCGAGCCCAGGGGAACTTTGCCCAGTCCATTTATATACTTTGGGTTCACTGATTTCCCCCTACCTCAATCACTCCTCCTCTGACACTGTCTAAGTCTCATATCATTCTCCCTCTTGCAGGACATGTTTAAGTCTCAACTACCTGGTCCTTCTTTGAGTTCTGCATTTTGCATCGTTCTCATGCCATGAGGATGCTAATAAACATTTGTGCTTTTTCTCCTGTTAGTCTGTGTGTTGTCACTTTCTTTGCAGATACTTGGTTACAAGCCTTCAGAGGGAAGCGCGAACTTCCCCACAGTGCTCCTTTGGAGCACCACTGGAGCCTCCTATCTTCCCAGTGCTCTTCCCCATACTAAGAGATCCATTTCCCCAACTAACAACTGAAAACTCCTGTGGAAGAATTCTGGCTTTGATGATATGCCCAAGAGGCCAAAATGATGCAGTCTCTTCCATAACCATTTCCCATTTCCCAAAAGTTGAAAGAATGCTGTGCAAAGCAACAAATATCCCATTACTCCCTTACTCACTACCTATCATCTTGGGAAAAAGAACTCATTCTCAGGACTACATCCTGCAGTTTTATCATTCCAGAGTTCCTTCACCATTCTTGTAGAAATTCCATTCTCCAATCACGATCACAACTTTGCCTAGCATCTGTCTCTGCCGCTCCCCATCTCACATCACACTTAGTTTGGTCCTCAGCTTTACCCAAGACTCCACTCAGCAAGCCCTTACCTATTTTCCCAGTGTACGAGCTTCCTCCTGCTTTTCTTGTCTAGTATGGACCCCAAATAATGGTATTTGATCTGATTGTGAGGCCACTGAGGATCACAAGAAACTCACAGAAGGCACTGACCAGGTTGAGGATAGGCCAAGCCATCCTGAAAGGTCTCCTAGACTCAGGGCTGAATATTCACACTCCCTGATTTGTCCTCCTTTGAAACCCTTGTTCAGTTCATGCTCCGCAGACATCTGCATAAATACCTCTACATAGTCTCAAATCAAGTGTGTTTGAAAGTTGCTCAAAACTGAGTTTATGAGCTAAATCCTCTCCCCGTAGGAAACTCAGAAGATGCCAGTAAAGAGCTCCATAATTTTACAATGGCAACTTCTCTGCAGCATTCAAGAAATCTCACAGATCCTAGATTTGATGAGTTACTCTATTTATTTTTTCAGTAAGTACTCAAGAAATATTTGTTAAGCAAATGATATTTTCAAGCTGTTTATAGCCTCTAATATTTTGTTCTATAAGCATTTTAATAAAATAGACTGAAAACTGTTTTATTCTCTCTGCCAAAATACCTACCCCATCAGGGGCAAAAACAAATCAGGTTACCTGGCTATCCCGAGAGATATTTAGCAATACCTGTATATAATGAACATGAACAGTCATCTGAGGAAGTAAGCCAGGAACTTATGAATAAATATGACTGGAACCTTTACAATCAGGAAGCCCTTAAATTTCCACCAAGGTGATCTGAGAAGTGTGTTTAGAAAGGGCAATTTTATTAAAATTTAGTTAATAATATGGTACCAAAACTGGAGCTAGACTGACTCCTCTGAACGACAAAACCACAGACATCTGGGTAGGGGGCAGTGCTGGAGATCAAACCCAAAGCCTTCTCCATGCTAGGCAAGGGCTTTACCACTGATGTTCTTTGGTAACCTTATTTTCACTTTTGGTAATTGTCTGACTACAAGAACATGATGTAGTAGTTGCACAGATGGAAATGCACCATCTTTCTAGAAGTTATATTTCTTATTTCCAATTAATAAGTTGGCTTAAGTCAGCCATCTCTACTGGGTTTAGCAACAGGAGTAGCATCTCCAAATCCTAAGTCAGTGGATGCATATTCCACAAACCCTAAAGTTTTTCTGTAAAAACCATAGAAAAGTAAATGGCTCCTTGTGAGACCCTCTGGCAAAAGGTTCGCTCTCGCTCTCCTTCACCTTATACTTGAATGTAACCCCCACATAGCACCTTCTATAATATTTGAATAGCAACCTCAATGGATAAGTCAACAAGTAAGTACCAACCAGGCCATGCTTAGTGTGGTTGTTAGTGATGAAGATAATTCTTATTTGTTGAGTGGCTACAGCGTATCAAAAATAACTTTCAGATCTTAATGGAAGTGCAAGAAA
The DNA here is from genome assembly GCF_000276665.1 of Chinchilla lanigera. Classification (NCBI taxonomy): domain Eukaryota; kingdom Metazoa; phylum Chordata; class Mammalia; order Rodentia; family Chinchillidae; genus Chinchilla; species Chinchilla lanigera. The sequence continues at coordinate 11,243,542 of NW_004955466.1, forward strand.
AAGTAGGTAAAATTTTATCCTTGAAATCTTATATGCAACAGTGCAGAACTGGAATCAACCTAAACATCCAACATACAATAATGAATACAATTAGCAAAGTTATAAAAAATAGTAAATTAGTAAAAAATACGTAAGTGTAAAGACTGAGGGGCTGCACATAGAAATGTTAACGGGACCAGGTGTGTCTTCTAGCATCTGCTTTGTTCTTTTATGTATTTAATGTCTTTTCTACAGTGAATATTACTTTGTGAAGTTTTCATTCTTTGTTAGTTCACAAAAAGAAACAGAATTATTGTATAAGAGGTGGGATCTTACACTATTTCAGTGAAATGTGGGTGTTCTATAAAGGCAATGCTGATTTTTTTAGACAAAGCACAATTTACTGTCCCTTTAGTTTACTGGAGACTTAATTTGTCATTCTGCTTGCACATATTTGGTCCTTCATTTGATGCAAACTCCTGGAGCACAATCTGCCTGGGTCTGCTTCATTACCATAGCAACATAATAATGACAAAAGCCCACAGCTCCTTCCCTCACTCTCACACATGTGCCCGGTGCTGTTTCTCTTTCACCTACTGTCATTCATCACCATTTTCCTGCATCCATTTTTCTATCTTTTTTATATGCTAGTTTTCTTTCTCAAAAAAAACCACATTTCTATGTGGCAAAAAGCATGCATGTTTCTAATAAAGACACCATAAATTGTAAATACTAATTGTGTTCTATTTTATACTCTTGAAGATTTTTCCTAATCAACTATAGCTAACAAATCACATTTTTCCTGAGTAATTTATCAAACCCACATTTCTGAAAACAAATGACTTCAATGTATACACCTTAATTCAAATAAGATAGAAGGGGAGAATTTACAGTGGGGGAACCATGGCAGTACCTGGGTTTGGGGGAGCTTTGGGCTACTCTCCCTTCGCTCATCCTGCTACACACATACACAATAAATCCACTACTGATGTTGGCAGCCGTGGAGAAGTAGGGCTGCAACAAGAGCATCAGTGATAAACACTTTCTTCCTACCTTCAATTGGCTGCTGTGTGGAACATGGACATGACAGCTGGAGGTACCACCGCCACCCAGGACCATGGAGGACCTCGGGAATAGAGACCAAGCATGGCCAGCTACAAAAGGAGCCACACGTAAGCCACACAGTTTTAGGCTTTCTATCATTTATAATCAAACCCAATACTAAGTAGTCAAAGAGATGGTCAATTTTTCAGCCTCTAGATGCTGTTGTACCTAGAAGTCTTTCTGGACTGCGGCAGCTTGAGGAGAACCAGTCTGAGGCCAAAACCAAACCTAAAGATGACAGGTGATGACATAAAGTCAACCAACCCTACAACTACCTCCCTATGGATTATTATGAGAGAAAATATATTCTATTATTGTGTAAGTGACTTGGTAATTTCAGTTTCTTACATCTCTTACAGGGTTTAATGGTTTCTAGTGCTTATAGACTACCTTCTCGTTCAGAAAGACTGGGCTGGTCAAAAATTAGGGAGAAGCAGTATTATATATGAAGGGTGAAGGAAACTGTTACAAAATGCTGAAAAATGAAAAACAGAGAAAAAACATAACACCATCAGTGCATAAAACTCATGGCGGTATAGTCTTTTTTAAAAAAGAATTATATATAGTCACATATATCCTTACATGTAGGGAAATCACACTATATTGGTGGTGAAATTAAGGCTTGCCTGCCACAGATCACTCACCATTTGTTATCACTGAAAGCTCTAAAAGGTTTGCCATCACTGCATTGTGTATTTAACTCTGTCTCTCTCACTAACCACAAATAAAAACTCCAGATAAAATACAAGAACCAACTGCCTAGGAACTCCGAAAGGGAAATAAAATAGGCAGCATCAAAAGGAAGTTCAAAACTTGAAGTTAAACTACAGTGGTGGCAGCAATCTCGTGGGTATTTTATTGGTCAATCTTTGAATTCTGGCTGTTTTTCTTCTTATCTTCCACGTTTTTTTGCAAGGTGGGACAAATCAGGAAACAGCTCAGCAGAAGCAGACACAAATTTTTCTGGCCAGAGACTGGAATGAGAAGCTACCACAAGCTGATGAGTGTGGGAAAGGTCTGTTTCTTTTCTGCCCTCCCAACCCTGACCTGAACATTGTCACTGCAGGGAAAGGGGCTCCCATGGTTAAGAGTGTGGCGGGATCCCTAGTATTTTTTTCTCTCACTTGTTTTCCCTGTGCTGGGGCTTGAACCCAGGGTCTCCACAGCGCAAGCACACACATCCCCACTGAGCTATACCCAGCCCTTATTCTCACTATTGACCCTGCGTATGGGCCCAGGTGTATGGAATTGGGAACTTTTTTAGCACCTGAGGCTAAAAGTCTTAAGAAACCCCATCTTTCTGGCCATAGTGTCCTGGAGAAGAGGCCCATGGGAACAGGAGAATTCAGAAGGAATCTCAGAGAAAAGATTTTGAGAGTGGACCTTAGCCTGTGTGTGAACCGACAAAAGTTCCCGATCATGTCCAAGTTACATGTGAAGGAATACACCAAAAAAGAAACTAGATAAAAAGGACAGTAAAGACTCAGAACTGAGCTCACATTGGAACCTCTGTCCATGGAGGGCAAGACAGAAATTGTGGTCCAAACCCATGCATTCTCCAGAGGGTTTCCACAGTGCTCAGAGATTCAAAGCATCATGTTATATTTAAGTAATATTTTAAACATTCAGGAGGAACTCCAAACTTACTTGACACATGAAGAATCATGAAAATCTGACCAGTTATCAAAAGAGTCAAGTAATGCCAACCCCAAGATTAAGCAGACATTGCAATTATAATACAAAGACTTTATAGAAGCTTTTAAAACCAATCTCCACAACATGAAAGTAAAACTTCTAGCTGGGCATGGTGGCACACACCTGTAATCCCAGCACTTGGGAGGCTAAGGCAGGAGGATTGTTGCGAGTTCGAGACCAGCCTGGGCTACAAAGTGAGCTCAAGGCCAGCCTGAACTGCATAGTGAGACCCTGTCTCAAAAAGACAAAAGAAAAAGAAAGTAAATTCTTGAAACAAATGGAGACATCACTGTTCTCTGCAGAGAAATAGAATGTATTTGTTTACAGCCAAATGAACATTTTAGAACTGAAAAGTGTAAGAACTAAAATAAAAAGCTCACTGGATGAGCTCAGTTAGCAACACTGAGATAACAGAGGAAAGAGGCAATAAACTTGAAGGCAGATTGATATAAATTATGAACAATGAAGAAAGAAAATAATAGAACAGCTTTATGGACCTGCAGGGCAAAATCAAAGGTCTTATGCTCATGTTACTGGTGTCTCTACAGGAGGGAGAAAATTATTAAAAATCTTTATACCTCACACCCAGCCAAACTGGCCTCACAACCAGAAAAAAGAAAAAGAAAAAAATCCTGATACCTTATTTTCTTTTGTCATTAGGGCAGCAGAGAAACTCTTGGTTATTTAATGTAAGAGGCAGGGCAGACTGAGACTGAGTTCGGCAATCCCTGAGCTATCTTCTTCCATCTGTAAATCTAACGATTCCTAAGACTAGAGCAGGGCATATCAAAGCTAACCACCATGGCCTTAGTTTTGCTGCAAATTGGCAAAGAATATAAAGAGGAATAAAAAGAGAGAGAACAATACTGGGCAAGAAGGAAGGGGCTTGGGTCATGGCAGATAAGTGCTTCAAGTGAGACGAAAAGCCCAGACTGTTCCTTGGGAGAATGATCCCCTTCCCTATGGATGTCCAGCTCATCACAGCACACAAGACTTGCTCCTTTTCAAGCAACAGCCTTTGGGTGTTTTTTCTATAGTCAATCCTATGTGCTGCTTACTTCAGATCACATACTAAGACTAAAAATAAAATAAAAATCTTTTCAATGATTTCACATGTAAACATTACTGGGCTTTGTGTCTTTGCCGTTTATATTGCTTTAAGAATAATCATTTTATCTATAATATGGCAACTCAGGAAGTTCTTACATTTGAATAATTCATGCACCTTTATATTTTATTATGTGTAAAGCATTATTTGTTAAAAGTGCGACACACTTTTAGAGACACCATAAATTCTTTGGGATGACTAAATTTAAAAAAATTACACTAGGTATCCAAGCAATTTGCAAATTGGACATCCCTAATATAAGCATGTATACATAGATATTTTAACTATTTATAAATTTTAAACATAGCAAACTAAAATTTTCGAAGTTTTTAAAAATTATCTTCAGCCTCATGCAGTTTGCAAAGTTATAGTTCTGTGTGTAGCCTAAATGTTTCTGCTAGTTTTCTAAAACACATAGGTCAGAAAATGTTCATAAGCAAAAAAAAAAATTTCAGGCAAGAATAAAACCCAAAATGGAATAGATGCTGTTAAAAGCCTTTACCAATGTATTCCTGCTGATGGACTATAACAAAGTAGTTGAAATGTTTGTTGTGATAAAGAAATCACACATACATGAAAAGCCAGATAGTAAAGAGAAACAGCTCAGCTGTACTAAAACAAGAAGAGGAAGCTCTGATTCTGTACAAAGAGATGGCGCACAGGGCAGAAGGGTAGGAAGCCCAAGGGAGGATACACTCAGGAATCCTGATCTGTCACCTTAGAAAAACCTCCATCGCCCTTATTACCCTACAGTGCTTTTCTGCCATATATCAAACACTAGAGGAACACCCAGCTGTTAGGAAACACTGTCAGCTTACCTCCTCCACCGAAGTATAGTGTATGGAAGGTACCACTTTAGAGTCTTGTACTTTCATGTAAGAAGTGCTTGTAAGGCAGCAGGAGCTCAGGGCAGGGGTTGCATATTGCAAAAACGTCCAGAAACATCAAACACTATCCTCTCTGCAGAAAGGTAGGCTGTGGCTTTAGCTGCTGATTCTTTGGGCTCAAGCTGAGTCAAACAGTACACAAAGAAGCGACAAAGCATGCACACGACTGGCAGTCACCATGGGGGATGGCAAACCAATGCAGGCTCACTCCAGACATTATTCCTGCCCAGTGGAAGAGTTTCTGCCCTGCGGCCAGCTGAAGCATGGCCACCTTTCTTCCTCCATACTTCAGGAAAAGTCTCTATGGCAAGAAGATGGGAGGAGAGTGCTTTGCCTGCTGAAGTCCTGATTCTGTACATTTGATGCTTATTCATACAGTGATTTTTATTGCTTAATCTTCATTGATTTTAATCTTGAGATTTTCTTCTTTAAAAAAAAAACTATAAAGTGAGGCTTGACACAACTGTCAAAAATAATTCCTCCTTCAATGACTCCGCCTCGGTGTGGTTTCTCTTTTCTGAAAGAGTATGGAATTAGCAACATGCCCTGAACATCAGCACCCATGTCCTCCACCCAACACTTGGGAACACAAATGAACCACTCTTTTCAATTATTTTTTATTCTAATATAAATTCTCTTAGGTCATTTTCTTGTCTTCTGCTAGTTGTCATGGCATACTGGCTTTTTAAATACATTACTTTTTTCTTCAAGAGGTAAAAAGAAAAAGTATTTTCTCATTTCATATTATGGATGTCAAGGATAATAAAATATTTATTAGTCTTAAGAACTATCTGAAAAAAAGAAAAAGAACTATCTGCCATAGATTCATTTCTTAAATGAGTATGTCTTGAACATGTATAAAACATTCTATTAAGAACAAGCCAACCACCATTCTTTTGACCCTACAGAAAAAAAAAAAAAAAAACAAAAAAACAACTAACACTGCATGATATCTGTAGAGCTCTGTCATGCAGTGGGGACATGAAAAATTTCAGGAATACCATTAATTAAAATGATGTGACCACCATCATGTTGTTACTAAATCAGTTTAGGAATAGCAACAAAATATTTACGTATTTCAGTCCTACATGTGATCCAAAGTTGGGGAAAAAAACACGTTTCAGCACACCCCCTTCGGGATTTTCTCCTGTGTTAGTTGTAGCATCAGATTGCTGACTGATGTTTACAGCTCCATTGGGATCCTGAACATGTCTAAGGTAGTGTTTGCATGGACAGGAGATGTATGAGGTGTATAAAGCCCTCGGCATACTAAAAACATACACATGAAGAGAACTGGTTTCTTGTTAGGCTTTCTTCTCTATTTTGTAGTTATGTTGTTGTAAGACCCTCATTTTGGTCAAGTATCTGTCTACTTTCCTACAAGTACATGATGATTTTTATGTTCATAAAGCACTCTTTTCAAAAGCCAACCTTCAAATGTCCTTGAGGGTAGAAAGGCAAAGAAATATACCATTGTTCACTTCGATGGCACAAGGCAACTCCTAAGATTTGCTCTAATCTGCTAATACCCCGTGGCAGGTGGGAGCAGTAAAAAGAATTCCCACGAGAACCATTTTCTCGGTTGAACAAGATGGAAAGGGCACTGGATTAAGTTCAAATATCATCTGTGACTGTGGCATATAAAGACATTAAAGAAGTTTATAATACTGTGACGGCTACTCTTACGACTATTACTTTCTCTCAAAATCCATCCTTAGAGCCTATTCTCACACTTAAGAAAATACAGTGCAACAGGGTCAACAATATAGCTATTTCACAGTAGGTCATAATCCATACATGTTTTGGTAATTCATTTACAGAGCACAATATTTTAAAATAAAGCAGGTAAAATGACACTGATTGTTTAATCACAGTCAATCACGTACTTCCTCAGTATGGACCACGGCAGCCCACAGAAGACAAGCAAGGGCAGCAGCAACAGAGGGGGAAACAAAGTCTCTGGAAAATACAAGGCCATGGTGTGCTACAAAGAATTTCTATGGAAACTCACAACAGGATAATTCCCACAGAAGAGGACTGCAAGAATAGAGTAGCCGACAATCTGATTTCTGAGTATGACTAAACAACTATACATACAAAGACAGAATGTGCAATCTTCAACAATAGGAGTCATAGTACTGATGAGATTATCCATTTTTACAACTTGGATAGCCATACGGGCGAGCTAGTAGGCTTAACACAGATGTTCTAAGAGTTTATAAAACCAGTAATTTGAAGTAACGGATACCATTGCACCACTAAAAGCATCACAAAAATAAATAAGACTTACCTTTGGCAGAGGAGAAAAGGAAAAAGTTAAATAAGGATGCACAAAAACAAGATAAGTTATCATTTTGAGCCATATAGACTGATGATAATTCATTTTAATGACAGCATATATTATTTTCAAGATTTTTTTGAGACAGGGTCTCACTATATAGTTCAGGCTGGCCTTGAACTCACTAGGCAGCCCTGACTGGCCTCTCTCTCTCCTGCCTCAGCCTCCCAAGTGCTCGGATTACAGGCATGAACCACCAAGCCTAGATTAGTATTTTCAGGGTATTTCTATGCTACTAACAAATAGTTATTGACAAGCCATACTGTTATGCAGTTATACCTGTTTCAAAGAAGGAGTATTTATAACAATAAATAAATAAAATATGGTATTTTGGGTATCTCACAAGGAAGTAGAATGAATACAGTCTTACAAAGCAGACACTAACAGCTCAGCAGTACAGAGCCTGCCTGGCAAGCACAAGGTCCTCAGTTCAATTCCCAGTACCAAAAAAAAAAAAAAACAGACACAACTGATTTTAACCTTGCTTCCTTATTAAAATCTTTATTATCTCCACTTAATGTTAAGTTTTTAGTGAAAAGTACAAATTAGGTATATGGAAAATGGCCTGAATTGTACAGTATGTCTTGCAGCAAAACAGTTATGAGGGTTATAATACATGAACAGAGCTAAAATTGTTTATTAAATTTATAATTCTAGCTTTTAAAAGATAGTTATGTGCTTTATAATTTTTGAAAGCATAACAGTGCATTAATAGTCTATGTATTAGGCAAAAACTTTTGAACCTGCCCCAAGTACAAAATTTAAGAGGTGCCATACATTTTTTAAAAAGTCTGTTCCATAAAATAAATTCTAGTGCTTGAATGTGTTTCAAATAAAGAAATATTAATGAGGCTCAAGAAAGTAAGGTGTATTTAAAAACTCAAAGATTAAAACACAGAGGTAAAGACAACAGGAGAGAAAACGTCAATACTTTGGAAACTGTCATTTGGGGAAAGGTGGCAATTCTTGTATTAAATATTGCATTCCTATAACAATTTACCACAAACATAGTGACTTGGAACAATGAAACTCAGTATCTCCCAGTTTCCACGGTCAGGACTCTGGGTACAGCTTTTTCTGTGTCCTGGGATCAGGGTCTCCTCAGGCTGCAATGCTGGCGGCAGCCAGGTTGTGTTCTAATCTGAAGAGTCAACTGGGGAAAATTCCACTTCCAAAGGGTTGTGGGCAAAAATTCCCTTTCCTTGAGCTGCATGACTGAAGGCCTCAGTTTCTTACAACTGGCAGAGAGAGGCCATGCACAGTCACTTGTTATGGCCCCCTCCACACCTTCTCATCACATAACCACTTGACTTTCTCAAAATCAGCAGGAGAGTCTCTGTCGCTCGCCTGATACAACAGACAGAGTGGCATCTCATCTCTTAGCTAAAGACGACATCCACATTCTTTTGGTTAGGAGCAAGTCCTAGATTCCTATATCTACTCAAGAAGGGATTATGCAAAGGTGTGTAGCTCCCTGGGGTCACTGGACAGCATGTCTGCCACAAGTCCTAGTGCTTATCATGAGTAGCTTCTTTAGATTGCCACTAGATAATGAGCTCTCTCAAATCCTCTGGAATAAATGTAAACTTTAGAATGATGTTCGTGTCTACTTCTGAAGGAAAAAACTACAAGCTTAATTACCAATTGTTTTTGCATTTCACTCTCACTAAGTATGACTGTATTTTAATAATTAGCAGCTAGGGCTGGAGGCCTAGCTTAGTTGTAGCACATGTGCTTAGCATATAGGAACCCCCAAGTCCAACCTCCAGCACAAAAAAGAAACAAAAATTAGTAGTTATTACCCAGAACAAGCGAGAGACAGACTTCACATACCATTTGTCCGTGTTAAATTGTTGAAGTGGAAAGACATATACATATTTCAAAGAAGGGTGATCTCTGAGGTCAAAGTTGTGATGGAGATAACAAGAATGGAAAACAAAGCTCAAAGAATTAAGAATGAAATCTTACAGAAATGTTCAGAGGACGTTTATTCTTGTAAAACCAAGTATGAAGTGTTTCAAAGAGCAGTTGGAAAGATCTGTACAAGTTTCAGAAAAACTGAGACAAAACAGAAAATGTTGTTTCCATAAAGTTTTAAAGATAGAAAATAGAAGTCATGTATAATTCTATACCTTAAAAAAAGTTGATTAAAGCCAACATAAATTACCAGGTTTGTCAAGAAGGTACCATATTCATAAAGAAAAGTATAAAAATTTTAGAAAAGAGTTTTAGCCTTTAGTATATGACAAGAGTTTAGTCTTGTAGTTTCTGTCTCACTTTTTTTGTAAATTGGCCTTTATAAAGAAGGATATACCATAGTCACCTAAGAATAGGTTAGGTGGCCGATTTAATGGGAGAAGGAAATGCAAAACAACAAAATAATCTTAGTCATAAGGACAAAGGTTTTTCCTAAGAAGTGTTCCAGAGACTAAAACATGAAAATGGAGAAAATGGAATAGGAGATTAGGAAACAACAGACATTTGGAAATCAACTTAGATTAAAACAAACTGGTAGAAGGTACCTGTGAAAATACTTAGTTTTTTTTTATTTACAGTTGAAAAGGTTTAAATTATGTAAATATATACAGAATATAAAATATTTTCTTAGTCAAAAATTGACAAGAGAATAATATAAATACAAGAACATTTTGATAAACAGAACCACACAACTTTAAGATATATTTTAATGTTTTGAGTCAATTAAGATGTTTGTTTTGCTATTATTATAATAGCAAATAATGTGATGATGTGAAATCTAAATATGTTTGCCATTGATATCAAAGTCCATATAAATTTAGTTGCTCTACTAGAATTTTTAATATATTCTTTCCTTGAAATGGTTTACTTATGCACTTAATTTCAGTTTTCTCTGAGAAGGTGACTTAATTTCAACTAGTAATTTTTTAAAAACTGTTTTTGCTTGGCCTATAAAAATGAAACTCCAAATGAAATATTATGACCTTCTTAATTTTCACAAAATTCTGAAAAGGTTGTCTAGCAAAATTTATTATATTTCTTCTTTATCTTAGGAAAATGCATAATGGGTATTCAGTTACTATTAATAATCTTACTCCTATGAATAGTACCTCCAGCTGAAGCAAAGAAACTGATGAAGATGATGATTTTGAAATTCAGTATTTCAAAACTCATCTATTCAATTAAATAAGCCCCTTTGCTTTGGTTTACATGAAAGATATTCTTTTTTTAACTTTTGAAGTCAGTCAATATTATTGTGTTTCACTTGCTTAAGATTCTATGATTTCTTCATCATTCTATTTTTCAAAAAAATAATAAAAGCATAAGAAGGCTCTTATATATCTTAAATTTCTTATTTTTACTCCATACTAAGCCCCCATCTTATCATTTTTAAAAGTTATGAATATATAGAGACCATACTACCAAAACATGCAATTTCAACACATTTACACATGCTCTTACTTCCAAGTGAGAAATGAAACAGTATTGCTGAGAAAATTATTAGAATATGAACTACATCTCAATTGTGACTGCCTTAAAATCAATATTCTTTTATTTGAACAAGCAGCAGCAAAAATCATTAAGATAGGACCTTCGCAATTCAGGTTAAATTACAGCTCAATCATGAATTTGTTAGATCATTTGGACAAATTGTTTCAACAATTTCCATTTCTGTATAATAGCCTAATCATCCTTGTTGGATGCTATGACTTTGAAGAACATGTTTTTGGAAAAACTTTCAAGAATCTTAAGTATATGGGGGGAAAATATTATTCACAAAAAGGTAAACCATGTCCTTGTTATTACTATGTGAATAGTATGTGCATTCATTTACAAACAGATTCAGAGTAACATACACTTCATGAAATACAGTCCAGAATGAGCTTTAAAAAAAAACAGTTAGAGGAATAAAGTAAATTAGTTTAAATATCTAAATTGTGAGGAGTCATTCAATTCATTCCACATAGCATCCAAAACATGTCAATGGCAAATATTCTTTTGTTGATCTATTTTTAACTTCCCCAATGAAGCACATACTAAAGAAGCAAAATTCAATTTAGAACAGGTTGCAGAGACAGCCATGGATGTGACCTGTCATGTTAAAACTCCAGCCTGCTCTCACCTGCACACTCGGCCCATCCGGCTGCCCCTCAGAACACCCGTTGTCCTGGGGATGGTGTTTCCATGGCTATCATCTGCCACTTCTCTGCTCCTGCAGCCTATTACACAAAAACCCTCTGCTAGTTCTGACTAATAGAGCACGTGCAGAGCCACATAATTATCTCTCGTAGCTCCAATTTCCAAGGATTTGACCATGAGTCAAAACAGCCATTTACCTGGTTTTATATTTTCAATTTTATCATTTCTAAAGGTGTTTCATATTATACATCTCTTCCTGCTCAGTGTATGTCCTATTCCCATTAGCCTTTACCTACATCTTCCTTAAAGCTCAGCTATCAAGATCTCTGATATATAACTAGCTATATCTTTTCTTTAAATGTACTTTAAGATGGACAAATGTCTGTGAAGACACACAACTGGTTGAAGTACATCATCATGTGATCATACCACAGGAAGCAATGCTAAGAAATACTAGATATTTCTTGTTGTGCTTTTGAGAACCAGTAAAATAAGAACTCTCTTAAGGTGGTAGGGAATTAGCAGATGCTAAGCCTGCAATCATGGCTAGAGGATATATTACAAGTCAGCAACCTCAGCAGTGCATCAAGTTTGCCAGAGCATTTCGGTCTGACGAACCCTAAGAAAAAATTCACCCTGAGATTAGGTCTGGAATTTGTACATTCACAATGCTTTCCCTGTATATGCTAGCTTTTTAAAAGGTAAGTTTCCTTTAGTTTCAAACATTACTATTTTGAGTGTTCACCAAGGTGAAATATATCTTTTTGAAAAATCATGTCTTCTTTTAAAAAGTGCAAATGAAGTTCATTGATTATCAGTCCTTTTTAAAACTAAAATATTTCTTTTTTATATTTTGAGAATAAAAAGTTAATGGTTTTTAGACCATGCATTCAGTTTTTCTAATGCATTAATTTAAACTGTGAATCAGTTCTACTTTCCAGGTATTACAACCTGTCATGCTTCTAGCAAGCTATTTTTGTATCACAGAAAATGAAATTTCCTATTTGCAATAAGTAGCTTCTTTTTTATTTTAAAGAGAATAAAAAATAAAAAACATTAAAAATGATACAGAATTTCAAAACAAGATGATAGAAATCAATGATTGTTATATTGCATATAAGGATAGGAGACTAGCTTTTTTTCTCAGGTCCAGAGTCAAATCCTGCTTATAAAGATGTGTTGTTAGCAGAGCTTTTTAAAGTGAACAAGAATTACTTCTTGTTTATTTTACTTTTTTATTTTAAAGAGAGGGGAAAAAACCAAAAATGATACAGAATTTCAAAACAAGATGATAGGAAATTAACAATGGTTATTATATTGCATATTGTAATCTTCAAAGTAGTTGTTCAGATTACCAGATACAGGCATGCAAAATAGATCAGACTATATAAGCACTAACTGTTCCTTTCAATGAACTAACAGAAATTAGTAGTACAATTATCTTAGCTATCTTTTATATATATGTGTGTGTGTGTATATGTATATATATACATATATATTTCCCCTTCTTTTCTCTTTTCCCCCATCCCAGTTGTTCTTTCCTTTTGAGCAGTTTCTTTCTCTTTCACTATATCTATTATACTTGTTGATCTTACTCTTTTAGTTTTTTACACTAGGGAGACAATAAGATGTTTACACATGCAAGGACTTTTTTAGTCATGTATTATGTATTGACATACATAATATTAAAAGATGAGCAAAAAATTTTCCCAACTTATGCGATATTTCTGAAAGATAAAATTAGATTAATATTAAGGTTAATGAGAATAAGTTTACTTGAAATTTCTATTGTTAATTAAGGCATCAATCATGAGATATCTATTATAACACCTGTCCGCAACCATTTCACAAAAAGCTAAGCAGTATTCCCGTCTTTAACCACTGCAGTGTCCTGAGCTGCCTGAGACAGCTCTTCTGTATTTTTCCATAACACCCCCTACAACGAGGCGCACCTCCCCACTGGGGATCTGAATCACCAATGCTGGGAGTATAGATCTAGAAAATGCACTGACAGGGACTCAGCTCCAGGAAGCCAGAAATATATTAGCTTAAGGGAGATTCATCACTTTTCTACACCCACACCCCATATACTCCAAGTCTCCTTCCCAGTGAAGACAGGTGGAGCTCCAGCACTCACGTTCCTTAAATCCACTGGCTCCATACACATCAGAACACTCAGGAGGCAAATGGCTCTATAGATTCTATATTTATTGAGTGCCTACCCTATGCCAGATATACATATTGCTTTAATTCTTACAACAGTTCTGTACTATGGATATTAATAATTCAGGTATTACAAGTAAAATCATGCTAGCCAAAGCTTTTTAAACTCACATAAAAATATTAACAATTTAGTCTTCTTACTGCACTTTTTAAAAAATGGAAGTCTAACAGGTACTGTTTATGATTAAAGAAAAGAAAATTTGGGTATTTTTCCTTATTAAAAGTCTGATATGCTGAGCATGGTGACACATGCCTATAATCCCAGCATTTGGGAGTTGGAGACCAGCCTGGGCTATATAGTAAGACCCTGTTTCAAAAAAAAAAAAAAATCCGACAGTAGTTATCCTTCATTTTTAAATATAGTACGTGGATCTGGATCTTGAAAAATTCACAAAAAGAAATAAAAAAAAAGATAATAACAAGTAAAAAGTTGGCAAAGAATTTGGATGCACATTTGTTCAAAGAACATATACAAGTGGTCTACACACACTTGAAACAGATACTCAGCATCATTAGCCAGCATAGAAATCAAAATCAAAATCACAGTGACATAGTAGCTGACACACCTGTAATAAAAGAGACAGATTAAGAAGTGCTGGTGAGAGCACAGATAACTTCAAACATTCATACATTCCTAGCATGGATATAAAATGTGCAGCTCTGTGGGAGACATTTTAGTGGTTTTTAGAAAAACCAAAACAGAATTACCGCGTAACCCAGCAATTTCACTTGTACGTATATACTCCCTAAAACAGAAAACAGGTACTCAAACAAACTCTTGTACAGGAATATTCATTGCAGCACTTTTAAAATAGCCAAGAGGTAGAAACAAACCCCTCAGTGGATGAGGGGATAAATAAAATAGTATAACTATTCAATGAAATATGATTTAGCCTCTGAAAAAAGAAGCACTGATTCATGCTCAACATGGATGAACCTTGAAAATATTACACTTAGTCTAAGAAGCCAGCCACCAAAGGCCACATTTTATAGGCGTCTATTTGTATGAAATGGGCAGAACAGGCACTTCTATAGAGGTAGAAAGTTGATTGGTGGTGGAAAGAGGTATGGGGGAAAGGAAGTGTCTGCTGATGGATGTGAAATTTCTTTTGTGGGTGATAAAAATGTTTAAGAATTAGTGGTGTTGGTTGTGCAACTCTCAATCATCTAAAATTCATTAAATTGTATACTTTAAAAGGGGTGAATTGTATGGAATATGTATTATATGCCAATTTTAAAAAGAAAAACGTCAATAAAAAAGAGAACTGGCTAGTTATCTGATTAAAACCTTAAAGAAAGACAGTATCATTTCTGTTCCTCTTTGCCCCAAACATATCAAATGCCAGTAGCCTCTGTAATAATAACGGAGGGTTACAGCAAGGGTGGTTTCATACTGACTCAGTTTGTTTTAGAAATTATTTCACAGTGAAATTCTGAGACTGAGTTTTGAATAAAGGGAGCAAAATGCAGGGATCTGACTGTGCATTGACCTTGTGGTTTGAGATTACGGATTCCTCGGAAATAGTAACTCGTGTGACTTATGACACCTCAAGTCTAAGTGCTTCATATTTTGTATGCCAATTCATCTGGAGATCAATGAAATTAGCTTTTTGAAGATGATATCATTTTGGGGATATGTAAAAAGAGTGGTGAAGATAATTTTACTGAAGTTAAATAAGAAATATCTTCTAATTTCAACTTTAGTAAAAAACATTGTGATGTGTGTGTGTGCATGTCCAAGTGCATAAGAGAATTAAAATTTCTTATGGTTCTACTGAGCTTACAGTGAATTTTAAGCAATAAGCATCTGCAAATCAATTCCTAGTATATTTGGAAGAATTTAGTATTATATGAAGTGAATTTCAAAGGATGTGACTTTCTGATATTTTCTCATTAGCAGCTATCAAATAATCTTGACTTATAAAAGGTTTTCAACTCTCCAGAGGGAAAAACTGAGTAAGGGATTTATGCAGAGGCCAAGTAAATGAAACAGTTCTTCAGACATACAGCACCTTGCCCTACCCTCAAACACTCTTGCCCCTGAGCTGTAAGAGTCCTTTGATCATTTCCAGCTATCTGTTTATATCTTGGTACAGTTCAACTTAAAGTCTAGAAATCTTATGGGCCAGTCTTTTATTGATCCAAGTTGTATTCTCCAAGATAGTCCTTGGACTTGTAGCCTATTAAGAAATCTGAAGTCAGGCATTTGTGATGAATGCCTGTGATTCTATCTACTTGGGAGGATGAGGTAGGTGCATGACTTGTGCCTAGAAAGACCAGCCTGGGCAACATAGTAAGGTTCTGCAAATAAGGAAGGGAGGGAGGGAAGGGTGGAATGGGGGAAGAGGAGGAAAGAAAAGGAGGATCAACTTGAAGTCAAATATAGTTCCTCCAAAAGATAGATGTTCTGAAATAAACAATCAAGGTAAGATGCTCTACCCCTCCTTTCTCATATATTCAAAAGAAAAAGTAAAAAAGCAATGCTTGAATTATAATTGAATTGTATTCTCCTCCCCTTTTGTAAACCTGTGGTCCTCTTTGAAACTCTGTGGTCATATACTAAGAAAAATCTTAAATACAAAAAGAGCCCAGACTCATTGGTCACTGGTGTGAGACAGTCATAAGTCCTAAGTCATACTAGTTACATTTCCAAGGAAACCATAATCTCAAACTACAAGGTTAATGCACAGATTCCTGCACTCTGCTCCCTTTATTCAAAACTCAGTCTCAGAATTTCACTGTGAAATAATTTCTAAAACAAACTGAGTCAGTTGCTGTAACCCTCCCTTATTATTCCAGAGGCTACTGGCACTTGATATGTTTGGGGCCAATCCTTGGTGTTGAGGTTCTGCTTTGTTTTGCCAGGTTTCAAAAATATCTTTATGTTCTGATATCTTCACTCTGAGGGAAAGCTGTGAAACTGACACTCCTGGTGTCATAGACCATGACACTATACCCCATATTCGCCTTCTGAATCCTTTTCATCACAATACTACAGGCACTGGTCTCATTTCAGAAGCCCATTGATTATGCACTGATCAAATGCAGGGAGGACAGAGGAGAGAAGGGAGACAAAGGCTTAAGGAAGGGGCTCTGACAGGGCTAGTGGTGGAGCTCAGCAGCAAGATCAAGCCTAACATGCTCCAAGCTATGGGCTCAATCCCACTGCATGTGCATGTGCATGCAGGTACACACACACACACACACACACACACACACACACACAGAGCAGGGTACATACAGAGGCAAAAGAGAAAGAAGTCCTAGAGTCACAAAGAATGCTACATTTACAAAGAAAAAGAGTTATCAAATAGAATGGCCTCTCCCCTTTCACAGACACAAACATTAATACCATATGTGACCTGCTCAAGAATATGTGTCAGGGGCTAGAGTGTAGCTCGGTGGTGTGGCACATATCTACAAGGCCCTGGGCTCAACCCCCAGGACTAAGACAAATAAAAATGAATGTAAGTGTCATAACGATAAAAAGATCATAGATTTGAAGGCAGGATATTGGATGCTGTTCCTCTTTTACTTCAATAGTCACTCTGGCTTGCCTGACACTCGGCTCTGAGTTTTTAAAAATGTATTTAACATATATTTAAAATATGTACATGTGTTCCTGCTAACAAATCTATCCTTACACTAAAATTTAACTATAAGTAAACTACATAATGAAAAAAGTAAGTAAAGAGCCCCCATCATACCTCTCTTAGAGAAGTAACTATTCAGTGAGCAGGTGTCTATTCTTTCATTTTTTTCATGTATATTTAGTTTAGTCCCTTTTTAATAGCTATATAATATTCTACTGTCTGAGTGCATGATATTTTATTTAACTAGTGTCCCGCTGATGGACTTTTGAGTTCAGCACAGTATTATTCATTATAAATAATGCTGTAATGAATATCCTAATATATGTTTTTGTGTACTTGTGCACGTTGTATAAGTATTTCTGTAGAGGAAATTCCCAGAAGTGAAATGGCAAGTATAGACATGTGCAAATTTGTTTTTAATACAAATTAGGGTTGGGTGTAGTAGCTTAGTAGTAAAGCACTGGTCTAGCAGGTACCAGGCCCTGGATTTGATCCCCAGCACTGAACATACACACACATACACACACCCGTGCACACAGTTGCAGTAGAGTCAAATTGCTCTCCAAATACGTCATCAGTTTATACTCTCACCAGTAGTATGTAAGACTGCATATTTCTGGTTTGCCTTTTTAAAGGAACACAAAAACAATGAGAAAAATGTTAAGATTAGGCTCGTATAATTTAGGCCACAGTACTTAATAGGCAGAAAACAATTACGTATCAAACAGGAACAGTGTGACAGCTGCCAACTGTCAGGGCATCATGACTGCAACAAACGTCACAAAGGTCCCTTCTTGCACAGTTTACTGATTTCTTTTTTTTTTTTTTTTTTTTTTTTTTCTTTTTTTTTTTTTTTCCGATTGATTTCACTTAACGAGATAGTCTCAAGCTACATTGGTTTTTTTCTCCGGTACCGGGAACCGAACTCACGACCTTGCGCTTGCCAGGCAGGCGCTTTGCCGCTGAGCTAAATCCCCAGCCCCCTACAGTTTACTGATTTCTGAGACTTCCTCACTATTACTAGAATACAAAACTAGAACAATCTCTGGTTTCACATTAAGAAGGAGATAAAAGGAAAAAGTTAAAAATATTGCTATCATTACTACTATTACTTCATTTTCCATTCTGGCATTTTGTCTCTAGGATAGCACATCACTGAGAATAAAATAACAGAAGAGCAGATTCCTGAAAGAAACAACCTATTTTTTTTTTTATCAAATACTAACATTTGTAAAAGCCAATTAAGTAACCAATTTGGATGGAAAAAAATACGGCCTTGAAAAATTGCTTCTTGCCAGGTGTGGTGGCACACACCGGTAATCCCAGCACTTGGGAGGCTGAGGCAGGAGGACTGCCACAAGTTTGATGTCAGTCTAGACTATGTAGTGAATTCAAGGCCACCTGAACTGCCTAGTAAGACCTTGTCTCAAAAAAAAAATACTGCTTCTTGGGTTAGATGTGGAGTGTGGTGGTAGACTGCTTGCCTAGCCTGTGTGAGGCCCTGAGTTTGACCCCCAACACCATAAAATAAACAAAATCTTAAGTGAAAATTACTTCTTGTTAACTTTAAATACAATACCACCTAACCTTATATGAATTTTAAAATAAACAGTGAGCCAGTATAGCATGATAGACAAGATATTAGTTAATAACTAATAGTAATAACTACTAACATCTCTGAATACTAACACAGGCACTGTGTTAAGTACTTTGCAGGTATTATTTTATTTAATCTTCATTATAATGCTGTGAGGTGAGTATTATTATTTTCCCCATTTACAGATCCAACATATAGCTTTTCCTTCTAAAACACTTTAAACACAATTACAAGTACAGATTTTAGACAGTGACTGACAATGCTGAAACGCTCGACTTCCTTCTATGACTCCTTGCTCCCTGGAAGAGAAAATTGATTTCACCTTTATTTTTCCTGTCTTGGATACTGTGAGGATTAAACATTAGCACAAAAAGACACTATGTGATCCATCGTGGATTTACTTGACAACGATGGAGAGAATTTTAAGCATGGTAGTGGATTCTCTCAGCTGGGTGGAATGGCGTTCTGAGCTTTGGAGGCTGGAATTCTACACACAGGATGGCGTTGCTTCACTTTCTCATTAGTATCCAAGCGGGCAGAACATGACTCTGGCCTTCCAAAGTTTTTTCAGTACAGGAGAAGGCCTCAAAACAGCCCTAAACACATAGCAGGAGTGCATCCTTGGTGCTCATGGAGAAACTATCATGTAGGCAATTTACTTCATTGATGAATTACTGTTGGACATTTATGAGTTGCATCATAATGTGAGAACAGGAAGAAAGCCTCAATGTTCAGTAAAATCAAAATTACATTTGGCAGGGAAGGGACTTGCGAAGAAAAAGAAGGCTGTAAACCTTAGTAGGTACCCAGTGGGCACAGCAATAGGCAGTAACTTTTGAGGTTTGTAAAAGAAAAATATGGTATCACTGAGACAAAGGAAGAAAACAAAGAAATTGATGTGAATGCACAAAGGGGGATTAACTTCATTCCACTTCAGTACTAAAGCATATTGTGTTTGTACTGAGATATCAATCCTAAACAACACTTCATCTGCATCACAGTGTATGTGTAATAAAGATGTCTTTCTTGAAATGAAGTATATTTAAGTATCAGGAAAGTTAGCAGTTTGAGGGAAGATGGTAAAGAATCAGCCGTGAAACATTTTGATCAAAAGTTATGAAAGAGAGGAAGAGTTGGTGAGTGTGCACAGAGGCTTAAGGAAAGAATAGGGCTGGGAATTTAGCTCAGCGGCACAGCGCCTGCCTGGCAAGCGCAAGGTCGTGAGTTCGATTCGCGATACTGGGAAAAAAAGAAAGAATATCAATTACTACTGGTGTTACCTTTGGTATTTAACTCATTTCGAATTATAATCCCATCTATGTCTGCCAATCTTCATTCATTTGAGTATTTGCAATATTAAATAGTATTTGTGTATTAAGTTCAATTCCTAAAAAATAATGCTTTTCCATGAGAAAATATTTCCTGAGAAAGAAATATTTTGGAAATGAAATTCTGAGCTCTAGGTTTTAAGCTCTCGTTACTTTCAGGGCCTTTCTGTCAAACTGGGAAGTTAATCTGGAATGTTTTCAGGGTGTTCACATTCTTGCAGCTTTATACCTACAGCAGTCATAGATGCACCAAGAATAACCTTTGAAGTTACCATGCTATACTAGTATCTCAAAAGTTTTACTTTGATCTGCAGGTACCATTTTTCCTTGGAAATTTTCTCATTATTGTTGTATTTCCTATCACCAACCATTTCTATTTAATAATGCCCATTATTTCTTATGAACTAAGTTTGATATTATATGTGCAAAAATTCTGCCAGCTGTGTTGTCTTTGATGATACAGAGGTAAAAGAAATAGTACCGCTGAAGCTATGTTATTTCTTTTACATCTCATTATGATTTATTTTGATTAAACAGTAATATTGTATTTTTCCTTTATGCTTACTCCATGAAAGCTGACTCAGAAAAACGGAGTCATTTGTCTGTCAACATTATGCAAAATGAGAAAGACAGAAAACATCAATCAATTCCTTGATTTTATTTTCTTAATTGTTGCAAGTGTGGGTTTTTGGAAGTTTTGTATAAACATATTTAAAGACAATTTAATATATATTTAATATTTAATGAAACATTTACTCATTGCATACGAAGTTATGATTATTAAATGTGATAGCGAGGAGAGAAAAAATCATGAAGAAAGAAAGGAAGGAAATTTAAGAAGGAAGATGGAATAACAACAGAAATCAAAATAAGATTAGAACAGGAAAAATCAAAATTTTTAAAAATGTAGAGACACAAAAAAGGAAAAAGAGATAAAATATGACATTATTATTTTCTACAAATATTACTTTATTGCTTTATATATATATCCATTTCTAGAATAAATGTCTTTTATTCCCCCAGTATACATAATTTGAAGAAAAATTAGTTTCAAATGCTCTTCTTTCCTGGTATTTTATTTGAAGCAAAAGAAGCTTTTAAAGTAATCATTAGCTCTCAATGTTCTCAAGTGCAAGAATAATAACAGTATGGCTATTATTTATTATTTTATAAGCATCACTTGTGTAGATTTTCCTACCTTGATGCTTTGCTGTTAAGCTGTTCATGTATTTGTTTATTCTGAAAGATAACGGAATAGCTCAGGGGATATGTTAGCTCCAGTCAATGAAAGGGACTGATAAGGCTGAATAAATGAATTAACAGTAGAATCATGTTTATAAAAGCCATTTCCAGGGGCTGGGGATTTAGCTCAGCGGAAAAAGCGCCTGCCTGGCAAGCGCAAGGTCGTGAGTTCGGTTCCCGGTACCGGAGAAAAACCAAAAAAACCAAAAAAAAAAAAGCCATTTCCAGATGAAAGTCAAAATGGTCTCTGAAAACTGATACCTAACTCTTCCAGAAAGCAATGGATACATATCACTGCGTTAAAGAAATGTACTATCATTTAGAGTCTCGAATCTTCACACAAGTATTTCTAATTTACTTTTCATGTTCTGAACCCAATTTTGCTACCAGGACCACCCTGCCATTATTTCACTAGTTAGTGCTCCGCCCGCTGCCCTTCAGCACCTGTGGTCTGTTACGTAACTCCAGAACACACATCTGCTCCCATGTACAGCAAGGATAGTGTACTTTCAAAGCAGCTATTAGCACTAGAATTTGGGTTTCAGCTTAAATTGCCTCTTCAAGGTTTCTTCTCTGTAAGATGGTCATCTCTGAGTATCAGTTGGCTCCCTGGAATAGTAGGCATTCAGGCTAACCCACGGGGTTTTTAATGCTTTGCTTTTGTTTCCTACCTATGTGATGGTGATTGTGGTGTTTATGTGGCACATGTAGCTCAGGATCAAGCCACTGGCTACACGTACTAAAAGTCATTTGCCGAGAAAGACGAAGTATAGACTTCTCTGAAAAGAAGGGTCAACAAAATTCTAAATGTATTCCAGGACAACAAGAAAAACAGGCCCAGAAAGGAACACTGCCCGGCCTGAGAGTATGGCTGATATGGAACAGGAACCTTACTCCTCTTCTCGGAGCAGAAAACAGGACATTTTGAAATGTGCATCGCCCCTGCTCCTGAATACAATGGTCCCTTTCATCTATTTCTGGTGACTTTCATTTTCTTTTGCTGCTGGATCCCCTACATAATTGTAAGCATATCGCAGGCAACCACAATAGTAAGCTGCAGGTGGACATTTCCTCTGCAGATGCAGACAATATCTGCCTGGCTGGCACTGCTTAATTCAGCCATTAACCCACTTTTCTATGCTCTTTGGAGCAAAAGGTGAAGAAAAGCTCTTAAGAACTTAAAGGAGAAGACGCTTTTCAAATTTCATTTTCTGATTCAAGATGTTTTGGTGAGCCAGTTTGAAAATGCTAAGAAAAAAAGCAGAAAGAAAGGCCTTCCAAGGAGCCATAAACAACGCATAGGTCCCTTTTAAAAGCCAGCAACACACATAACCTTTGGCAACATGCAACCTAGTGACTGAAGAGGCAACCTAGTAAGACGCAAAAATGTAAGAATGCACTGCAATCAGTCTTTCTGATGAATTATAGGAATCTGCAAATCATAAGCAGAGATTTCATACCCAGGTTGTAGATGGTCTGAGGATGAGAGGGATGCCACTGACTCAGAATGTTTAGGTCGAGGTTTGCTGCCTAACTTTGACGCAGCTGCAATGGTTTCTTCTCGGTTTTCCTGCCTCCACGAGTTTTCTCATCCAAGCTATCCTCCAAATAGTTGCAAAGTAACCTCCCCAAGGCACCAGGGATTAAGATCTTTTATCTGACAAAGCTTCAATGGCTTCCCTTTCCCTGGAGAGCAAATAGGCATAAGACACTCTCCCATAAGGCCTCTCTTGCAATGTATTTGCCTAGAACTCCAAAGAGTAGTTGTTTTTTGGACATGGTCGATACAACCTATTGGCAAATCTATTCATCTAGTCTCTTCTGCTAGGATGCTTACCCATTTCTCTTCTGAAATTAACCAGATGCCTCCCACCAATGCTACCCACTGTCCCCCATTCTCTTCTACAGAAATGTTGCCTATTATTATGGGTTAAATGGTGTCCCTCCAGAGGTATGTTCATGTTAGCCTCTAGTACCTATGAATGTACTTACTTGGAAATAGTCTTTGCAGATGACCAAATTAAAATGGGATCATTAGGGTGGATTCTTATCTAATCTGAATGTTACCCTCATTCAAAGACATCATTTGGTAGCTCTGTCCCATCACACTCACATGTTGGGGGCTTGGTCCTTGGTGTGGTGGCAAGATGTGGTAGACTTTCAAAATGGAGGCGGGAGAACCTAACGGGAGGGCTGGGGATATAGCTCAGTGCTGCTGTGTCTGCCTGGAAAGCACAATGTCCTGAGTTCAATTCTCAGCACCAAAAAGGAAAGAAAAAAAAAAAAAACCTAATAGAACCTAATGGGAGAGGCTTAGGTCACTGGGGAGTGCCACAGAAAGGAACGTGAGACCTCAGCCTCTCTGGCTGGCTATCTTGCCATGCAACCTTCCTCCCACATGTCTCCTGCCATTGTGACACCATCAGACACAAAATCCTCACAAGAACTCAGCCAATGCTAATAGCTTGCCATTGAATCACTCAAATCACAAACTAAAAACCTTTTCCTTACAGTTAGCCTGCCTCAAGTATTCCATTGTAATAAACAATATATAATCATAATAACTAATACTGACATCTTAGTACTTTTCATATTTCTAACACTTCACTGTAATAATGAATACTGGCATCAACACACACAGAGGAAAATGATGTGATGAGAGGCAGAGACTGGAGCGATGCAGCAGCCAGCAAAGGTGCAGTAAAGGTTGACAGCTAGCTCTAGAAGCTAGGGAGTGATGAGGAAGGGTCCTAGCCAGTCTCTGTGGGACCGTGGCCCTGACAACACTTCAGCTTTGGACCCCGAGCCTCCAGAATTGTGAGACAATACATTTCTGTAACTGTAAGCCATGCTGCCTGTGTTACTTTGTTACTGCAGCCCTAAAACCTAACCCAACCATCCTTCAAGTTGTGGCACTGGCGCTTGCTACGTCAGGCCCTACCTCACTCCAGTGTTTAAAGGAAGCCCTTACATCTTACGCTCTCCTGTAGCCTTATGATATTCTAAGAGTGTCTTTTTGTTTATATTTTCTCTATTAAATACTGAACTGAGATACCTTTTATCCAGTTTATCTTTTTTGTCCCCTCCCCTACCCCGTACAGCCTTACATTTAGAGAGGTTCCCATTGATATGCACTGAATTAAGTGGGCTCTACCTTTTGAAAAATACCAATGACAAATAACTTATAAGAAATGAACTTTAGGTGTCTTATAATGATCTGTTAACTCATTTACCATCTCTGAAATGCTCAGGGAAAAAACAGTGGAAAATGAGAAATAGACACTAACAGGCAATTTCAAGAACAAGATCATTTGAACAGGTACCACATTACTAATAATTGAAGCAACATAAACTCAAACAAGTTACCATTTTCAACTGCAAGATAAAATAAAATCCAAGCTTGATAATATACCACACTGGCATTGATTTAACAATATCTGCATTTTTATTATCAGTGAGGATGAACATGGATACAACTTCTTTGAGAGGTATTGTAAAAAAATGTTTACCAACATTTAAAATGCACATGTCTCTCACAATTCTGCTTCTAGAAATTCATCATCAGTGAATGCTACGTGAGTGTCCAACGATATACACACAATTCTATTCAAGGCACCATTGTTCGAATAGCTAATAATTTTGGAACACACATGTCAATGAACAGAGATTAACTGAACAAAGTGTAATTCTTGTTTGTTTGGGGTTTTTTTGTCTTTTTGAGACAGGGTCTCGCTATGCAGCTCAGGCTGGCCTTGAGGTAACTTTGTAGCCCAGGCTGGTCTTGAACTCCCTATGATCCTCCTGCCTCAGCCTCCCAAGTGCTGGGATTACAGGCGTGCGCCACCACATGTGGCACAAATTGTAATTCTTAAAATGGAACATTAGTCCATACAAGGAATGAACGCTACAGAGTTGATAAAAATATATCTCAAATATATATTATCAAATGCAAGTAAATAAAAGATACACTGCTATATATAGTAAACTTCTATTGGGGGTGAAGAATGTATAATTTAACAAACATATAATAAATATATGTATATATCACATGATTATCTTGTAATACATGCAATAAACAAGTGATTATAGTTATCTTTGAGAGGAAGCCTTATCTTGAAGAGCAGAAAGATTACCTTTCATTCTATAATATTTTGTACTGTTGGAATACCCAATGTTTGTAATATTATTTTAAAAATTGTTTTAAGGGGCTGGGGATTTAGCTCAGCGGCAAAGCGCCTGCCTGGCAAGCGCAAGGTCGTGAGTTCGGTTCCCGGTACCGGAGAAAAACAAAACAAAACAAAATAAATAAATAAATAAATAAAAATTGTTTTAAATTTTAAAAGTTAATTAAATTTTTTGGAAGAATCTAGTATCAATATATACATAATATATTATTTGGTGGTATTGGACTCATTTTGCTATTTATAATAAATGATTCATCTAACATTATTTAACTGATTTTGAAGTTAGTTTTTATGGTAATTCCCCTTATCTGTAAGGGAATACTATTTTTCATCCATATATATGCCTATGATAAAGTTTCATTTGTAAATTAGCACAGTAAGACTGCCAATAATAACTCATAGTAAAATATAAACTTTTAACAATCAGGACACATTTCCATTCATATCTTCTGCCCACAAATTAATGCCTCTTCTATCTTCGCTGAGCACTTCTCACTCACTGTGGCCTTTGCAGTGGGAGGCGTGACAGTGACACTAGCATAAATTTATTTTCCTTAACAACTTCATTGGTAAAAGTTTTTTTCTGCTTCCTGTAGTTCTCAGCAACCTCAGAATTCCCCTCACTTCTTTCTTTTCTTTTCTTTCCTCTTTTCTTTCTTTTTCTTTTTCTTTCTTTCTTTCTTTCTTTCTTTCTTTCTTTCTTTCTTTCTTCTTTCTTTCTTTCTTTCTTTCTTTTCTTTCTTTCTCTCTCTCTCTCTCTTTCTTTCTTTCTCTTTCTTTCTTTCTTTCTTTCTTTCTTTCTTTCTTTCTTTCTTTCTTTCTTTCTTTCCTTCCTTTCTTTCTTTTTCTTTCTTTCCTCCCCTCCCCTCCCTTTCGCTCTCCTCCCCTCTCCTTTCCTTTCCTTTCCAGCAATCCTCCCTCAGTCTCACTCGTGGCTGGGACTACAGATACTTGCCACCAGGTCCACAATCTTTTCTTTTAAATCAAGAACTGTACTGTGCACTTGCAGGGGCATTTGCATCTTCTCTTTGGTACATTGCCAGCGTCACTACTCCTGTGTTTGGGGTTGTTATTAAGGAAAATAAGGGCTCCTTGTGCTGTGGTACAAGGGCAGCTGACCTGATAACCAAGATGGCTACTAAATGACTAATGAGTAGGTAGCATATACAGTGTGTGTACACTGGACAAATGAGTCACATCTTAAGGTAGAGCAGGATGATGAGATATTTCATCATACTAGTCACAATAGGGAGTAATTTCAAACTAATAAACTGTTTATTTCTGGAATTTTCCATTCCATAGTTTTGGACTATGATTGACTACAGTTAACTGAGACTATGGAAAGTAAAACTGCAGATAAAGTGGGCTACTGTGTACCTGTTATAATCGGTAATTTGAAAATACATTTGATAAGTTTCTTTTTTTTTTTGAGACAGGGTCTTGAACTCACTTATGTACCCCAGGTCAGGCTCAAACTCACGGTGATCCTCCTGGCTCAGCCTCCTGAGTGTTGGGATTACAGGTGTACAACACCACACCCAGCTTGATACCTGTTTTAAAATCAGGTATTTAAAAAATGTTTTACAATCTTACTACAAAAATCAATGTACAGTCACTGATTTAAAAATAGAAAATAAAGGCAAAAATAAATAAACACCCTTAGTTCTAATACCCAGAGAGAGTAATGAACATAACAAACTAATGAGTATCTTTTTAGGACCTTTTCTATGCTAAAATATGCAAACATGCAAATGGCTTATATGTTATTATAATTTTTCTTGATACCATTAACATATGGCCATGTTTACACAGACTTCTAGTGTTAGAAGAAACCTTAATTTACAACAGGATAAACAAAAAAGTGCGCCCTTTCCCTTGAAAACAGGTATGGCTCAGTCATCCTAGCACCTACTGACAGAGCTCAGTCACAGTCTCAAAATCCTCAACACAGAGCTCCAGAAAACCACAACCAATGTTGTCACACAAGTTGGAACCAATTACCTTTGGCTAACTAAACCAATAGTGGGAGTCAAATATTTCCTACAATTAGCAATGGATCCAAGGTGGAAACTTCCAGTCCATGATGCCCATCAGGCGTCTTGGGAACATCCCTGCCATAGATTTCTGAGCTCTGCTCCCAGGACAGCCAGTTGGATAGATGGCAAATTTTCTATGCCTCTTCTGCATTGAGGGTAATAAATATCATCTTCCAGGTATGCCTTGAAATAACTTTTAAAAAGCATAAAAACATTTTTAGAAGTTTTAAAATATTATTTTATGAAACATATTTCAAAATATTAATTTTGAAACACTGAAACTGGAAGGATATGAGTTTTTAGGCAAAAGTCTGAATTAATTAAATCAGCTAAATTTTGTCTTTGTGCTTATCCACATTTACACAACAAAGCAATCCTGCCTCTGCTCTAAGATACTGTCTTAGGTACACAAATACTCTTCTACGCAATATTTTCAAAAGCTGCCACAGCCAGTTCTTAAAGGCCCTTTGAAGACTCATGTTTATGAAAACCATCCAGGCTTCCTAGACCACGTGAAGCCTATGGTGAAGTTTAGAAATCTGACGTAGAAAATGTTACCTCCACCCCTGAGTTTGGGGACTCTGTAAGAAGAAAACCACCCATGCATAATTCATACTTTGAATCCCTGAACTCTTAGCAGATGGGGGCCTACAGCCTTCACCATGTGGTCACTAGTGGTGTTTTTTTAAATAGGTCATCTTAACACCTTATACTGACAATGAATGAAGCCTAGAATGCACATTCTCAAGACAAACTCTTCCAATGCTGTTAATTCAAAATAACACATACTACCCAGTAGAAGCGGTACTGTGTGAGGAGGATTTACTCGACACTGAAGCATCAAGTGCTGTGTCAGGTTCTGAGGCCACAATGGCCAGGAAGACACTGATCCTCATGCAATGAGAGAGGACAGCGACACAAACAAGATCGTATTTTCTAAACTTTGGATTGTACTGTGTTTTATACTTCACCCATGGCTAGAGGAAATCTAAGTAATACTAGAGTTTTTATAATATTTAAACAAATTATAGTAAAAAAGGTTTAAAATAATCCTTTGCTATCAATGTATTAATAATATGTATTATTACGTTCTCACTGCTTTTTTTTTTTTTTT
>NW_004955466.1:11272253-11286798 GCF_000276665.1 Chinchilla lanigera
AAAAAGATGGGCTTGTTAACACTATTTCAGAGGAAATATTATCTGTAGCAGGGCAGAGTGAGAAACTTTCAGATATGCTCTATATTTGATTTTCTTTGATTTTTAATTGAAGATATACTACTTTATGATTTTAAATGAACATATGCAATTTACAATATTTCAACAATAATAATTATTTTGTTAAGATTCTTTCAAATCATAAAACAAACCTTTAGAAAGTTTACTAGTACATAAACACATACTTTTAAAAAATAAATCTCCACCCACTCCCAGGTAAAGAACCATAAGCATGTTTTGTGTTGATAGAAATAGTTCTACAAGGTCAGGCAGATGTTAAAAAAAAGAAAAAGAGTGGACATATTGTTGTGGTTTGTGTCTAGCTGTCCTCTCAAAGCCTCAGGCAGTCCTAGGTGGGGGCTTCTTCAGGGTGGTGAATCTACAGCGTGTGACTGATCCATGCTGCAATTCTATAATTATGGGTGCTGGGATTAAGGGTGTGTAATTACTAAGTCATTCCACTGATTGGGCACTACTCTAATCCTGGTAGCTTAAATAGAATATAAAACTGGCAGAAAGAAGCTGCTAAGGTCTCTTGCTTGCTCTGCTACCTTCTGCCCACCATGAACTGGTTCTCCTCTCCAATGCCCCTTTGCCATGCCACCCAGCCTTGGAGCCAATCAATAATGGATTGAAACCTCACAAACTGTAACCTAAACAATCTTTTCTTTGTTTAATGTTGGATGTCATGTATTTTGTCTCAACTATAAGGAAAGTAACTAAGACATGAATGTTTCTAATAATTTTGCAAGAAGTATTTTCTTATACTGAAAACCCTCTATAACCCTGAAGATTCTTTGTGGAATTTATCCTATGCCACCAATCACCTGACGTCCACCTGTGTGGGCCCAGGTCATCTTTAACAGCAACATCTGGCTTATTCTAAAATAGTATCTTTAAGGTTCATTCACATTGTAGAATGTATTGGAACTCCATTTCTTTTCAAAGCTGAGTAATATTCCATGGCAGGTATATATCCATTTTGTTTATCTATTCATCTGTTGGTGGACATGTAGGAATGTTATACATTTTTATACCACTGCTGGGTACCCCTGTGCTATTCCTGTATTCCAAAGGCACAGGCCTTTGCTGAGAACATACTTTAACTTCCTAATGCCTTATTTTGCTTTGGCCTTGAGTTTGCAGGAGAGCACTAAGAAACCCACAAATTCAGAGACTGATTAATAGTATGAACACATAATGACAGCTGAAACTCTACTAAGCTGGAAGAGGTCTTATTCAGAACTGGAAAAGTGGTAATAGTGTATTTCAAGAAATAATGTTCCAATAATAGAAAATAGCTCGTATAAAAGTATAGAAAGGGGCTGGGGATTTAGCTTAGCGGCAAAGCGCCTGCCTGGCAAGCGCAAGGTCGTGACTTCGGTTCCGGGTACCAGAGAAAAACCAAAAAAAAAAAAAAAAAAGTATAGAAAAATGCGAGTTCAAGATTCAGTTTGAAATGGGAGACTAAATTACAAATTCGTGGGACAGGCACATTAACTGCAGAGACAAAGCAAATTATTACAGTATGATAACCTATTTAGCTAAATGAAAAAGCAACATTATAGACTTCAAAAACTTTGCCCTCGTAATCTGCTCACATTCTCTACAGCTCCTAGAATGTTTTTTCTCAGACTTTAATTTAGTAATTAGTTACCCAATTATTTATTTAGTGCTTTTTTCTCTTAACCTCCATGCAGACAGGGACTGTGTTTGTCTTTTGCAGAGTGTGGCACATATATACAAGTCTCTTGTAAATGCAGTTGATTTGATCCATTCAGATCAGAACCTAGAAATTAAATGCTGGAACCTAGAAAGTTAAAGACATATGCTTTACATCTTTAACATTGTGGTTCATCAAGATAAAATTATATTATGATAAAGTCAATCAGGCAGCCTGCACTAACAAAATCCTTCCCAGCACTGAGCTGCTCTCAACCCCAAACAGAACTCAGAGCTGTTCAAGTACAGCAAAGATACAACAAAAATTTTTACTGATATTCTAAATGGTCTCTATAAATATATGCACACTAATTTTTCTATAACCATTTCTCAAATGAAAATTAAAACAAAAGATGGAATAATATAAGGCAAAAGTACAATACAATGAGTAGTTTTCTTTTCTGTGCTGGGGATCAAAGCCAGGGCCTTGTCCATGCCAAGAAAAAACTCTACCAATGAGCTACATCCCCAGCCCATAACAATATAGTTAATAGTTTGTTTGAGACAAGAGCTCACCATGTGAGTCAGGTTGGCCCTGAACTCACAATCCCCTCTACCTCTGCCTCCCAAATACAGGGATTACAGTTGTGTACTACCTATACCTAGACACAGTTTCTTTAATGATTCATTAACTTTTCACTCAGACATTTCAAGCAACTCAGAAATCATAATTGTAATTAAAAACTCACCCAAAGAACAAATAAAATCATAGAGAACACCTGTTTTGTTTCTTAGACAGTAGTAGTGGCAGTGGTTGGACTAGAACTTTTGTCTTGAGTTTCTAATTTCAGGATTTTTCTTTCCCAAAGAAACACTGCTTTGTGACTTTGAAAGTGGTATCATTGAATGCTCTTCCACTGGAAGACATACTGCATATGGCAGAAATAAGCCTTGCTTAAGCAACGTCATCTACAAAGGTGCTATTTATTTCATCTGTGCTCATGGAAAACTCGTATTTTAACTCTTGTTCAAATAATACCCACCAGTTGTAATCCTGTCCATAACAGTACTGGAACTCAAGAGCTCTGTAATGAGGAGTTTAAGCAAATGAAATGAGCATATTTTAGAATGATTAAGGAGTCCTCATAATAGAGAAGTAGGTGTTTTTTTCTTCTTTCTTTTTGTTGTTGTTGTTGTTGTTTTTTGGTGGAACTAGGAATAGAGTCCAGCGTCTCTGCACTGAGCCACCTCCCCAATCATTTTATATCGTTTATTTTCAGACATGTTCTTGCTGAGTCCCTAAGCTGCCCAAACTGGGCCCAAATGTGTGCTCCTCCTGCCTCAGTCTCCCCATGTTGGGATCACAGGTCTGCACCACCACATTCAGTTCACAGGCACAAGAACAAAACTGTGGCCCCATGCAGTAAGTTGCTGTTGCAGATTTCTCACTCCTTCTCTCTAGGAACTCAGGAAAACCCTTAGCCAAGTATAGCTTGAAAAAGTTATAATCAGAATTTATCTTCTTGGGGCTGGGGATTTAGCTCAGGGGCAAAGCGCTTGACTGGTAAGCACAAGGTCGTGAGTTCAGTTCCCAGTACCGCAGGGAAAAAAAAAAAAAACAACAACAACAAAAAAAAGAATTTATCTTCTTGTAGATCCTGCTAGGTTTCCTCTTCTGCCTGTCCAATAGGGTTCTCCCTGCATTTAACATTCTGATCTGAGTTTTTTGTTTACTTCCTTCAGTGATGTCCTTAGGCTCCCTTCCGTAAGAGCATATAGTTACATAAACTTACCTTGTACTAGACAGTGCTCTAAGCATTTAGATATTCATTTATGCCTCATGACAAACCTCAGGAGATGGGTACCATTAAGTGCATTGTACAAATACAGAAAATAAGGTGCGGAAAAGCTAAGAAACTTGCTTAAAGTCCCACAGTTAATATATAGCAGAAATGGGGGATTTGCACTCCACACAATTAGCCAGTAGGCCATATTGCTTTTCCGACCATCAGGTACTGTATTTATCACATAATTCTTAAGGCTTGCTTTCACCAAATGCTCAGAAAAACATCTACTTCTGCTTTCTTCCCTCTTTCTCGTTCTCCTCTTCCTTCTCCCTCTCCTCTTCTCTATGTTGTCTGGCACAGAAATCCCAAATAAGTTTGCTTTTGGGGAAAACAATGGAGAATCTTAAGTAAGACTATACAGATGCTAGCTCTACATTTGCTTTGTGGGTGAAATCAAAATCTGGGAAATGTGTACATTAAAAGTGCTGCACTGCCTTAAATCCACCATTTTTTATACTCTTAATTTTCTAGACTTAGTGAACTGAAATTACAGTTCTATTAAAGTGACAGAAAACTAAAGTGTTTAATGATCTGATCATTAGGTCATGCGCTTTCTTTAATAACTTAATTTTTTTATTTTAAAAACTGGTCTTTCATTGAAGTTTAATGTATCAAATATTCTTAATAAAAAATGAAACTATGTCCATCTTGGAAAAATGTATAATAAATCCTAAAGAAAAAATGTTTTTGGTGTCTTTTTATATATAAGCTCTAATTCCTTGCTTTTCTACAAATTGAAACCAGGAAACATATTTAGTAGTCAACAAAAAATAGATTTACTAAACTGGGAATGGTGGTGCATGCCTGTAGTCTCAGCACTCAGGAAGCTGAGGCAGGAGGATCACTGAAAGTTCAAGGCCAGCCTTGGCTACATAGTAAGTTCAAGGCCAGCCTGAACTACATAGAAAACTCTGTCTCAAAAAAACATACATACATACATGGATTTACTTTTTCCTGTACTTAGAAAAAATACACAACTCCAAAGCATGCAAAATTCGTTTTATAGATATTGAGATTTCCTTGCAAAATTACCCTTCTATAAGTTAATAAAAATAATACATACCAATAAGATCTTAAATGTCTACTATTGAAAAAGCATAAAGACACTGATTTTTTTAATATCAAACAAGCATATTTTACTGCTGTACAAGATTGCCCTCTTGTGTTTTCTCTAGTTGTCATTACTACTTTTATTGATTTATTCAACTTTTAACTTTTCCATCTAAAATAAATGCAGTATTAAACTGCAAAGCCATATACTCAAAACCACATAGATCAAATCACAAATTAATATTGTTATGGTTTGTACATAACACTGTGTCCCTTCAAATCTCTAAACTCATGCATTAAATACTGAGGCCTGACATCAAAAGTAGCAGCCAAGCAGAAATAGGTAAAGAAAATTTTCAAGTAATGGGAAAGAACTCTAAAATCCTGATACTAATGTCCCACATTACTAAGTTATGAAAGATGTACCCAATTAGTCTATCATAGGTCTGTCTTGTCTTTTTTTTTTTTTTTTTTGGTATAGGAATTGAACTCAGAGGCTTCACACTGAGATAGGGTCTCATTACATCACTAAGTTGCCCATGTTGGGTTCAAACTTTCAATTCTCCTGCTTCAGCCTCTCAAAGTGCTTGGATTCTAATAGTGCACCATAGTTAATCTCTCCGCTCTGCTTAGTTATTATCATGGATATATGAAAACAATATTAGCATTATTTGGGGAAATTTTCTTTTTTAATGTTGCCTAATTAAAACAGGTACTCACAATTGTTGGTGAAAATGTAAAATTTAGAACACTTCTTTTTGTAAGCAAATCAGGTAGTATATATACTAAAGGCCTTTAAACAAAGGATCACTAGGTTTTCTAAGAATTATTTTAAGAGCACAAGCCTAAGCACCAAAAAACTTAATGCCCAACTTCTCATCACAGCATTATTTATTGTGTGAACACTTACCAGCTGTCCTGTGTTGAAGTCAGACTGGAATACAATAATACAATGGAGTCCTCTGCAGTGATTGAAAGTTTATTGTATCTTTTTCTATGATGAACTTATGATAAGTTTGAAAATCAGGATATACATACATGCGTATGTGTGTACATGTGTGTATGTGAGTATATCATGACTAAAAGCAGTTTCCTGCTTGAAAATGTAGACAAAGACTAACAAAGAAGGCTGTGAGTTGTAGCTCACACATGAGGAACTGTGTTCAATACACAGCATCACCAAAAGAAAAAAAAAAAAGATTAAAATGGAATGCTTCAATACATTAATAGCTGTCATTTAGTGGTGTAAAATGACACCACTAGATTGGTTTTTCCTTTGTCTGCATTTTCCAACATGTGACTTTGTTGTTGTCCTTTCCATTTGTTTTGTGGTACTGAGGATCAAACCTAGCGCCTCAAACAAGCTAGGCAAGTGCTCTACCCCTAAGCTACACCTCAAACCCCTTTTAAATTTTAAGACAAGGTTTCACTAAGCTGCCCAGGCTGGTTTTGAGCCTGCAATTCTCCTGCCTCAGCCTTATGAGTAGCTGGGATTAGAGGGATGCACCATCAGCTGCAATAGGAGAAATGTTAGTGTTCCTAACATTGTTAGAATTAATATAGATCAGGAATCCTGTGGACTAAGGAAGCGTGAAGGCTTTTCTAAAGAAAACCAAGACATCAGCAACTAGCACAGGACCCCATGTTCCCTGAGTGAATGTAGAAAGCAGGGCCTGCCCAAGAAAATGGTTCTTAGAATGGAATCTTCCTCTCCCTATATTTTATCCTTTGGAGAAAGACAGATTCCTTCTCCAAACAAAGCAGCAACCATGCATGAAGTGTTTAGTACATGCTAGGTTGGTTGAATAGGGCCAGAAACTAAATATAAAGAACGACTGAAAGGAATAAAGTATGTTATAGAACGTCACCTGCTGTCATCTTGTAGGTCCTTCTCAGCTAGGTTGTAACTACAGAGCTCATCTTCCTTCCTGCAGTTTTCAAACAACTTCTCGTTATCTTCCATCCACACTGCCAACTTCAATCCATTTTCCAGGCTACAGAAAAAGTCACCTTTTCAAAAAGAAAATCCCCAACAGATTTCCAGTGTACCTTGGGATAAAGTCTAAACTTGGGTAGCCAAGGCTTCTGCTCATCCTCCTCCCCAGGATCCGCTCTGGCCCCTTGTCTTCCAGGTTTTCTGAACTTCACCAGGCTTTGCTTCTACAGTTGTCTTGAGTCAAAACAGACCCAACCCTTCTCTTTTGTCTCACTCCTGCTTACCCTCCAGTCTCTGGTTAAACACTGCTTTTATGGGGAAACAGCTGTCCATGCTATGTGCGTTATTCCTAGTCACTATTTTTCCTATTATAGTCTTTTCTGAATATTATTAGTCTCTGGTTTAATTGGCTGTCTTGACTGTAGAATCTGTGAGGGCAAGGGCTGCCCTGGTCTCCTTAGTATTTGTAATGAACAGTAGGGGAGCAGTAGCTATAAACTGAGTAAGTGGGTGAATGAGCGAGATAACCTGATCATATTTGACCTCCCAAAAACTCTTTAAAAAGGTTCCCCAATTGATGCTAATCAGTATCAAAATAAGGATGATACACAAGTTGCAATGGTTGCGGTCCTGGGATGCTATGAGCATTTTGCTCATTGTGAAGTCCCGAATCTTGGATTCAGTTAATAGATATATGGATAACTGTGTTAAATACTTAAAAGAGATTTTTCAAATTTTTGCCATTTATGGGGGCAAAAAAACCCATTCTGACACCCTCATAGACTGTTTCTAATCCTTAAAC
Organism: Chinchilla lanigera; assembly: GCF_000276665.1. Taxonomy (NCBI): domain Eukaryota; kingdom Metazoa; phylum Chordata; class Mammalia; order Rodentia; family Chinchillidae; genus Chinchilla; species Chinchilla lanigera. The sequence goes on from NW_004955466.1 coordinate 11,279,608, forward strand.
TCCACCTAACAATATCATAAAATGTTTATAATATTTAAAGACATGAGATGATGTTCAAATAATAGTTTTTTTAAAGTACACAAACTACACACGCAGAATACACTGATGTTTATTTGTGTACACGATACAAACATTGGAAGAAAATGCATCAAAAGGTGTATTGTGATTATTTCATACCTAATATGCACTTCTTTACTCTTTAGTAGTTCTCTGAATGAGCAGGCATTGCTTTAGTTAAAACAGTAAGAATTATTTTAAAAAATCTTTATAAGATGAATTCTTTTCTATGTAGGCAGTTATTTCAAAGAATGTGTTAAGATTAAAGAACAGGCTAGTGGCAATTAACTAACACTATAGGACTTGACATGGATTAGGGGACCGCCATACCATGGAATTATCTCTGGAAAAAGTGAGGGCCTAAGCGGCAGTTCTGACAGCTGGTCTGGGAAAGCCTCTCACCTGCACCACCTAGCTCAATAGACCTAGGAAGTTGCTTTTTCTTCTGCTTAACAATAGGTCCCTGTGATAAGCAAAATTGCCTTCCTTCAAAGCTCCCTGAAGTGCAAAAAGACTCAGAAGATCAAAGGACCCATCAGCCACTCCCTAAACTTCAAAGGATTCTCCCAAGGGAACTCTGAGAAGCAACTGCAGGTTTACATACTACTTCTTGGAGACTTCCATTACTACGTATAAATACGACATTACAAATGGCTTGGCTACTGTTTCCCTTCTATTTCTTTATTGTGGTTGCATTTTAGGTTTGACAATTTTGTGTAAATATTTAAAATGAATAACAAATCAAAATATATTAGCAATATAGACTTATCTACTCCCAGTGAGTCCTGCAAGCTCTTTCTAAATCTTTTTTTTTTTTTTTTGGTCTTTTTGAGACAGGTTCTCACTATGCAGTTCAGGCTGGCCTTGAGCTCACTTTGTAGCCCAAGCTGGCCTTAAACCCACAGCGATTCTCCTGCATCAGCCTCCCAAGTGGTGGGATTACAGGTGTGTGCCACCACAACTGGACTTAAACCTAGTTTTTTAATATCTTGGTTGGCTCTGTATTTTCTCATGCAGAAAAAAGTAATGAAAACAAACAAGTATTTTGTTTCATATAATTTGTGTTTTAATGCAACATTCAAACAATATCTACAGTCACTTACTTTTCCTAAACTAGTTTCACAAAGTCAGCCTCCATGCAAAATATTCCCTCCATTAAAACATGTCGCGAAAGCTATGTCGACCTACTGCCAAGATAATGTTATCAATCATGCAAATATAGGTTGTGTTGTCACCTGAACACACTGCTTCAAAGTGTTCATTTTAATAATAGGAACACATTTATAAGTCATTATTTTAAGGAAAATTATGTTAAGCCCCAATATACCACTGTGTTCAGTGTCCAGAAAATAGGACCAAAGTGCAAAATAATTAGCTTTGAAAACTAGAGATCAAAAATGTTAGCCCCAGTCAGGCTGTCCTTGCCTTACCTGCATCACTCTTCCTTGGTAGCTACTCGGTACAGCAGGTAGGGCAAGCATAGCTTGATATGGGCTAGTATTTTGGTTTTATTTTTTGAGATAGGGTCTCACTATGTAGTTCAGGCTGGCCTTGAACTCACAGTAATCCTCCTGCCTCAGCCTCCTGAGTGCTAGGAGTATAGGCATGTGCCACAATGCCTGGCTCAGGGCTGGTATTTTTGATTTCTAATTTTCAAGACTGACTACTTTTCAGTTAAGTCTTATTTTCAGGGAAACAGGCCATGCATGTGGTAAGAGAAGTTCTACACAATGAAACTCAGTTAAAGGCTTTACACCAAGAGAGACGATAATCTGACAAAATATACAGCAAGGTCAATATTGCACTTATGCTTTTAAAGTAATTTATTATGCATACAGCAGTAGAATGAAGAATGAAACATAATTCCTACCCTTAAGTATTCTCTACAAAAAGCACAGACAAGCAAAGCAAGACCATAAACAAGTATAGCCACAGAAGTTCAAAGCACTCAGAACAGGGAGAAGTCAGTTTTTCAAGTAGTAATGAGAAGGGAGCATTGGCACAAAAAAGGAGAAAGGGAAAGCAAGAGAGACGGAGTGGATTAGGGTTGTCTGTGATGATTCTAGGGAGTGAGCTTGAATATAGATAGAGGGGCCGAGGATATAGCTCAGTGGCATAAGTGCCTGCCTGGCAAGCGCAAGGTCCTGAGTTCTATTCTTGGTACAAAAAAAAAAAAAGAATATAGAGGTCAGAACTTATTTGGCACATTCTTGGAAGTACAGGAAGTTCAGTTCAGAATTTTCACTCATATATTTAATTGCCATAAATTGCATATTTTAAATTGACGTTCTGAACGGCAGGAAATAATGGAAAGTTGACTAATGCACCAAGGAAAGAGTCTGCAGAAGAGTGTACCAGGAAGAAATGTCAGAGGAATAAAGCAGCATGAGAGCTAAAGAATCCAAAGGATTTAGCTTTTGGGATATAACAGGTGACTTTTGCCAAAGCACTGTCAAAGGAAAGACTGAGATAGAAGCTAACCCATTGGGTGGAGGGAAAGCCTGCATCTGGGTGGGGACAGCAGACACTCATTGTAGACTAGACTTTGTGATGGAGAGGAATAGGGGACAGAATGGCACAGAAAAAGTCTTCAGACAGAGCATGTTTTTAAACTGAGAAGCAGCAGCTAGCAAAAGTAACATGGGAAATTCAGGAGGGAGAAACAAAAGGGCTAGGTCCGCAAAAGACTGAAAGATGGCATCAAGAACACAGGTAGAGGGAGACACTGAATACTGGATGGGCCATGTCTCACTCTCTAAATCTGGCGGGTGGGTAAGTTCACAAACAGACAAATTTACAGGCAGGGGTGAAAAGTGCGAAAGTAACTAGGAACAGTTCTTTTCTCGTGAGACACTGGCAGTCATGTGATGAAACGTGTGAAGCAAGCAATCATCAAGGATTGTGGTTGTTCGATGAAGTTGGCCTGGTATCTGCAAACATAGCTAAACTGGAGAACAAGAAGTCGCAATAATTTTTTTTTTTCTTTTGGTATCAAACTCAGGACCTCGTGCTTTCCAGGCGGGTGCTGTGCCACTGAGCTATATCCCCAGCACTCAACAACTTTAATATGAAGGAATATATGATTTACTCCAACACTTCTCACCAGCCCCAGTGTATGTCTGAGAACTAGCCGTCCTTGTCTTTGGGAAGATTATGCAAAGTTAGTGTGAGGCTGAAAGTAATGGAAATGGAGACCATTTGACTACAACCCTCTTGGGGCCAAGGCCTCGCTTCTACAGACAAAATCTGTGCCTACAATTGTGAGAGCAGTGCCAGTCACTGCTCTCAAAAGGACACAGGGTTAAAGAACAGACTGTCACGCCCCACATTCAAAGGGAAGAATACAGTTGTTAATTAAAGCACTTTACATGGGAATCTCCGAGTGTTCCAGGATTACAGGTAGTAAAACAATATATTAATATTCATCCTTTGATTAAATTCTATAGCCTTCAATTTTGATATATGCCCTTTCTTTCATCTAGAACGAAACAAAGTAAAGGATACATACATTCTTGGTTTTATGTATAATAGACAGGATTAGTAGCATTAAGAACCACATGATGTGTACAATAAAACTAGACAAATGTTTAAATTATTCAGCATTTGTGCCTATGGCACATAATGTCATCCTGCTGAGTCAAGAGAATTTAAAGCACCTTTTCATTATTAATGTCTTCACCCCACCTTATAGTGTTGGTACACAGCTAGGTTTCCTCTCTAAATCTAGCCAAGAAGAGAAAAATGTCTTGCTATTCGAAAAGAATAAGGACAGATTAAGGAAAGAAATTTTCTCCTTCCAAACTAATTTCAGAACTTTGCTTTAGGATGTTGTTTTGAAATTCCTACTAGTCATTTTAATTAATTTAAAAAAGATTTTGTTCTAAAAAAAATTAAGACGTCCTTTTGTTACTCAAAAGAGAACAACAGTGAAAGCGACTGTTGCATCTTAGAATATTACAAACCAATGAAAATACCAATTATCCAGAGAGAAGATTATCACCGGTTATACTTCCTCTGCTCTGGAACCATTTATTTTCCAATAAGTCAACTATAAAAGAAGATAAACTGGAGAATTTATAGGTAAATGGATGGTAAAATAGAGACTATACCCATCAGTGAAATAAATCAGACCTGCATGTGTAAACATAGTCTCCCTACTGTAAGAATCTAAAAGAGTAAATAAAACTCCAAAAGTACAATAGATATTGTGAAAGGGAAAGAAATTGCTCAAATGGAAGGAACAAATGAGATGAGGGAAAGGAGGAGAGAAAGAAGGAAGGGAAAAAAATATATATGGATATATAAGGATAGCTAGGATAACTGTACTGCTAATGTCCAGTGGTTTATTGAAAGAAACAGTTAATGCTTAAATTTTTTTTGACCAATTTTGCGTGCTTTTATCTGGTAACCTGAACAACTAATTTGAAGACAATATGCAATATAACAACCATTGTTGATTTCCTACCATCTTAATTAGTGAAACTGTATTGTTTCTAATGTTTTCTTAAATTATTTTTTAATCTCTTTAATTGTTTGATCAATCTTGCATTCTTACATCTGGTAATCTGAGCAACTTTGTTAAAGATAATAATATGTAATATAACAACCATGGTTCATTTCCTGTCATCTTCTGAAATTGTGCATCTTTATTGTTTTTGTGTTGTCTTATTTTTATCTTTGTTGTTATTTTGCTTTCTTTTCTCTTTAAAATAAGAAAAGTTTGAAAAAAAATCATTGATCATGGAAGTAGCTGTCTTTTTGGAGCCTCATAATAGACAATTATGCTTAAAGCATTACAGTGAACTAATCCTATGACTGTGACTAAAATAATGCTATCATCATACCCAGTAAACATGAGTGAAAATTTTTTTTAAGTATAAAGAAAGATTTCTTAGAGAGGTTGTCTGATTTAGATGACCATCATTGGGATTTTAACTATGTGGAGTCACTGGAGCATTGATATCTGAAATCATACCAACTTATTATTAAGGAAAATAGAATTTACTTTGTCATTGTAGGGGTTCTAGATCGCTAAAAAGTTTAACTAAAGTCTCCTTTTGTGTGTTAGAGATGAAAAACAAAGTGGTAACACCTAGTCCCTGATGTTAAGGAGGTCTGCACAACATTAACTTTCTGAAAATAACTTTGAGACAACATTCAATTGAGCAAGCTCAATGCCAAGTTGTAATATGGAAAGAGCATGAAGACTACCTGCCACTTTCATTACTGTGGAGTCATACGGTTTTGAAGGTTTTTTTGTTTGTTTGTTTTTTGGTGCCAGGAATTGAACTCAGAACCTTGTGCCTGCCAGGCAGGCACTGTGCCAGTGAGCTATATCCTTGGCCCTTGAAACGGATTTTATTCCAAAATGAATGACTCAAATTTTTCTAAATAAAAATTACCCTTAAGCATTTCCTTAAAAATTCTGTGAGGGCCATTTGGTTAGTTACCCTCCATGATGTGAACAGACTGTTGTTTGCCTGAACATCCAGGTAATATGTATAAACTATGTATTTTGAAAAACACGTAACTTTAAACACTGTATGCATGTTTGAAAATATGGGTTTTGTGCTTTTTAAAGAACATAAAGAGATCACACTGTACTTCTACATCTTGTTTATTTTTCCCCTTCCCTGTAGTAGCTTCGGAGGTCTTAGAAATTAAGTGCTTAGGGAATGTTGTATTTTCCAAAAATGGTCACAGCAATGCTTTTTGGTCGCAGATGGTCTTTGAGAACCTCTCCCTATCAAGAGGTTTTCATTATTAATGTCTTCATCCCCACCTTATAGTGTTGAACTTCCCCATCCCTTGAACTTGGATGTAATTCTGTGACTGCTGGGATACATATAATGCAGCAGAAGTGACATATCATGACTAGGTCCACAAAGGCGATATGCTTCTGCCTGGCTCGCTCGCTCTCAGTATGCTTGTCTTAAGAACCAGCCAAGCAGCTGCAAGAAAGCCCAAACGAATCCATAATACAAGACCACGTAAAGAGGTCCACAACTGAGGCCTCTAACCCCTATGCAGCATTAACTCCCAGCCTGAATGAATTTTCAAATGATTCTAATTCTCAACTTTTGAGTCTCCCTAATGACGTATGTGTAATGGAGCAAAGAAAAGCCATCCTGCTGTGAATTTCTGACCTAAAGAATCTGGGAGCATAATAAATGATTGCTTTCTACTGCTAAATTGTGAGGATAATTTGCAAAGCAACTATAGAAACTGGAAGTGTATACACACTCATCTCCATTTCATTCTACACACCAGCAGAATTAATATATGATTTATGAATTGCGTAAGTTCAGTCGTTCCTGTATTTACAGACAGTTGATTTGGAGTCGTCTGTTGGTGTTACAAAGGCGAAAAAACAAGCGTCCATAGGCCTATCTGTACGTAAATGTCTAATTTCTATAGGGCACAAAACTATAAATGAGCTAATACATGTAAGACAACCAGAACAGAACTAGGCACAAGGGAACAAACTGTCAGCCCTGTACCTTGACTCTCTTCCTGAAACGTGGTAAGTTTTCCTTAATTTCTTTATAGTGACAAAGGCTCTAACTCTTGCATGTTACAACCGTGCCAGTATGCCCCACTTTTTACAGAGCTCAGATTACGGCAGAGCTGCAAACATGTTGAGCTATGAAAACTTCCATCTCGAAAGCACACGACCAGCCCCACAAATCACTTTTTTAAAAACCGAATTTGCTCAGTGGGCTGGTGAGTTCCACCACCTCCCGCTAAAAAGCACTGCGGACGGCGGAGGGGCCACGCCTCACGCTCCGAGGGGGTCGCCGAGGGTCGGACCCCGCTCCCCAGGCCCTCGGCACCCGTCGATCGCGTTCACCCCCATTTTCCTGGGCGGGAAGGGAGAGGGAGAGCGGGAAGAGGAACTACCTGGTCTCTGTTTCGCCTCTGAGCGCTCGGGCGTTCACAGCCATCCTCCTATTCCCACAGCTCAAAGCTTTACACTTCCTCTTCCTAGCGGCTCCCAAGTTCGCTCCACCTTTCACAGCTCCCCCTCCCACGCCGGGTCCGGTGGAGCGCCGGGTCCGCGAGACTCTCGGGGCTCCGGGCCGGCGGACGCGGACCTAGGCACAGCGGCCCCCGCTCCCTCCGCCGGCGCGGCCC
>NW_004955466.1:11287788-11353483 GCF_000276665.1 Chinchilla lanigera
GCCCGCGACCCCGCGGCGGCCCGCAACGGACTGGCCGAGGGCGCCGAGCCCGAGGACGACGACGAGCAGGTGCGGCTGCTGTCCTCGGCCCTGAGCGCCGGCTGCAGCCTGAGGAGCCCCTCGGGCCGGGAGGCGGAGCCCGGGGAGGACCGGACGATACGATACGTCCGTTACGAGTCCGAGCTCCAAATGCCCGATATCATGAGACTGATCACCAAAGATCTGTCCGAACCCTACTCCATTTATACGTATAGATATTTTATCCACAACTGGCCACAGCTGTGCTTCTTGGTAAGTGGACGCCGTGGAAAGAGGGTGCGCCCCGGCAAGACGCGGGCCACGGGGCAGGGAGCGTGAGGGCCGAGTGTGGCAGTGGCCGCGTCCTGCGTTCCGTGGTGCGTTACACGCTGTAAGTGCGAGCGCGCGTCCCTGGGTGTTGAATGGAACTGTTGGAAGGTAAGACCTCGCGATCTGGGTTGTCTTGAGACTCAGAAAGACAGCAAGCCCCTGGGATGCCTCTTTCACTGCAGAGGGGTCCTCGGGTCCTGTTTACGTTAGCTTATAACCACGTTTAGCCGTCGTTCATTAGCCTCCCTTGTAGGTCTCACTAATGTTTCAGTTACAGTCGTAATCAGGGAAGAGTGTGGGCATAAACATGTTTTGGTGAACATGATTGTCAGTAAACTTGGCGTGGCCACCTCGGAGAATTAAATCTTACAAACATTTTCAGTAAGTGTGGATGGTTTCCTCTTACTTAAACAAGACAGTTAACATTTGTAGCCAGCCTGCTTCCTGGGCTCCATGGCAGAAGGTGCTGTTACCTTCTGGTTGCTGAAAGAGCCCAGAAAGTTGAGTAAAAAAACTCTGTGAAATGTGAAATTGTTAACTATCCGCTTTTTTTTTATTTTTTAAGAAACTGGTCGTAGAAATGCTTAAACACTAGTACTATGGCTACTGTGGGGGTATAATTGACAAAATTTACCTACATGTAAACAAAAAAGTTGACTGTGAGATAAGCTGTATAATTTCTTTACATAATATCAGCCGTACCAGTAATTACTTTACAGTAATATTAACCCAATTTCAGTCTCAATAAAACCTTTAAATATTGGCTGTGGGTATATGCTTTCTATCACACATTGTTTCTACTGACTTTTATTAATTGCGTTTAAGAAGTTATTTCATAACGTGAAGAAAAATTCTACCACTGTTATTGTTTTACCGTTGACTTAGTTGTGCTTAGTAATTCCTGCAGTACATTTTGACGATAGTTTAAAACCGTCTTTTTGATTTTATAGCTTGGTGATAATTTGAAAACATAGCCTAGGTATTGTAGGTGGCAGTTTTGCTTTTGTGTTAACTTGATTGAACTTCAATTTAGTATTTTTAATCTGTAGATACTGTTTTATGTTCTAGAAAACTTGTTTGGAATTCTTACCATTGTATCAAAATAGAAGTTCTAGGACAAGTTTCCTCCGTGAATACCGGAAAATGTTACAAATGTCATATCAAATACCATTGTAATTGCTAAAAAATGTAGGTTCATTGTAAGTTAACCCACAGAAGTATATAATTGTGTCACATTTTAAATAGGTGTTTTTCCATTAATTTTCGGAGAATAGTTTTGTGTACATGATGGTCAACTTTTGAGCTCTGGTATTACCTCGGTCTCTCCACTTGTCTGCCATTTTAGACTCTGGCAAACTTAGTAAACTTTAATGTTGATTTTATATAAAACCCTCCCAGTTCACCAATTAATTTGTACTTTATCCTTTAATAGTCAAATTTTAACATTAAGTTCTGGGTAAAAAAACAAAACGAAACAAAATTAAGTTCTGACCACCTAGAAACTGAGATATGCACAAGTGGATGGTCTATAAGATTTACTAGTGCCAATGTGAATCTGGAGATGTTGAACAGTAAAATAGTAGTTCACCAATAGAGGCCATTTAGAACTGGATCTTGTATGTTAACATGCTTTTAAATTTAAACTTCCCATAAGAACTCAACTTTTTAAAAATATCATTGTTTATGTTTGCTTTTAAGTCATATTTGAAAGACTCCTATAGATAATATAGGTTCAACTTCCCCTCCTCTCCGGTGGAAAAAAATGAAAACCGGAGTGAAAATATTTAAATCTCCAGATATTTAGTGGCATAGAATAAAGGTAAGATCCAGTTCTCCTGATGTTTCATAGTAACAACCTGAAAAATGACATAACCTTGACCCATTTTGTGAAACCCATTGTGTCACAAAATTACCTTCACAGAGGGCAGTTGGCCATATAAACATGAGTCTCAAAAGATAAGAACCCTCCAAAATGTTGCAGGTTTCCACTGGGAAAGCTGTAATGGGTCAAATGGAATATGTTATAGAATTGCCAGTACTTGATTAACAAAATCGTCTGTTATAATTCTTCCTAATGATGTAGCAGATGTAAAAAATAAATGACAGTACACATGTGAGGCACTGTCAGTTACTGTGTACGTTACCTCTTTAGACTTCATAGTATTTTCAGTTTTAAAAATTCTTAAATTTACTAGCAGTATAATATAGAACTTCTGTTTATTTGTTCTAAATTTAACTTTCTGGTTTCTTTGTTTTCTATTTGTAGTGTCCTTGAATTTTGGAATCTGTTTCACACAATTTATTTATATTTCTTACTATTTTATTGACTGAGAAGCCTTTGGCCGTGTAGAGTTAAGTCTTAACTGTTGGGATTTTTTTTTCGGATGTTTTTGAAAAAATACGTAACATGAATTTAAAAAGTATGTGCTAAAATTTTTATTTGCAAAACTCCACAGGCACATGATAGTTATAAAATATATTCATCAGCAGTTCACTAGAAAAAAGTTCAGTATTAGCCTTCTTTACTAACAACATTTTCTTAATAACAGTGAATGAAGTATTGGTCTTTTATTTTTAGATGTGTACAACTTCATTTTTGCTCCTCCAGGTTCTTAATTAGGAAAGCAGTCTACTCTTTAAGAATGAACTAACATATTTTGCTTTTTACTTCATGCTCAAAGTTGTGTTGTGTTTAATGGTTTTAATTTTTTTTCTTTATTGGATGGCTTTATGAACTGTAAGGTGTATCTTACCTGTCTTGGAGATTTGTATCACAGTTTTATATGTATTTTTATTTCTCATGAACGTAGCTTATGAGTTTAGACCAAAATTTTTTTTCTGGCTCTTGTAAATATACCATTTGATCTGTGATGATTTTGCATATGTGTACATATATATGTATATGTATATGTAGACACACATAGATATATATTTGAAGTGAGTTATTTTCAAATCACAAAATTCTGTCAAGGTATAATGCTTGCCTACTGTGCTTACAGCCCTGGGTTTAATCCCCAGCACCAAAAAGAAGGAAAAAAAGGAACTGTCAGTTGAGTTGTTCAACCCCGGCATCTTTTGTGTGTATTTCGTGTCATAATATGGGAAGAATTTTAATTTTTGTAAGAAAACAAATTGGTTTAGTGTGGTTTAAGTGGAAAAATAGGAAGAGAGGTTTGTTGACATAATTTTGGAATGTGTGATAAATAACTGCATAGGTTGATGAATTTAATAGTCCTTCAAAATAATTTTTTTACCTAATTTAGGTTTGTGTAAAAATTGTCTAAAAAGATTTCCTTATGTATTTTTTATAAAAGATCAATTTATGGAATGACAGACTAAAAATGTTACAACAGATTCAGGTTAAAATATGTACTAGGTATGAACTGTACTTTGGTTACTAATTTTTTTTAACCCATTCCTGATTTTGTTGTCGAAATAGGAGAAAAGAAGAGGAAAGTTATAGACAAGAACTACTACTTTTGCTAATGCATTAAATGAAGATACTGTCCTATTTATATCTGTTGGAATAGTGTTAGAAAACTTTTCGTCATTGTTGGACATTTTGAAAACCATTCACATTGGCGACACCAGAGATCTAAAAGAAAATGGGAGATTATTAGCATTTATTTAAGATGTAGTCTTTAACGCTTTGGAAAGCTGATATTTGTATTAAAATAGCTGAGAAAGTTCTACAGTTTTCTTTTTTGTTGTTGTTTTTTTGGTTTTTTTTGGTTATTTTCCCCGGTATCGGGGATCAAACTCATGACCTTGCTGTTGCCGGGCAGGTGCAGTGCCGCTGAGCTAAGTCCCCAGCCCCCTCTACAGTTTTCTGAGAGCTTTCTGACATGACCTCCTCTGTCATGAGTATCCTAAAAAATGAGACCATCGTGTATTTAGTTTTGGTACTACTTCAGTAACAAAAAACCTTTTGTTCTGGGTTTTTTTGGGGGGAGTGTTGGCAGTATTGGGGATTGAACTCGGGGCCTTTACACTGAGCTAGATCCCTAACCATTTTTTTACCTTATTTTTTAAATTTTGAGACAGGGTCTCACATACATTGCTGAGTTAACCAGGCTGGGCTCAAACTTGTGATTTTTCTGTCTCAGCTACCCAGAGTGCTAGAATGATAAGCAGCACCACCAGGCCCAGCTAACAAAGTCTTTGAATGTAATCTAAGCAATAACTTACAAGCAATCCTCTTCCTGAACTTTTAGAATATAATCTATCATACAGGTATATCATGTCTTATATTTATCTGTTATTAAAGCTTATTATGAAAAGTTATACTCTGCTTATGGGCAAATTGTATAACCTAATGAATAGGATTTTTGCGGGGGGGCTTTCTGAGACAGGATCTCATTTCATTGTTCAGGCTGGCCTTGAACTGATTATGTAGCCCAGGCAGGCCTCAAAGTTATGACAGTCTACCTGCCTCAGCCTCTGAGCACTGGGATTACAAGTTTGTGCCACCAAGCTGGACAGGATTTTGTGTTTAAAATAATTTTTTTTTGCATATTTTCCCTTCCCAAACTTAAGTAGGTCTTTGTTACACATAAATGTAATCATAAGCACCTCATGCATGTGTAAAGTACTGAATACTTACCATGTGGAAATACTGTCTTTTCCCCCGGGGCTTTAATAAGCATAAGAAATGTGTGTTCTAAAGAATATTGAGAAGTTTTTAAAATTAGAACATTCAGAGAAGTTAGAGATTTAGATTTCTGAAAAATGATTGCTCTCCTGGTAGATTTCTCTTTCTCTTCTTTCAGAAATGCTGACCAATGGTTGGTTGCTGTTTTCCTTGGGTAATTGCACACTTCATAACTGTTTGTTTATTTTTAAGGCCATGGTAGGGGAGGAGTGTGTAGGTGCCATCGTTTGCAAGTTGGATATGCACAAAAAGATGTTCCGCAGAGGTTATATAGCCATGTTAGCTGTGGATTCCAAATACAGGAGAAATGGCATTGGTAAGAAAATACTACTTTACTCAAAAAGTAAACAAGTTATTTTCAGTTTTGTGTTTTGAAACAAACTTACATGTAAATATTAGAAATGAATTTGAAGGTAAAACAGAGTTAAGGTTTTTATTTTAAAAAGTTATTAAAGGGCATTATTTTCTTCATTAATTTTTAAAATTTTTATTTAGATTAGATTTTTATTAGTACATGTTTGTGGTTTGTGGTACATGTACATAACATGTCTTAATCTTTTTTCATCCACTTAGGAGGTGATCAGTTTTCTTTTCAGTCATTATATTGTAGGAAGTACTGCAGTTTTTAATAGCATTAGTAGGGCACTCAATTGGGTTAAGTAGACCACAACCAAGCCAGAGTTACAGAGTTATTGTTATTACCATTAATTAGTGCTAGTCATGAAACATCATGTTGCAGTTTAAAAGTGGCCTCTGGGAAGAAAATTGATTATTTCTTATATTCCCCAACTCTTGTATTGACCTTTTCTGGGATGTCTAGTTAATCTTGCGCGCATGGTTTATAATGGTTGTTAGAATCCATGGATGGTTTAATAGTACATGTTTAGGCCCTTCTCCTTGATTTGTGTTCACCCTGTTAGAGCTGGACTAAAATTTCCCCAAGTGACTGGTGGAACCTGATTAAGAAACCATTGCTGTAGTGTTTGGGACTTACTGAATCTTGTCACAGTGGAGTATCAGGTGGTAAACACTTGGCTAAATGCATCAAACTCTGGGATGTATTTAAGCTTAGTGAATATTCATAAAATAGTATTTGATCCCAATACTAATACTCAGTTATTAGCAGTTGTGTAATTTATAGTTAGTTTATAGTTGTTTTAAAACTAAATTTGAGGGTTATTGTCTAACAGACAATTTTACACAGTCTTTGATGTTCAGAGAAGTCATTATAAATATATTTAATTAGTAAGCTAGGTTTTTCTTTTCTTCTGTTTCTTTTCTTTTTTATCTCATTGAGACAGGGTTTCACTATGAAGTTCAGGCTAGCCTTGAACTTACTTTGTATTCCAGGCTGACCTCAAACTTGCAGCAATCCTCCTGCCTTAGCCTCCGTGCCTGGCTCATTTTTTTGTGTGTGTGACAGTCTCACTGTGTTACCTAAAGTGGCCTAGAACTCCTATGCACAAGTGATTCTCCTGCTTCCAGCTTCCCAAGTACCTGGGACTACAGGGTTGTGCCACTGTGCCTGGCCTGTTATGTTAGGTGTAACTGACTTCTTTTCTTTTTTTTATTTTTTCTGGTACCGGGAATCAAACTGACAACCTTGCACCTGCCAGGCAGGCTCTGTGCCGCTGAGCTATATCCCCAGCCCCAGGTGTAACTGACTTCTAAAAACATATATTATAGTGTCGCAGGTTTCTGTTAAGGTTTTTTTTATGAATTGGGATTATTTTCCAGACCAAGTATGAATCTGATTCATTGAAAAGAACTGATAAAAACTCACTAAAAATGATAGGCAATTGTTTGGCTAGTTCACAGGGCATAAACCAAGTGGCTTTAGGGTTCCATCCTGGCCTTCAGACATATTTTGTATGACTCATGAAATGTATGCACAGTTTCAAAATAAGAAACAATTTAAAATAAAATGGGTCTTTTAAAAACTGGATTCTGCAGTGCTTTTCCTCGTAATGTACAATATCAGATATAGCTGACCTGATCTAGGATACATTTTCATAGACATTTATAGACGTACCTCTGACATCACTCAGAGTGCCAGACTTAATTGTGCCCAGGCTTACTATGAGGTTATAGGAGCCAGCTGAGTGTCTTGGCCCACCTATAGGCATAGCAGTTCTTAGGAGGCTGTCTTTGTACTTTGTGTCCAGGACTTGCGAAGATCTTTGGCAAGATGACTGCAGGTTGTATAGTAAGTTCTGGCTAGCTTAAAGAGTTCTAAGTTGGTCTGGCTGTACCGTATTGTGCCTTTTTTTTTCTTCCTTTCCTTCTTCTTTAAGCAGAAAAACAATAAAAAAGAGCTGTCAGTTTATATCCAGTTTTTTCCACATGTAAGTTATCAGAGTAACTGCATTCAAGATAGAACCTAACAGTAGAGATTTATGTGCTTATTATGAATATTATAATATAGGTTCTTTAAGGAACTAATTATCTTTTCTGTTCACTAATACTCAGATCTATATTCTAGGTACTAACTTGGTCAAGAAAGCTATATATGCCATGGTTGAAGGAGACTGTGATGAGGTAAGTCTTTCTAAATGGTTAATACCTTTATCCTTTCTAATATTTGCACTGCAGATTTCATTGCAGATATACATGCAGTTTGTGGAGAAAATTATATTCTGTGAATTTTGAGCCTGGTACCATGGCACCTCTCTGTAATCCCAGCTATTCAGGAGGATGAGGCAGGAGGATCACAAGTTCAAGTCCAGCCTGGACAACTTTGTAATCACTGTAACACGATAAATATTTTTATAAAAAGACAGATGGAGCTCACTGTAGAGGGCTTGCATAGTGTGAGTTTATTCCATAGCATCACCCCTCCAAAACACATATGCACATACAAGTTTTGACTTAGAATAAATTTGAAGGTTAATGGAACTTAAATTTCTTCAAGTGTGAAGGTAAAATCTTAAGCATTTTATGTAAATGTTATTCACAAGCTTTGTTATCAGTTACGTCATTTAAGGTAGCTCTTATAACAAACCCATATATTATAGGTCAGGTCTTACTACAGACCCATATATTATTTGCTTCTATACTGTCCTTTGTGTCTCTATGCCACCCCTCTACTTCCTTAAATCTTGGTAAAACTGTCAGCCTACATGGAGAATATTTCACAATTGAAAAAAAAGAAATCTTTGAGCTTTAAATAATATTAAGGCTATCAATGACTTGAATATAAAGCTTTCTGAATATTAATATAAGACCATCTTTCCAGCTTGTAAGGTCTGATGATAGGTATAACTTTATATTCAACAGCACTGTGCTTTCATATGGTGCTGAATAAATATTGGTGATTGGGAATGTTGACATTTACTGTAGAACAGTGTGGAGAGAATGAGTATAAATGAGAGATGTACAGATGTCTCTATTATGATAGTGGTGAGCAAGGAGGAATAAAATTGCATTGTATTAGTAATTTTATGTGTACAGGAATATAAGTGACAATTATTATTATTAGAGAGCAGATGTATCTCAGATAGTTCCCAAATACATGATAATAAGTAATTTTTTCCAATTTTTGTTGTTGTTGTTGTTTTTGTTTCTTTTTTTCCGGTACCAGGAATCAAACTCACAACCTTGTGCTTGCCAGGCAGGCACTGAGCTAAATCCCCAGCCCCCAGACTGATCTTAGTAATTTGTTTTTGTGGCTTTTGTGTTTTTTTAATGTGTAGTTTTGTGGTACAAAAGGTATATGTGGTCATTGTGTGTGTTACGTTGTGTTGTGTTGTTTTGTTTTGTGGAACTAGAGATTGAATCTAGCACCTTTGCACTGAGCTACATCCCCAGCATGCCTCGCCTGCCTTTTTTTCTTTTGAGACAGGATCTCATTAAATCAGCCAGGCTCAGCTCAAATCCTCCTGTTTCAGTCTGCCGTATATTTGGGATTACAGGAGTGTGACACCATGCCCTGCCTCTTCTGCCATCTTTATGTTCTTCAACTCTATTCTCCTTTTCTCCTCTAGCTAATAATGCATGCTTCCATTTTCTAAGCAAACCTTTATGCGGGTTTTTTTATACAAGTGTAATTTTTTACAAGAAAGAAATCAATAATACTGGTTTTTATTTAATAATATCTCAGTGCATTTCCATGTTAAAAATCCAAAGATTTATTGCAGAATATTTCTGTTCTTTTTTGCATTGTTTTTTGTTGTTTGTTTTTTGACACAGGGTCTTGCTATGCAGTTTAGGCTGTCCTTGAACTCACTATGTAGCCCAGACAGGCCTTGATCTCATGGAGATCCTCCTGCCTCAGCTTCTTGAGTGTTGAGTTTACAGGTGTGTGCTACCATGCCAGGCCCAGAATGTTTATTTTCGTGCTTTGTTCACTTTAGTGTATATTCTAACAGATGACATGAAATGTGGTTACATGAGAGGAGCCCTATAGAGTACTAGGTAATACAATGAAGTTATCCTAGGATTTAAAGGTATGTAATTCTACTCTGGATAATTCACCGGTGAAGGCTCTTCCATTGTTTATAGCTTTTATTATCTGAAAGTAAAAGATATAGAAACACAAGTCATTTATATAGCTAATAACTAAATTTAACTTAATTGGACTGGATAAGCTCAGGAGTGTGACCCTGTAGCTTCGAACCATGTCCATACTGGTTTAGTCAGCTCATCAAGAGGAGAAGTCACGCTTCACAAAAGTTGCTTAACAGTTTGGAAAAAGTCTTGGGGTTCATAGACCATGTTTGCTCTTCTACTACTGAGGAGAGTTGTTTGTAGTTAACAGAGAGCTATTGAGGGCAGGGAATATTTTGTTCCTGTGGTTAAGCCCTTTATGAGTTATCCCTATCACTACCTGTGAGGCAGGCTGTGTGTTTTACCTTTACTGATCAAACGTTTAAATACTATTGGTTTTTGAAAGTTGACAGGTATGGTATGTAGATTTTGAATAGAAATGTTCTTGGCCGGGGTGGTGAAACATGCCTGTAATCCCAGCACTTGGGAGGCTGAGGCAGGAAGATGGCCGCCAGTTCAAGGCCATCCTGAGCTCTATAGTGAGTTCAAAGCAAGCCTGAACTATATAGCGAGACCCTGTCTCAAAATCAAAAACAAAAAGAATAGAAATGTTCTTTTCATTGTGGGCCAGGAAGTCTTAGGCTCCATGAACATTTTCCTGTCATATGATTTTTAGGTGGATTGTTCCTGCAGTTTGAATTATCTGTACTTCTGGATTAGAGAAATTTTTCTTGACTTTGGGGAAGGCTTATCTGTGTCCCATTGTTCAGATAAATTATTTGCTATATAACTAGACAGAGCTTTTGTTTTTAAATTGTATGAGCAATAAATCCTCTCTCTCTCTCTCCCAATAGTATGTTGCTGTTTCTTCCTTTATTACCGCATCATCCCATTTTGTTTGGTTCCTGCCCTTTCTACTCAGGTGAAACTTTATTCACTGGTAGGGTTGCTAGATCCAGTAGCTTCTTGGTTGTTCTCTGCTTATTGAAATACCAGTCTTAAGACCTAATTCAGTACCAACAGCAATACTCAGTTTTCTTCTTTCTGGACAGAACCAGTTAACCCTTCTGTGTTTTTCCTGACTTCTTTTATAGTATTTACTGCACTTTCAGTGCCTATACCTTAATCACGACACATGACAGAGATGTCTTATCTCGTTTATTGCTGTATTCCTAGTAGTTAGTGCAGTACAGGGTTCAGAAATACTTGAATGATTAACTGTGTTTCTAGCATATTGTTTGTACCTCTTTAAAGAAGCAGTTTGAATTTTGACTCGTGTAATCTTCACTTTTTATAAGCTTTCTTTGAACAATAATAGCCTTATTTTTGTGCACAGTACATAAGATTTTAAAAGCTAAGGGAATCTGTATGGTTAACCACGTTTTTTTTTTTAAAGACAGGGTCTCTCTATGTAGTTCAGGCTGGCCTTGAACTCACTAAGTATTCCAGGTTGGCCCAAACTTGTGGCCATCCTCCTGCCTCAGCCTCCCAAGTGCTAGGATTACAGGTGTGTGCCACCATGCCTGGCTACTGCATTTGTTAAAATGCAGTTTGGGTAAAAAATATTGTTTTGTTTATAATTGCATTATTCTGAGGAAAACTTTGAAATTATAGTGTAATTCTCTAAGAATATAGTGACTAATTATAAAACATTAAACATACGATTTAAATTGTATCAAATTAGGCCATGTTTTCTTTCTTTTAAAAGCTCAAAAAATGTTGACAGTATCAAAAAATGTATCAGAAAGTCATTTGATTGGGAGAGGAGGGTACCAGGAATTGAACCCAGGGCTGTGTGCACACTAGGCAACTGCTGTACCAACACTGCCTACTTCCCTATTCCTAAGAAGGGTTTTTAAATAACATTTTCTATGGTTTCCACTGTGCTGTTATTTGAAAAATTCTTAAAGACACTGGTGTTTTTTGTTTAGGTTTTTTAGATCTGTGGAGCTATTAATGGAGATACATACACATCCTATCAATTTTTACTTTCTGTTTACCAAATTTGTGACTTTGTATTGTGTTTATGTTGTTTTGGTTACCACTAGACATTAGTAGCCAGAGAGTTGAAATGTAGGTTCTTTTTTGCCCAAATAATGTCTTGGTGGAATAGATATCTGCATTTTGCCTTACTGTGACTTTTTGCCAGTTTTTTAATGTCAGAATTAGACGTGTTAAAACAGCATAGCTAAAGACTTAAAAAATTTATTGCCACGCATGGTGGTGCACACCTGTAATCCCAGCAGTTGGGAGGCTGAGGCAGGAGGGTCGCTGTAGGTTTGAGGACAGTTTGGGCTACATAAGTGAGTTCAAGGCCAACCTGAACTGTAGTGAGACGCTGTATCAAAAAACAAAAAAAAAACAACAACAACAAAAATTCTTTATATTGGGCATTGACCAATTACAACATTAAAAAAGGAAGCAGGTGAAATGATTGCTTCATGAATAAGTGGTACCTTTGTCCGTAAGCTGATCTGATTTGACTTTGTTACATCCCCTACATGCTATGGCTGCTGATTGTATAGTGGCTGAGACAAAGAGTCTCAGGTTGTGTTTTACTTAGGGGAAAGAATAAAGAAATGCAAATAATTTGAATGAGTTTCTAGTGTGTAATTTGTAAAGTACACCTGTATACTTGCAATAATAAGCCTGTGTAGTAGCCATTGATTTTTATGTATTCTCTCTTAAAATAAATTAGAATGTTGACAGGTGATTGATCAGCATGATTAACGGCTTTACTTTTTTAAGTTGTAGATGTTCTTAAATCTTTATCTATGAAAAATTGAAAATTTTAAGAACTTTTAAAGATTTAAGGTATGTTTACCATTATATTAATATTCAGAGCTAATTATTATAAAATGAAATCAAAAGTTCTTAATGGAATTTAGAGGTGTAGCACATGACTTTGAAACATTTTCAGTTGAAACTGTCATTATTTAGTTAGTTATTATAGTGCTGGAACTGAACCTGAAGCCGCTCACACGCTAGGGAAGCACTGTTACTAATGTAGCTCTTAATTTTTGGTGATTTATGATGAAAATATTTCTCCTTTTGAGAAGCCATAATAAACATAATAGAAAACTTGGAAAATAGAAATTGAGTCTGCCAATTTTCTGGCATATGCATTTTGGTATTTTGTTATTTGTTTTGTTTTTGATGCATGTGTTTTAATATTTGCTGTATTTTTGCTATTGTGGTTTTGTTTTTGTTTGAGACAATCTAGGCTGTCCTTGAACTTGCTAGGTAGCCCTGATTGACCTTGAACACTCAGTCCTCCTGCCTCAGTCTCCTGACTGTTGGTATCAGGCATTTGCCTACATGCCAGCTCACGTGGTTTTTTTTAGGTATCTTCTCCCATATAAGACTATGCTCCATGACCTGTTGCATTGTTTATAGTTTGCTTTCCCAACAGCCTAGTTTGCTTAATTTAATGCTATTTATTTCTAGCAGTATACGAGTAATGCACAAGACATTTTGGTATATTCTAGACATAAAAGTTACAGCCTACCATATTTTGTACTATCAAAAGAATAAAATAGGTCATTATTAACTAGATTATTGGTAGCCAGAAAGATCTAAGTTATTTTTCGTTAAAATATATACATATAAGGGTAGAAAGATTCATTAATTCTTTTGTCCTCCACAAGGTAAAAGATGACTTTTTAGCTTTTTAATTATGTGTGCTTATTACTATGTTTATTTGTATGTATTTTTAATAATTATATTTTAAACATTTTTAATTTCACTAGAAACACATTTTGGCTATGGCATAGAGACAGCTAGGTAGTTGATTATAGGCAAATCATTTACCTTTTTCTAGGCTGTCACTTAGTCTGTGCAGTTTGGTGTTAGTTCCTTTGTAAAGAACAATAAAAAAATTAGTTGTTCATTCAGCAGATACCAGTGGAAAAGGAGGTTTGCTAAATTCTGGACAGTATGTGAGTGGTTAGGTTCTGTGAGCGTGCCTGCTCTTCAAGGGCTTCCAAACTTATAGTATTAAAAATGCTATCTAAATTGTAGTGGTTTGGTGTACAAAAGAATAATGGTTTGTTGCTAAGAGAATCAGTGGAGTATCACTGTTAACTCTGACTGTTAAATAGAATTCAACTTTGTCAGTTTTCTTTAGAACCAAAAATTCCTCAATTGTCCTTTGGCTTCCTCTGTGATACTTCCATGATGGAGAGCAAAAGTAGCTTCATAGTGAATTTCGAGTATAAACCCAGATTTTAAAAGAATTTAACTGGTTAAGCATTAAAAAGTAGTTGCTTTTTTTTTTCCCCTGGCATTTTCTTTTGTGTTGAGTAATATACAATCTCTTTATTTAGAAATTTACAGTAACCCTTTGTGTAATTTTTTTCTGTTTAATTGGGCTTTATTTTGTTAATTTGTTAGGATGCTTATGGACTAGAATTTAACTCTTAACCACACTTTAGTAGTGTGTTTGCCTGGCTGTAGATAGCCTTAAGTGTGTTACAGATATTTTAGATTGCCAGATACTAATGATGGTGGGCTCGGATCCCCTTCATCTTTTCCTAAATAGATTAGCTCTCCCATTTGCTGCTTTATTTTGCTCTGGAAAACAATCAGGGAAGTACAGAAGAGTGTTTACTACTAAGCTCAAATTCATATTTGCTAGTCATATTACATTTCATTCATCTGTGAAACGGAGATAACCATATCTATTTTATAGAGTTGCTCTGAAAACAGTGACATCATACATAGCACATCTTTTTAAAAATATGAAATCAGTCACAAGTTTTGCATTGTTTCAGAGTACGTGTCATTAAATTGCCTTGATTTAACATTTTAGCTGTTAGGTACTGACGTAATAATATATTTCCAGGAATTACCCAAGAGAACTGTTTAAAACTAAAAACTTACACTGAAATGTTCCATACTCTATCATGGCATGCATTAGTAAAAATTGAATTTTTTAAGATCATAGATTGGATTTTAATTATCTTAAACCAACTTGTTGGCTATGTATTGTTTTGTTTTTTGTTTTGTTTCGTTTTGTTTTTCTGAGATGGGATCTCACTGTGTAGTCCAGGTTGGCTTTGAATTCACTGTGTAGCCCAGGCTGGCCTCAGAGTCTTCCTAGGAGTATTTTTACTTGATCCTGAACTTTTGTTTGTTGGTGTTTTGGTTTGGTTTGAGGGTTTTTTTGTTTTTGTTTTTGTTTTTTGTTATTTTTTGTTTTTGTTTTTGTATTTTTGCAGTGCTGGAGATTGCATCCAGAACTTTGTGAATGATCTATATCCCCAAGCCCTCTAATATTTTATTTTGAGAGAGAATCTCACCATATTGCTAAATTACCCAGGCTGGGCACCAACTTACGATTCTCCTGCCTTAGCCTCCCAGATGCTGAAATTAGAAGTGTGTATTGCCATGCCCAGTTGATCCTAAACTATTAATTACTTGATTTTAGATCTTTTACAGGCTTAGGTGTAGCATGAAATTTGCTTTTAGGAGTTAATCGCACAGGTACTTGCCTATAGATAATACTTCACGTACCCTGGCTGTTGAAAAGTATGCAAACACTTTTGTGTAATGTTTATATAATGTATGTCATACAATGAAATGGGCTGAGGACACATTGAGTGTTAAAAAGCTTTCTGTGCCAGGCAGTATGGTAGGTGAGGAGAATGTAGCTGTGTAGGAGGTACATGTTGTATTCTGTTGTGTTGTCTCACCATCTAGGAGTGGTGATCATTAGAGTATTTCATAGGGGCAGTGCAAAGTGTTGTGGGGTAGTACAAAGGGAAAGGAATACTCCACCTGATCTGAAGTAATACGCCAAGGCCGTAAGTGAGAAGTATAGGAAGGACATCTTTATAGACAGAAAACAGTTTTTACGAAAAAACAAAAGAAGGAAAGATCATGGTAGATTCCAGACACAGAAAGTTTGGTGTTGAACATGAATACAAAGAGGAGAGAGACTTAGCGCAAAACTGGAGTTGTTCGCAGAGGCTGTATCTTGATAAATCTCTTAGGTCTCGTTAGATTATTTTTAAATGTTGGACTTTATCTTGATAGCAAAAGAGTAAATACATTTTTTATCAGGGAATAACAAGCATCACTCTTAGAAAATGGGAGAGTTCTTGAGTTAGCAAGCTCTTGTAATTAACAGTGGGCATTAATGGGAACTTGGATTAGGATATGGTATTGAGGATAGAAAAAAGAGAACCAGTTTGAGAGATGATTTAAGAAGGAATGTTAGCAAGAGTTAGTGGTTTGACATTTGTAGCTGGGTAGAGAGCAAAGAGTTCAAGATAACTCAGGTTTCCACTTTGAGGCATTCTTGTGGTAGGATGGAAATCCTGCTCATTGAGTTATGGAATTGTGGAGAAAGAGCAGATTGTTAGGATATGATAAGTTGAGGTACTGTCTTTTTTCTGTTTATATCTGTTTGAATTCTTGTCAGACCTTTCAATAGCTTGAGATAAAACTGGAGAGCCTCGTATACTTTGTAGTTGGGCTTTTGTTCATTTGTCCTTTGTCATTTTTTCTGTGTTTAAACAGCTGAGGGTAGTAACTGGCTTAGTGTGGTGTGGTAGATGAGATTCAAAGGCAAATAGAGCTGTAAGAGTTGGGATGATGGGGTCAAGCGTGTTTTGATAAAGAGGCAGAAATAAGTTTTAAAAAACACTATTCAGGAATATCAGTTCTTCATTTCCATGGCCATTAGTACGATAATATTTAAAGACTTATGAAAGTTAATACTCTGCTCCTCTGTTAAGTTTTGGTATCAGTAATGCTAGGCCAGTAGTTCTAAAATTGTAGATCCTCAGCCAGCAGCAACACTAATCACCTTGTGATTTACAGTGGTGCCTCGGTTCACTAACTTGATTCTTTTCACAGTTCTGGTCACAAACTGAATTGGACACTAACGGAATCAAATTCAATGGCTAGGTTCAATGTTGACCTTAGGGGGATATTTGGTTTAGTTCATAACCAGAATCATGGAAAGAATTCAGTTCATGTACTTGAAATCCAGATACTCTCTCCTACTCAGAAACTCTAGGGTGGGGCTCAGTAAACCCTTCAGATGATTATGGTATGCCTTGAGTATTCCTGGTCCAAGTTCAGCACATTGTTTCTGCAAAAGGCCAGATAGTAAAATACTTTGGCCTTTGTAGAACTTTTGTATTTGCGGTAATTGCTCAGTTCTGCTCTGTATCAAAAAGCAGACATAGACATGTAAACAGATGAGCCTGACTGTTCCAGTAAAAGTTTATCTACAAAAGCAGGGAGCAGGCATATTTGGCTCATAGTCTGTAGTTTACAGACTCTGGTATACATGAGACAAATATAGTTGTTGTCAAGATAAGTGATAACATTAATGAAAATACAGGAATTGCAGGTCAATCTCAGTAGTTTCAAGTCCTGGTTTTATTTTTGGTTTTCTTTTGCCATCTTTTTATTTTTGGTTTTCTTTTGCCATCTTATTTTCCACCACAGGGAAATCACTCATCTTTGTTTTAGTGTAAAACATAAACAATCTTGTTAAAAATTCCAAACATCACAAAAATTAGTAGAACAGAAAGTAAGCCCCTGGAGATCCCACCTCACTTAGACTCAAAGATGTTTTCATTGTCAGTTTTTAAACAAGTCAATGTGGTGGGCATGGTGGCACACACCTGTAATCCCAGCACTGGGGAGGCTGAGGCAGGAGGATCGTTGCAGGTTCAAGACCAGCCTGGGCTACAAAGTGAGCTCAAGGCAGCCTGACCTGCATAATGAGACCCTGTCTCAAAAAAGAAAAGAAAAGAAAAAAACCAACAAATCAGTGTGTAGTATTTTTTTCTTAATTATTTAAGCTGGGTATATGCTCTGTAAGCTTTTCAAATTATAAAATTATAACTCAGTTTTCTTTCATTTCTTGAAGGTTGTTTTGGAAACCGAAATAACAAATAAGTCTGCTTTGAAACTTTATGAAAATCTTGGTTTTGTTCGAGATAAGCGGCTGTTCAGATACTATTTAAATGGAGTTGATGCACTGCGACTTAAACTATGGCTGCGTTGAGAAACTGACATCGAGGAACAACTTCCAACCACACAGAGTCGACCTTTGCATGCAATGCAATTTGTACAGAATTGCTTTGCAGGTGGATTTAGTAATTCCCATGCAGCTCTTTATCTGTCAGTGTCTCATTGAGTGTCGCACAATATTTGTTGCACTTTGGCATGGCGCATTCGTTCTGAATTAAAAGAGATTGTTTTAAACTAAAGGAGTTCTTTTGGTACCAGCAAGATGTGCCAGTTGATAGCCAAGATTTGTTCATTTGCAGTCTGCTGACAATGTTATTTACATAGTGACCATTTTATCACAGAACCAGTAAGTGGAACATAATTTGTTCCTTAAAAAGCCAATGTAGATTGTAAAAGTCTCTGAGTGTACTAACATTTCACACAAAACCTGCCATAGTTTTCTGAAGAGGATGAGGGAAAAGTTTCAATTTTAGGTTTTATTTTTTCAATATTAAATTTTCCATTCTTGAATATTGGTACCTCAGTGATTAGTGAATGAAAAAATGTAGGGTGGGATATGTCTTACAGTGAGTAAAGATAATTAAAGTGCGTCTGCCAGTGCCTGTGTAGATAAGTATATTTGTCTTCATCTCTAGTTTTTGAATGCATGCTGACTTTTCCTTTTCTTTATGGCCTTTGCAAGCAAATTTTTGTTTTTATTTAAATTCTAAATTTGACAATAAATTATTTCAGATTTTTATAATTTGGATACTTTTTCCAGGTGACAATGCTTCACCTTACAAGTCCCTTCTTTCCATGCAGTAACAAATAGAATCTGCTTGGAAAATGTTTGAGAAATGGCTCAAGAGGGATGAGAAAAGTTGATGGAGCTAGGAATTGCTGGATTTTAGGTGCACTTTTTTTTGAGGGAACTTTTGGGAAAGAATAGAAAATTAAATTGGTATCATTTTATTTAATCAAAATTACTGCAACAGCTTTTATAAAGTAACTAAAAGTATTTTCCCCACTTGATTTGGATTTACATTGCTTCCATTTCTTAAAATGCTTCACTTTGGTTCATGGTCTTCAAAATAAATTTCAAGGTGTATTGTATCCTTTTAAGCTGCTTTTATTTTCTTTTCACTTGTCTAAATAGATTCTTGGGAAGAGCTTTGCCTTGTTCCTCCAGAAAAACAAGAGATAAAGGAAAATCTTTTTTAATGAGTTCTTTGGGTTTTCACCCACCATGTTTATTAATTACGTTATGTATTGATAAATTTGTCAGTGTAACAAATTTTGAAGTTAATTGCTTTCAGTTGAGTCAGCAAACCTATGGTGGATAACTTATTTAACTGGAAAACCTAAGTACCCATAAGAAAAGGTTTATTCTTTGTGAAAAAATGTCCTATAGAATCTGTTGTTGTTGCTGTTTTCATTTGAATATGCTTTACATCGCCTCTAGGAGTTGGTTTGAATTTTTTGTGGCTATAATTACTGTATTTTTAAAAAACCCTACCTCCATTAACAGTTGGTAAAGGCCCCTTTTCAGGAAAGTTTGCATTTTTTTTTTTTTAAGGAAAGCTGCTCTTTGCTCAGTATAGTATTTTGAAAGTGAACATGCTAATTACTTTTAAAATAAAGATACACAATTTATATTTGATGAAAATAAAACCTTCCTGCTGTGGTGGGATCATTTATAATTCCTAATTTTAAAGAAAACTTTTTCTTTCTATTCTATATTGCTCTTCAGAATTTAATGAGCAGAATACTGGGTTATTAAAAATAAGACCACACAGTACTCAGCTTTTCAGCTGACTTGTTTTGCATCTGTTTTAGAAGAATACTAGTCATAGTAATGCTTCTGTTATTATTTTTAATATGAAGGAAACAATCTAAAACAGTATTATGTCATCAGATTTACTTCACCCCTTTCTATATGACTTGCTGGTTAATAGGGTAATGATTGTTGTTGAATACACATTTGCTTGACTCAGTAATGGGGACAGTTATAGATAACTTGCTAGATTATCAGTTCAGACCATCTTTGTTTTAGTTGGCCTATCAAACTATCACCACTGATCCTTAACCTCACATTTCCTGGATCAGCTGTTACCTGAGCATTTGTAAACATGACCTTAACTGTGTGACTAGAAACTCAATGGTTGCCATATTGTTCTGTTGGTGTATGTTAATTAAGTATCAGTGTATACCTTATGCCTTTAATCGGATGCACAAAAATTGTTCACCTAAAATTTTAACCTCTAGCATGATAATCCAGCACCAAAATTAAAAGTATCCATTCAAGTCAAAATGTATAAACATTAAGTTACTTTAAGCTTTTGTTTTTCTTAATATCAGCTTAAAATAATTTCATTTAATTGATAGAGTACGTTCACTTGGCTGAAACTGAGTAAAATTGGCGCAACTTTCTTTTAATAGGGTGCTGCTTCCTTAAGGCTGACTGTACTGTGTACTATCCACTGACACTGGTTTGGCAGATGGTACTGCTGAAACTTTTTACACATGCTACCATGAAGCTATATATGTTAATATTGAAGAAGCTTAACGGGTATACTACCATTTTTGATGTGTGGGCTAATTTTCCTTATATTGGGATGAAACTACTTACTCTAGAGAAGTTCACGGATCAGAAACCAGACATTAGTTTTTGGAGTTGAAGCCAGCAAAATAAAAAGAAAGGAATTACTATTAAAAATTGGTTTTAATATTTTCTGCCTCTCTTGTCCAAGTTACCTTCCCCATTTGCTTGATAAATCTATGTAAAAGGAGTTTGTCATATTTTAACTTTACCTTGCCCTGTGTTACAGTATCAGCAGACGTGTAAGACTGGATGTGTATATTTATTATGGTATCTAAAAATCATAAAATTCATCACTTTTCAGGAGCATAGATCAAATTGGTAATGCATCAGAGTGAGTTTTCAGTGCACCATGACGTCTCTATAATGTTATAGGGTTTTCAGGTTTGTAAAAACATAAATTATATTGACATCAAATATGAGTTGCGTATCTATTAAGTATGACGTGTATCTCAAAATATTGGACTGATGTTTGATGACTGGATATTACTGCATAATTTTCTCCTCTTGTCCCATATCCTTTTGGAGAGAGAGATTCAGTGGGGGTTTGAAATGTGCAAGCTGTCTAAGTTGCAGTCAAATAAAGTATGGTTACGTTGTGTTGGCATTTTTCTTTGAGATACAGCTGTGTGCATTTTGATTGGGTTGTTTTGCTTTTACCTACTCAGAAAAACAAGTAATCTATTCTGTTCCCCAGTTCTTGCCTCCTACCCTAGAGTTATTTGAAGAAATGATAAAGTTATTATCATTCTACCTTTTGTTCTGAGAAAGTAAACCTGATTTTTAAGTAATCAAAGTCGCTTTTTTATCAGCTCATTACAAATTTGAGAACATTCTTGCATGCTTTAAACTGAAAGTTTTTTTTTTTTTTAAGTCTTTGTCCCATAGCAGTTTATTTCTTAAGGGTTTTTTGTTTTGTTTTTTAACTATTTCTTGTTGGCACAGTTCCAGTATAAGTGATTTTTTTTTTTCCTTTGCTAAGACACTAAGAGGAGTATCTAAAGGTCTTTTTGCCTCATTTTTTGAAGCACTTGTTCATAATTATGCATGCTTTCATTTTCCAAGATTTTGGGATATTAGTGGAAGGATGAGAGGGTCTGTTTTAGTCATGATTGCTAAGTTACTTGCATCACACATACCAGATATTCACTTTGTTCTTCATAATAATGTAGAAATATCTTAATTGAGTTCATGTTTTATTTGGGTCTTACAAAGAATTATGTGCAAGTGTTACTAAATTCACTCTACATAAGGACCAGAAAGTTAGTAATACTAGTTCGTAGCTTGCACATAGATTAGTATTAACTATTAAACTATAGCCTAGGTGTAGTGATGGTCTTTTTATAAACTTTGTAAAATAGGAGTTTTTAGAAACATTTTATGGGAATATAGCACAGCTGCACTTTTTTATGACAATGGATGCACTTTGTACTCCCATATGTTGACTACTAGTTGTGAAATTCCTGAGGCCATGAAGTGTGATCAGTATGGTTGAGGGACTAAGTTTTTAGTTTAATTGAAATTAGTGACATGTGGCCAGTGTCCACTGTATTGGACAGCATACCTTTAGACTGTATAAGGAGTAATAACTGAAGAAAGTGTATTTTATATAGACTGTTAAAGACACCAATTTACTAAATACAAAGTATATCACAAAAACTAAGCTAAAGAGACTAGCTGAACTATTAATATTATTGATACAGTGTCCAGCATCTGTCTACCCCCTATTGTGATGTAGCTGCCAGAGAAAAGCTGTTTGGTTTTATTGTTGGGAGATCTCTGAGTTTTATTGTTGGGAGATCTCTGGGCTGCAGTGATGCATATTCTCGGTTGCCTTCCTTTCAGATTTAAAAGGCATTACATGGATTACATGGATTACATCCATTACATGGATTCAGATTTAAAAGTCATTACACTGATAAGTTTTTCTTACTCTAAATGAATTGGAGGACCTTTCACTTGCAAGTGAAATTGATCTTTTCATTTACCTGAAACATAGAGGTTTCTCATATTTGAATTTCTTACTTTTTTTTTTTTTTTCCTTAATTCTGGGAAATTACTTATGCTGATAAGGCCAAAGGCAAGTGTTTCTGTTTTTGAGCAGACCAGATTAATTTTGTTGTGTTCCATGACCAGGAAATACAACCCTTGGCTCTAGCTGGTCATCTGGTAAGTTGTAATTCAACAGAAGGGCTGGAATGGAAACATTAAACACCTGGCAGAAGGGTGCCTGGATTGGCCTGTGAAGAGCTTAAAATGTTCTGTTGATAGCAACTCCAGTGTCTTGTCATTATAGGAAAAAGACTAGAATTAACAGGGACCCCAGCAGTGCCAAAACTTACCTTCTACTACCACTTTAGAAATTAATACAATGCAAGGGTTATAATGAAATAATTTTCAGTGTAACTATGTTGTTTTATGATACTAAGAAATAAGCTTATTTTTAGCTTGGTGAATTTTTATGACTACCTCTTTGCTGTATGAATATATTTTAATTTCTAAGACCTCAATTTTCCTGGAATGTGTATGTATAATTTATAAATAACCATATGCTGGAGGAAAGACATGACTTTTAAAGACATTGTATAAAGACATTTGTTGAATGGATTTGTTACATCTTAAAAAACACCCATAACCTTTTTGGTCCCCTTGATAAGAGAGTACTTAGTAAACATGCTTTCATTTAGTGTGAGATTTGTATTCCAGAAAGTGCACACCATCATTTGTTTATTTATAGCTGCAATGTTTAAATGTCTTAACTTTTACTTTTCATGCCAAAGAAACAAGCCCTTTTAAAAAGCCAGTAGGTTGCACAAAATGAAAAAATAACTTTTATTTATTTGGATTTTTTTTTTTTTACCTCAATCATGCCTAAGTTTTATTTGCTGGGATATAAATATTTTACAGAGTTAAAGCCAGTAGTTAACACTTTATAAAAATGCACGTATGTTTTAGGAATGCACTAATTCCATTGAAGAACATACTGACATTCTTAAACAGATGCATTAAAATCCAATGCTGTGTAAAACTTCTTAAAGTTGATACATAATTGCTAAAATTCATGTGTGTGATTCAGTGCCTTAATATGTAGGGGACTGAACACTATTATCTTTCGGACCAGATGGGTATAGTTGTACATGGTTATGGGTCAATTTAGAGGGCCTGAACTTACTGCCTTAAAACTAAACCTGCTGTCTTTTAACTTGGGTACCTCCCTTTCCAAATTGTGGCTATAAACTGTGACTGCACAGTCTGCTAGCATTATACCTGCTTTAATTGTGAATGCAAATAAAATTTGTTAAGTCCACCAAATATTAACTAGGAAAATGTAAACTGATTTCAGATTTGTCTTTGAGCAGTTCTACTTGGTAACTTATAATTCGTAAGTGAAGTACGTCAAATTTATGTGAGTGTTGTGTTTGAGTTTTTAATGGGATAATTTTTTTTCTTCTCATTAGGTGGATAATGAACACTCAATGTTTATTTTCATCTTGATGATGCAGGACAAGTTTCTTAACCTCTCTGAGCTTTTAGTGAGAACTACCTGTTAAGTTTGTTGTAAAGTCATATTTATGTGAATACCTTAATGCTTAGCCTAGTATATAGTAAATAACAAATAGTGTAATTTAGTATAATTGTGTATTTTGCTATTGAGTTTTGTAGCACCATTTAAATGGCAGAAGTAGTCAGATATTAGATATTGTGAAAGCAGCCGAGATTGTAGCAAGTGAAGAAAAAAACTTTGCATATCTGTTGCAGAGAATTTAAAAACAGAGGAATATAATGAACTATCTGTGCACTTCTCAACTAGACGCAGCACCAGGACCGGTCAGGCCCAATCCTCAGTGTGATTTTAAAACAAGTATCAGATTATATCGTTCATAAATATTTTGATACTTACCTCAAGTGGTAAAGTTTCAATTTTAGAAAAAGTACAATATTATTTAACAGTGGTCCTGTGATCAGTCAGTGTTTTACTTCTTAAAAGACTTAATAGTAACATGGAAATACATTATAAACATTAATATAAGAAAGGTTGCTTTGAAGATTATGAAAGATTTCTCTTTCAAGGACAAATAACTAAGTTTGATGGTACAGACAAATGCTTAGAGTTAGGTGGGAAAGTAGAGGTAAGGTTTTGAGAGGCTGTGCTTTGCATAGCCCAAGGACTCCGTGTTTTCCTGTGCACATAAACGTTGAGAGAAAAAATGGAGTTAATGAAGTGATGGACTTGCAAACAGTGACTAAGAAGAGAAAGTGTTGAGTTTTTGAAATTTGATCAGCAAGGCATAACAGGAAATATAACTGGATGAGCAAAAGAGAACCAGTAATATACAGTGTGCCCAGAATTCTAGCAGAAGTGATTAAGACTGGGAAGACAGGTGAAAGCCTAAGATGGAACAAAGATAAGGACCACTCATCAGCAGTGATGACCAGAAAGGGATGGTGGATTCAGGTATGTTTTATTATTGCTTTTTATCTTACCTGGCTGACTCCAGTTGCCAGGAATGCATAAAATTAGGAGTTGATTTTATGAGAATGTAATACTTCAGTGACACTAAGTGAGAATTGAGTATGAACTACCAAAATAGGGTTCTCAACTAGTGACCGCTTCGTTCCCTTTTTTATAAGAGCCCCTGAGTGGAGGTGCGGCAGAGCATCCAGATGCTTTTGCACAGCCTGATACTGAGGTGGGAATCGCTGCTCTGACCTGGTGAGAGGATTGTTGTAGATGCTGGGATGTGATCCCTTTAGTTTGGGGTAGAGAAACCTACGATTAATGTTCTCTCTCCATTGCTAGGGGGACAATTGAGTAATACACAGCATGTAGTTAGATTGCTGCCTTCATTTTCAAAAGTACTTTCACTTGTTTTTATTATCTTTACAAAGATCTGTTGAGACAGGTTTTCATTTTGTAAATGAACAAACCAATACTCAAAATTGCTTAAATGACACAGAGGTCACACAACAGAGATGTCTCCTCAATCCAAGACTTTCTGAATCTCCTCAATCTGGTTTTCTTTCCACCACACAGCACTTGATGAAATCCAAAGAGGATTGAGTGAAATACATTTAATTCTGTTGAATGAATTGAGACTTTAGTGAGTCTTAAATTATTTAAATGCAGTAGTTTTATTCAGCACAAAATTTAAATTGCTCAGAATGTTTAAAAGACCTAACTTGTAAAAGTCCATTAAAGGATTTAGGATTAAAAAGATTTTCTTAACATCTGTCTCCCAAGTGATTAGGTCTGTAATAACATTCAAGGAGCCTGGGATTTCTTACTTTTTCAGAATAACTTTCCTTATGTATTATCTTATTCTGTGAAAATTAAATTAACAAATGATTTATTTACATTTAATTTAAAAATTTCTAAATATTCTGTTTTAGGATGTAATTGACATTTTAAGTAAATTTTTACTTTACCAAATTTCAAGTAAACCCATAGAACTATTTTTATGAGGGTGGAAAAAAATTCATGTGGGGAAGAAAAAAAAGCCTACCTTGATTATCAGCCAAGTGTGAAATCTAATTAAGATATGTAATGGTACTTAATGCTGTGCAGTCAGGTCATAGTATCTTGTTTATAGTGGTTTGGTCTATAAAACTGCAAACATCTGTGTATGTGAACATTTTTGCTGGTGACAAAATCTTGCTTGCTATGTTGGGTATCGTGTATTAGTAGTAAATGTTAAATGCTAGCTTCAGACAGAATAGGAAGGTAATGTGCAAAGCCTGTGCCACTCAAGCACTGGACAGGCGAGGGGGTCTCAAGTATAGTGTGAGAATAAAAGTGTCATTTCTGTACTCATAAGAATGAGACTATAAATATTTGCCTTTCAGGGTAGTGATACGGATTCACTCAAGTACAACTCCATGACAGTAGGATTTGTTCCTCCTGAATATATTCACTGCCCAGAAGAGTACCTGAAAAAGTAAACTACCAGTTCCATAAAATAAATATCTTATCACAAAAAAGATGCAGGCTGCTTTTATGGTGCACAATAGAAAGGAGTTGAAGTCTTCCGAGGTATCAGATAACTAGCAGATAATTACTTGTCTGTATGTCCCTGCAGTCCTCTCTCTTATGTTTTACATAAAACAACAGTATATCTCCTCTGCTAATGTTCTTTACCTTTATGTCATAAAGTTAGAAATGTAACTGTTATTCACTAAACTGACTTAAGAATCTGCTGTGGCCCAAGCATTTGTGCTGGACACTGAGGAAAGAGAACCACCTGAGTGGCTTTTGGGGGCTCACGGATACACCTTGAAAAATAGGTAGCTTTTTTTTTTAAGTTTAGCCTTTACCAAGGGGAAAATATACTTGGTGTGCATTTCCATGTGTTTGACTTTTAAATGCAAGGCACTGGACTCCCTTTTGAACAGTTACGTAACTGTGTGAGCCTCGCCTTTTTTGTAAAGCTCAGGGGCTTAACTACTTAACCATCCATGTGCTTGGTTACTTGGAAAGGATACCTGAGATACAGTCTTAAATCTCTGAGCGTGTCTCCTGGAAAATGGATCTGTGCCTGAGACAGACAGTGGTAAATCCTGGAGCACAAACACTGGGACCAGAGGAAGTGTTTGCCAGCACCAAAGGAGATGTCTTTTTTTTTTTTGGTTTTTCTCCGGTACCGGGAACCGAACTCACAACCTTGCGCTTGCCAGGCAGACGCTTTGCCACTGAGCTAAATCCCCAGCCCCCAAAGGAGATGTCTTAAATTTCCACCAGAACATGTCAGACATTGTTCCTCACATCACGGAGGAAAATAGATACTCCTTTCTGGTGCTTTCATATGGTCTGTTGGTCCAAGATAGCAAAAATCTAAGAAGGAAAAGAAAAAGTGTTAATCGAAGGCCAGTGGGTCCCTGCAGGTTATCTGTATTTGTGGAGCCAGCAGTGGCCAAAATCTAATGAGAAACTTGGAAACACAAGTGTTCAGAAGTATGGTAATCAGAAATCAGGCAAAATTTGAAAGATTATTAGGACCAGAAGAGAGGTCTTCCTAGGAAAAAGTTTAAAACAGCAATAAAATAATGCAAATATGACTGTCTTTTCAACATAATTTTCAGACCATAACAATTACAGCATCTCCCTTTAAAATTCTAGAAGCATTGTGAATGCTAAGGATTTATACATCTGCGTGGTGTGTGTATGTCTGCGTGCACATGGAGGGGCGGGTCGCTAGCACAAACAGCAAAGTGAAGATCTGGAGTGCAGTCCCCTTTTAGGAATAAAGGCTGTAGTCTTGCCTGCTCGCAGGTAAAGGAGTTTCAGCCAGGAGCCCCCTTTTGGTCAAGGGGAGCTGATTTCCCTAAAGTTAGGTCCCTTCTCAGAGCAGCCCATACCCAAGGCCTGGTTGACAAAAAGGGGCGCCCTATTGTCAGAGCACTCCATTAGCTGCTGAGCATTCCGTGACATGGCATCTCAGCTCCACTTCCCTCTGTCCAACCCTGCTTCGTAAGATGAAACTTCCTGCACGCTGATCTCGGGCTCTGAGTCTGCTTCCACAGGAGCCCTGCTTGGAACACAGACTTAGACTGAGCCCCTTTTCATGAGTACGGCCGCCACTAGCCATCTCTGTGTTTCTTCCCACCAAGGATGGAATGGGATGCAGGAGGGTTTGTGGCAGGAAAACCAGAGCCACTGCCAAAGTAAAGGGTAAGGAGAGGGCAATGAGAGAACTCAGCCCTCTCAAAATTAGTGCAAAATAGTGGGGTCAGATTTGGGTTCAAATCTCTAATTAGGTGAATTAATTGAACACTTTCAATCTCAGTTTTCTCACCTGAAAAATAGGAATGATAGAAGTTACTTCATATACTTGAGACAGTGGTTAAGTAGCAGCCGCTGTGACAGGATGAACTGTTCAAATTTATCTTCCTCACCATCATCATTAATGCTAGTGTTTTCAGAGCTTGTGGCATCAACCTGCCCCCCTCACTGAGGTCTGATAATACAAGGGTAGAACCCAAATATAAGAGTACATGAGTCATGGCTGCCACCTGGACTGTGGGGTCTGCTTGACCCCACCCCTTCTCCTTCAGGTTACCACAGCCAGGCCCCCAAGGTCTACAAGATAATGTTCTGCACTGAGAGAAGTCCTATAAGTGAGAATTTGTTGCTAGGAGATAAGTCGGGAGAATATAGGTCTACGGACCTTCCATAGCTGTTTCCTGGTGGCCATTTAGGCAAGAGTGGAGATGTAGGGTCTGAAAGGTTTCTCAAGTAGAGTGAGCAGGTGAGTAACAGTCTGAGCTTTGTGTTTTGAAGTCTATATAGTGGACTGAGGGGCCCATGATGTTTGTTGTGTTAAAAACCAAGCAGCCTCCTAAAAAATCGGTCCCAGAAGGGTAGAAAAGAGTCACCTGACAAATTTTTTCTGTGAGCCAGAGGTGGAGGGTCAGCTGATTTCAACAGTGTTACCAGACTTTTCCAAGGATGGGCTTGTGATCCTTAGAGGCAGTTGGAGTGGTGTCCTGTGTGTCATGCCTTCTGTCTCCTGTGTGAAGCATCCATCAGCTAGGTGATGTTTGCATTCTCTATATGTCATAATTACCACTTCAATTCTTTAACTCTTTTATATTGCCTTCAAAATATTGTAAGACAGGTTCCAGAATGCTTTGGTATTTACCTCGCTGATGTCTCCTAGCACACGTTGAATGTGTGGGGCACGAATGTTCCATTGTGAAGCGCTCAGACCTACTGCATACCCTTCCTTACATGACTTAGTTTAGCTCTGGGGGATTCATGTCCAAGACGGAGAAACGGTGCTCACAAAAATACTGTGTCACCAGAGTGTCCATTTCTTAGGCTGCAGGTATGATGGTTTGGTGGCCAGCAGCACTGCCACATAGTGACCATGAAAGGTTCTTATTCCCTACAAGATTGACAAGGGTGGAGGGTAGAAGAAAATGATAG
Source organism: Chinchilla lanigera (assembly GCF_000276665.1). NCBI lineage: Eukaryota > Metazoa > Chordata > Mammalia > Rodentia > Chinchillidae > Chinchilla > Chinchilla lanigera. Next base: position 11,316,766 of record NW_004955466.1, read on the forward strand.
GTATGCAGGGCATCTGGAAGCACACATGAGACACTGGAAAGTTGCCTGTACTCTTCCAAAGTGTGATTCAGAAGGGTTTGGGGTAGAGTTTACGTTATTGTGTAAGTAGGTGAACTAAAGCCAACCTGTTTTGCTGGCTATTATGGTGACCCTCTTATCCCTGCTTCTTTCCCATGATGTTATGATATAAACAGCCCCTTCCACCCCAGTACGTGCTCCCACTTTGCAGTTTCAATGGAAACTATTCAGGGATTCTACTTGACATATTCACAGATTCAACTAAGGAAGAAAGCTTGTGGATTAGTCAAAAGTCCTAGTGTGTGAGTGTTGTTAGAATCTGTTTGTCCATTTGTAGGTAATGTAGCAACCAAGCATTGGGGCATAAAATGGCATTACATGAGCCAGTGTAATGCCCTGGTTTCTATGCTGTTTTGAGAGGAGAGAAGGGATCTTAAAGAGACCTGACAACCCCATGCCCTTCTCCCCACACCCTAGTGCTCATCATCCCTGCCCAGCTGAGGAGGGACAGGTCTAGACTTCACAAGTGTGAATTTTTGAGCTGAAGTGATTTCTGACATGCTTCTTGGCCCCCAGTTCCTTTTTCTCAAATCTGCTATGGTAGGGATCTAGGTTAAAAAATAATACTGCTAACTGCAGAAAAAAAGAAGGAAAATGCAAAAGCTCTGAAAGGAACACATTTAACACAAAATATATACAAGTATATAGCTACTTGCAACTTGCTACTGACAGTAACTGACACATAAAAATACAAACATGATTTTCTTTTAAAGTTTTAAGAGTCAATTGCATGCCTGTAATGAAGTCCCTTGAGCTTACTTGGTCCTGATAGCTTTTTGTGCGAAAAAGAAATGAGTGTAGTTCCAGTGGATCCTCCAAGAAATGTGCGAGAGAGTATGTCACACCATGATGATTATCCTTTGAGTATTAAAGCAGGTAGATGCTTGAGAGCTCTTGGGACTGAAGTAGAAGCTGGAGATTATGATTATTGCTATAAGGTGGAATCTAGTAGTGATGGCAAAATTTTTAGAACTTTTAATGCTACGGACAACCCACTGCAGCACGTGTACCATAGGTTTGCCACCATTGGGCTAGAAGGAACCACTCTATATGGAGGCATAGCACGGCTTTTTTGTGTAGTGGTTAATTACTTGAGGTTGGCCTCAGAAAGCCTGACTCAAACCACTTAGTAGCTTTGTGATCCTGGAAAGTCTGATACTCAGAATATCAGTTTTGTTATCTGTAAAATTAAGAATCATCTTGTTCTGGAAATGGAAGTGATTAAATACGACAGTACAAGTGAAACTGGGAGGAGGCCTGACCAAAGTAAGTAATACCAAATCATTGTTGTTATTCTTAAAGGAAAATATTGCACTTACATTTTGCAAAATAAAAAAAAGCAGACTTCAGGACAAATGGATGATCTGAACATTGTGCTTCGTGTTTTATTGGTACATGTCTGCAGTACAGAATGATCACATTCATTGTGGGGAGTTCGTGTACGTATGTAACACATCTTCATTGTTTTTACATCCCCTTTCCCTCCCCTGCCTTACATCTCCCTACATCTCTTGGTCTGTGATGACTTCTAAGACAGATGTTTGGGCAAGATCATACTGTGGGCATGAGGTCATACTGTAGGCATGAGGTTGGCAAAGCCTTTAGCTGGCATGGTTACCCCACATAATGCACCTGCATCTGACAGGAAGGACTGCATTTCTTATTGACGAGCTCTAGGGATACCCTAGCTGATAGCCTTGCGTCACCTGGATTGAGTTACTAATGTTCCTTATGGGCTGCTCTTCCCCAAGCTAGACACTTACTACTCACTTATTTATGGAAATTAAATCTTTCCCTTTTTATTTCATATGGTTTTCAGACTTACAACTTCTTGATTAAAGCAAATGACTGGAAATATTTTTTAAATTATATTGCCAATTTATGAGGATGGGGTGCATACTTTTTAAAACTTTTCTTTTGACACATGGTCTCACTATCTAACCCAGGCTGGCCTCAAACTCACAGTGATCCTCCTGCTTCAGTAAAAAGTTTTAGTTTGAAGTAATTTAAAATTTGTGGAAAATCTGTAAACCAGAAAAAAGAGGTACAGAGAACTCCTGTATATCCTGCAACTAGGATTTCTGAATTGCTGACACTTTATCACTTTTTGCCTTATTCTTCTTAAATATATTCTTTTCTGAACCATTTGAAAGTTATAAACATGATGACCCATGGTCCTTCATACTTCAATGTATATTTCCTAAAATACTCTTACATAACAATAGGAAATGAACATTGAACAATACTATCGTCTAATCTATAGACACCAATAAAATATAGTCAGAGGTGTCTCAGAGATGTCCTTGCTAGAATCCAATTTAAGGTCATGGGCTAACTTTGTCATTTCTTTTCAGTTTCTCTTTTTTTGTTTTGTTTTTTTGTTTGTTTGTTTTTCTCCGGTACCGGGAACCGAACTCACGACCTTGCGCTTGTCAGGCAGGCGCTTTTGCCGCTGAGCTAAATCCCCAGCCCCTCAGTTTCTCTTAATCCAGAGCAATTCTCCAATTTTTATGACATTGACACTGTTTAGAATTTATCTGTAAAATGTTCCTCAGCATTTGTCTGATGTTTATCTCATGATTAGATGAGGATTATACCTTTCTGGCAGGAATACTGCAAAGAGATGCTGTGCTCTCTCTGCCTAATATCAAGAGGCAATGTGGTATTCATTTCCTCTATTACCACTCATGCTCACTTCATCACTTGGTTAAGATGATGCCTACTCTGATGTAAAGGTGATTATTATTATTACATACATGTTTCTTAATAAGCAATGAATATATATTTTGTGCAGAGATGCTTTGAGATTATGTACATATTCTACTCCTGATCAAGTTTTCTCCCATTAGTTTTACCCATTGAAGATTCATGACTGAACCGATTATTACCATCACAGTTGCCAAATGGTGATTTTCTATTTTCTTCTTTCCTTGTGTATTTATTGTTTGCTATTTTCTTGTAAGGTAGTGCTTTCCTTTTTCCTCCATGTAGTATTCATTTATTTATGTAAATACGAATTCATGGATTTCTTTCTATTCACGTATTACCATTTCTGTTTTTATTAGTTTCTCCAAGATGATTCCTTTTTCCTTCTGCCACATCCTCCTTATTCTCTGAGCACTTTAGAGTACAAGATGCCTCATCTGCCATTTCCCCTTCCTGTCCTTAGAATCAGTCATTTCCTTGAAGGGCCCTCGTGCCTCTTACTGGTGAATGTTTTTTAGAAACCCTGATCCTGATGCTCAGTACTCAGCATTGAGCATTAGCATTGCTCAACAGACCAAGAAATATGTGTATACAGCCATGTACGTATATGTAAATACATATTTGTCTGCTCATTATCCATCTGTGTTAAAAACCAGGAAGTCACACTGATTTCTCCAGTTCCACCCAGCCCCATAGGGGTTATTCTAATCTCTTTTGCCTATTTGTAACTCACTGCTCAAAACTCTGGTTCTCATTAGCCTCAACAAATTTTCTCAGGTGGCCAGAAGTCCTGTGTGTGACTGGTGTGCTGTCCAAGCAGGCTGCTTCTTTCCCTGCAGGCCTACTGACTACACTAGCTATACCAGCCAAATTTTTGACCCCATTTAAGGGAAATGGAAGTAGAACAGACAGTGTGTGTATATATATATATATCTTTTTCTAATTAATCCTGTAGCAGAAGTTACAAAGTTTTTTCTAACTCCAACTCAAAGTTCAAAAGAGACAAGTAAAAAGCCAGAGGTTCACATTTAGTTGTCATAGATAATGTCTGACTTGGCAAGTGATTGCCTACTGTGGTATTGTTATTGTCAGAGACTGACAGAGTACCTTATTGAAGCCTTTAAAGTCATCATTTTATTGTGTTACAGACACACCTGCCTATTTTAGTCATCAACCCATTTGCTTGGTTAAGGTGGTAAGAATCTGAAGATCAGATTTTAAGATCTCTTACTTTGCAATTTAGACTTCTCAGATTGCCTTTTTTTTTTTTTTTTATCATAAGCAACCCTTAGGAATTCAGCATTTCAGTGCACTTAAATGTGGTCTTGGTTGGGTGCACTATTTATTGAAGATAGTCCTTGAAGCCTTAGTATGTGGATTGAAACCTTGAGTTTGTTTGACCAGTCTTCAGATTTTTGTGATCATCAAAACTTGATGGTTACCAGTGCAGAGCCCTTGGTCCTCCCCGAGAAACCTGAGTCAGTTGCTCAGGGGAATGTCTACATCTTAATAAGATCCCCAGGAGTGTCAGGAACAGGTAGCATAAGGCCCACCATGAAAACACTGGTTTAACAACACTGCTTTAACATGCTTTCATTGAATCCCAGAGGAGTAGGAAACCTGGGCGATGCAAGGCTGAGTTGGCTATTGGGAGCCATCAAGGCTTTCAAAAGCAAGTAAATCAGTGCCCTTACAGTTTGCTGCCAATGCCTGTACTTATAGGACAAATATGTCAGCTTATTTATCAACTCCCATGTGTCAAGGCTGTGCTGGTGTTTCTGGAGGAGATGGCACCAAAGCCAGAGCCTGTAACCTCAGCCCTGCAGCAGGCTGCCTCCCAGATGCACTGATTACCCAGGACTTTAGGCAGGAGAATGATATCTAGGTTTGGCTGGTGAGTGTTCTTACTAAGTAAGACTGAGAAACAAGACAGACTGCAAACATGAGCTGCACAATCCCTGATTAAAGTCTTTTTCGTTTCTTTGATGTTCCTTATTGAACAAGGACAGATGACTGGATAAATGATGCTCTATGGCAGAAGAAAAGTGAACTGACAGCCAGTATCTATTTAATCGCCTGGGTGTCATGCTTTCACAGAGATGGTTACATTCAGTCTTCATGAATCACCTGGTGGTTAGGTGATGTCATCACATTCCACAGATGAGAGGGTGTGGGAGTGTGTGAAGATTGCGCATGATCACAGAGCTGGGTGCTAACTGGCTGTGGAAATCCTTGGTCTTTGTCTTTAAACTCAGTGCTTTTTTAAACATTTTGGTTTTGGGTGTTTTTTTTCCGGTACCGAGAATCGAACTCACGACCTTGCGCTTGCCAGGCAGGTGCTGTGTCCCTGAGCTAAATCCCCAGCCCCAGCAATAAACATTTTGGACAACATCTTGCATTTTGATTTTGTTTTCCCTCTCAGGAGCAAGCATGCTATTCAGGAAAGCAGACACTCCACGCATGAAAGGGTGAAGCCAGGCAGACCTGCTTACACTTCAGGTCTCAGCACCAGCAAGATCACTGCCTTAGGAGTGTTGTCTTTGCCTCCCCAAGTTGTGTTATTTGCTTTTATAGAAACTGTTCTTCCTTGCATTCGTCTCAGTTGATAACGCTCCTTTATGTGCCTCTTGGATTAACAAGCATCTTCTTCACTAAATGGTAAAAGCCAAGGGAGAAGGGGATACATCTGGCTCTGCTCCCTGTTCTTCGCCCTTTGCACAGTGCCTAATATGTCAGAATGTGCTGAAAAAAGAATGACAAGAGGGATTTTTTAAAATGCAGAAAGAAAATAGTGCCAAATTTTGCCTCAAAAAGGTAGAGTGGAATCCTGGGGGAAAAGCCCAAAGAAAACATACCCTGGTTTCTGTTCATTTGCTTTTCATTTCTTTCCTTTTCCCCTTCCGTGTTCTCTTTACACCTCTCCTTTCTGTGCCTCAACTCCCTCCTTGCCTCCTGTCCTCTCTCTCTCTCTCCCTCTTCCTGTCCTTCCTTATTTCTTTTTCTCTCTTTCCAGTAAAAGTTGGCCTCCCCTGCTCCCCTCTTCTATTTTCCCATACTTCTAAAAGAAATCTCGCCTTTCTTACTATTTTTCCCCATAGAAACTCTATTGCCTCAGTAAATAAAAGTTACAAATGACTCCACACTGAAATGGAGAGATAGAAGTCCCTCCTTTGAAGGGCATGGTTCATGCTTCTCCAAAACCTGCATCAAAGCTGCTCTACCCAAGTCTCCTAGGAGCTCTATACTTGTAATTATCATGCCTCACTTTTGTCTGATTCTTTAAAAAATTCTTGCACAGTTTTATTTACTTATGAAACCTTTTGTTAGAAAATTTCCTAACTAAAGAGGAGAAAAGAGTGTCGTGGGCTTGTTTGTGCTCATCACCCAGTTTTAATCATTAGTAGTATGTTGCTGAGCTCATCTGATGTTTGCTCTTCCATTGTCCTTGTTGGTCATGACATAGAAGTTATTTAAAACATATACCAAAGTCATGTCATTTTACCTACAAATAGTTCAGTCACTAACTCAAGAAATTTACAGAACATAGCCCTAATCCATTATAACTTTTAATAATAATTCTTCAGTATAATTATAATATTAGATACAATCCCTGCTATGCATAAATCTCCCCCATTGTCTAGTGATTGTCCTAAAATTGATTTGCTTAGGTTAGGGTCAAACAAGGGCCACACATTGAAATACTTCCCAAGTCTTTTAATCCGTAACTATTCTTTCCCCTCCCACTTAAAAATGTTATTTATTAATTGCATAAACTGGATCATTTATCTCACATAATATTCCATATTCTAAATTAGGCTGATTCCCCCCAGTTGTGCTTTTCATTTAAAACAGTTTAACTTGGGGGCTGGGGATTTAGCTCAGTGGCACGGCGCCTGCCTGGCAAACATGAGGTCGAGAGTTCGATTCCTGGTACCGGAAAAACAAACAAAAAAAAGATTAAAAAGTTTAACTTGACACACAGTAATTGTATAGTTATGGAGCACAGTGTCACATTTCAATACCAGTACACAATATATAATAACCAGATAGGGTGTTTAGTATCTCCATCACTTCATTTATCACTTCCTTGTGTTGGGAACTTTCAAACTCCTCCCTGCTGGCTACTTTGAAATACAGAATTAATTAAAACTTGTTATCTGTACTTCCAGCAAACTGGTAGGCAGAGATCTACATTTGATTAGATTCACATTCACTTTCTTTGGTAAGAATATCTCCTAGGTGGTAAACTCTTATGTATGTTCTCCAGAGACATAGGAGGTCTGGTTCCCCCAGGCTTTGTGATTTGAAGATTGGTCAGATGGCCAGAATGGTGGAAGACAATTCTCCAAGGGTTTCCTGAGTGTGTCTCTATATTGCAAGAAGAAATTTTAACTGCATTTTCCTACATTTCCTTTCCATAGTGATAATCTTGGAAGAAAGGTAGCTTCTCCCTCTAGAGTAGAGGGCAGGAAAGCTTACTTATCTATGTAAGATACCAGAATTTTCTAAGCTCAGGGTCTTTTCCTCAGATGTGTCCCACTATGTGTACAGGGGTCTCTGAGCTTTGCTGTGTTGCTCTGTCAGAGTTGAGGCTCAAGAACCAGACAAAATCCAGTGTATGATAGTCTTTAGTCTCTGTTAGTGTAGGTTCTTCAGAGAAACAGATCAGTGGCATATTTTTGTATCTGCTCACCCTGTTATCATGTCTGTCTGTCTATCTCCTACCTACCTATGAAAGACACTCACAAAAGAGGATTTCCAGAACTTCTGCAGAAAGTGCAAATTTGGACATTTTGTATTCTCATTTTTATTTAATTAAAAATATTTTAAAAATTTTTTGAGATTTCTACTTTGACTCATGTATTATTTAGGAATGTGTTACTTTAACGACCATGTGTTTTGGGATTTTCCAGCTATTTTTCTATTGACTTTTAGTTTAATGCCATTGTGCTCTAAGAGCAGACATTGTATAACTTCTAGTCTTTTTAATGTGTTACTCTTTGTTTTATGGTTCAGAATATGGTCTATCCTGGTGAATCTGTAGTCTTGAGAATATATATCCTGCTATTACTGAATGAATTAATCTTACATATCTATTATATACAGTTGACTTATGGTGTTGTTGAGTTTGACTGTGTCCTTACTGATTTTCTACCTTTGGGGTCTATCATTTCTGATGGAGAGGTACTGAAGTCTCCAACTATAACAGTGGATTAATGTATTTCTTCTTGAAGTTCTATCAGTTTTTGCTTGGTGGTTTTGACATTCTGCTGTTAAGTCACATACACATTAAGTATTATCATGTCCTCTTGGAAAATCGACCCCTTCATTATTTTATAATGGTCCTATTAACCATATTTCTCCCCAAAATAGGACTGGGTATTACATTAACTTTTGCCACAGAAGATGCAATAGGGCTTATTTTCAGGGAATGTCTTATTTTTTCAAGTAAAACAACCTACATTTATTCATGTACAAAAATCTACATTTATTCAAATACAGTCATGTCATCATCTTGTGGAATATCATCATATCCCTCCAAACCCCAAGTTCTGGCCTGAATTTCTCATGATTCTATTTCCTGTAGAGCCAGTGGCCTTGATCTCTCATGTCCAACAATGGAGCCCTCCTCAAATGACTGCCTCTTGTGCACGTAGCCTGTTCATACTGCCTTGGCCACATAGCATCAGTGGTTTTGTCCCATGAATTCTTCACTCTAGTCCTGACTTCTTGCAAGCAGGGCTTCCCAAAGTTTCCATTAAGTCCAGTGTTAATGGGAGACTTACAAGGCAGGAGTGGCAATGAAAAGGATGAAAACTCAGAAAGGTGGTCCACACAAAAGGATGAAAAATTGCAGGCACCAACACTCAGAAAGTGTTTATTTCACATGGGTGCATTATACATCTGTTATGACAGTCAACATAGTGAATGATGAAGATTAATATTAAAGACCATTGCATGTGTTCATTGTCAAATGAACACATTACTAGTGCTTTGTGGCTGTACTCTGATGGGTCATTGAGCAATAAATCTCAAGTTCATCTGTTTATATCGGTATTTACCTCTTGTCCAAGGGAGCCCACTTGGGTATTTACAAATATTTAATTAACATTTATATTATTTATTTTAAATATTAGTGCAAATATTGATATTTAATTATATATTAATATTATTTTATAATTCAGTAAGTCCCTCATGTGTTGCAACAGATGTACTAAATGCATTTGTCTGGCAAATAGTCTTAACTGGGGCTTATTTTGGGGTAGGGTTCCTCTTATGAGCATCCTGAAAAAATCATGCTACAGTTTATTTGCCAGTTAGGTATTATTTTAGGGGAGATACAGTATCTCTGATCATTTTCCTTGCTTTAAAATTTACTGTGAAATTAATATAGCTACTTCCACTTTCTTTTAATTCGTATTAGCATGGTATCTCTTTCTATACTCGTTTCCTTTTAATGTATAGGTGTCTTTATATTTAAACAGGGTTTCTTTTAGACAACACAGAGTTGGATCTTGTTTTTGGGTGCATTCTGACAGCCAGGCTAGTGTGGTGTGGAGGGAGGGTGCCGTAGGTCCCATTATCCTGAGGCCTGGGGTGAGAGGGCTCTCTGGCCTTTGTTCACTTTTACCTGGGACCAGGGTGGGCAGGAGATAAGAGTCCTCTCTCCTGAGCACTGGCCCTCTGCCCTAAAGGTCAGCGTGGGTGAGAATCAGGTGACCACAAGGGATCTCGGAAATGCACTAGTCAAGCCCCGTTATTACCCTATGGCTTGATATATGGGCAGATATGTTATATTCTGGTATCTACAGGAATACAAAATTTGAGATTTCATATTGTTTCCCCAATATGAAAATCAGTTCCCCCTGGTAAAATGAGAAAGAACCAGAGGTCAAAAGATTTGGCAGAGCAAAGAGAGATGGCTGAAAGATGAAAAGTGAAGTGAAAAAGGCAGAGTAAGTTTCAGGGACAGATTGTGCCTTCAGAATTCAGTGGGCAGTACATCTTGTCCGCACACACTCACAGCCTGTTCCGTAGGGATCACTGCATAATAACTAGGCATGGCTTTATGTGCTTGCCTCTGATTACCATACCGGTAATTAGATCTTATTTTAAAGACTTGGTATGCCTTTTATAGCCTATCTTTAGAACTGCCTTGGAAACATTAATCAAGAAGGAAGTCATAAGCTGTATAACAGGAAACCTTGCAAATAATAATGGGAAAAATAGAAGCAGCTGAAAACAGGTTAGAGTCTGCCTACCTGCTTTCCAAGAAAGGGTCATCAGGAAAGACTGGCAGGTGAGCAAACACCAAGCAAGGAAGTAGACAGGAGGAAGTGCTAGAGGAGGTGAGAAGACCAGAGGAAGAAATGTTAGAGGAAAACCTTCCTCTAACTTTCTATTTCTCTTAAATTAAGGAGTATAAAGCTGAGCACGGTGGTACACACCTATAATCCCAGCACTCGGGAGGCTGAGGCAAGAGGATTGCCATGAGTTCGAGGCCAGTCTAGGCTACACAGTAAGTTCGAGGTCAGCCTAAACTGCATAGGGAGACCCTGTCTCTCAAAAAACTAAAAAACACCCCAAAAAACAAAAAACCAAAAACTCAGTACATGTAATGAGAATGACCAGCAGAGGGCACTCCAAGCAGCATGAAAGATGCTTAACGTTCATGTGGGGGTCTTTGAGCTCTTGGTTTTCTTCTCTTCTGATTTCTTTTTTCTTTCTTTTCTTTTCTTTTCTTTTCTTTTCTTTTCTTTTCTTTTCTTTTCTTTTCTTTCTTTCTTTCTTTTTTTTTGAGACAGAGTCTCACTATACATTTCAGGCTGGCCTTGTATTCGCCTATGTAGCCCAGGCTGGCCTCAAACTTACAGCAATCCTCCTGCCTCAGCCTCCTTAGTGCTGCGCATGTGCACCAGAGCTCCTGAATTTTTAAAAACAAAACAAAACAAAAAGCAGCTTTCACAACTTACTGGGCAGCAGTTGCAAAAGGCTAAAGGCCTCAATAAGTAGCATTACCTTTGAATTAAAATAAACACTTTCACGGGGAACAAGGTACTTGAGCAAAAGGTCAGTAGGTGGCAAACTTATCCATTCTTTAGGCTGAAGAAGACCTGTGTTGGTATGTACCATTCTAGAGAAATAGTGGAGTTCTTGTTTCTTTTATTTATAGAAGCAGGGAGTGAGTGGTGTGTGTGTGTGCATGTGCCAAAAACACACTGTACACAAAGTAAATTCCTTTTCAAATAGTTGTGAAACGTTTATCAATAAGATAAGTCAGTATGTATCAAAATCAGTTGGTAACTCAGCCTCTTGAAGGTCACTTCCAATTTAGCAAGAACAGAAACAAAAGATCATGTTTTGTGTTCTCTTAGATTTTCATACTGGGGGAACACAAAATATGATCTTTTGCTTCTGTTCTTGCTACGTTGGAAGGATACATAACTTGGGCTGCTAATGGAGATCACGTCTACTCTGTAATGTACTATGTCTAATATTAAAATGTCCACTCCAGCTTTCTTTTGATTAGTATTGGCACTGTATATCTTGTTCTATCCCCTTTCTTTTGACCTATTTGTGGCTTTGTATTTAAAGTGTGTTTCTTGTAGACAGTGTAGAGCTGCTGCTTGTGCTGTTGTCCAGTCTGATCATTTCCACATTTAAATTGTGCTGTTGACTATGTATGTTTAATACAATCACTGGGATAGCTGAGTTGAAACCTGCCACCTCCCTGTTTGAATTTTTTTTAATGTTTTCTTCTTTCCATTCTTTTCCTCTTTTTCTGCCTTTTGGGGATTTTGTAATGCTTTTCTTTTCTCTTATTGGCATGTCGGCTACATGTTCTGCCCCTTTTTTTTTCTTCGTGGTGGCTGTGTGGTGTGTAGATCTTCTTTAACTTACCTGGCTGTGTGCCTGGTGTCACATCTCCCAGTGAGTCAGTGGTGTTCCTGACAGCCATTCTTGGTCACTGTGCTTGCTGTGATGGTTCGCTGATTGCATCAACTGCAGTAAGAAATGCCCAACTAAACTGGGCCAGCGTCGTTCTGGGTGTGGCTGAAGGGACTTACTGAAGAGAGTAGATCCACCCTGGGTGTGGGTGGCACCAACCAGTAGGCTTGTGGCCTGAATGGATAAAAGGGACCGAAGAAGGAAGGCTGCTTCTGTTGCCTTGGAGGTGCTCCAGTCTTCGCCTTCACCTTGGACGGTGTCTCTTGGCTTCCAGCGCAGACCCAGGAGCTCCTGATACAGACTCGCATGGGACACTGCAGTGAGCTCCAGGTCTTTGACTGGATCTTTCTGTCTCCAGTGCACAGATGGGCCTTTTGCGCTCTTCCACCCCTGACTCTGTGCGTGGTCATTGTAAGCCAATCCTGTAGATTCTTATATATTTGTATATCTTATATTAAATTGGTTTCTCTAGTGAACAGTGACTGATACAGTTGGCGATAATGTAATTACATGTAGTGAATCATACAAACGTATCTCACTAAATCCCAAGTAAGTGTAGCCTTGACTCAACCTCCTTCCAGTCAGATTCTGGGAATGGCTGGTGCTTGCCCAATACTACCTGACAAGAAAGGGCTTATGACAGAAAGGGGGTTTGAGGGGGAAATAAGACAGTTTTACAAACTCGAGTTAGTGTTTAAGAGATGGCTTAGTTCACAGCAAAATTGAGGGGAAGAGACTGTGTGAGTGCCACCTGCTACTACATGTGCGGAGCCTTCTCCACCGTCTGTGTCCTTTTCAGAGTGGTGCTTTGGTTAAAACCCATGAGCCTGCACTGACACTTCATTATTGCCCCTAATCTGTAGTTTGCATGAGGGATACATAGATCCAAGTTGTGGTAAACTGTAGGTCGCTCCACCCAAACCCTTCAGATTTCATTCGGCCAGGCTTTGCCAGCATCGGTATTTGGGAGCCTGGGAACATTCTGTGTTAGTGAGACCTGAGGACACACTGCACATGGAAGGTGCTGGAGCAGGGTTTCATCTCCCTGCACCCCAGCCCCACTCACCAGTGACTGACCCAGGTTGTGCAGAACCCTAGCATGCTTCTCCCTCAGGCAGCCAACTCTGAGACACAGAATTTCCTAGCAAGCCTGAGCTTGTTACCCAGAGGACTTTTTTATTTTACCTCTCCATTGGCTGCCTTCCCTGTCTCCCTTCCCCACCTGCCTACTGGTTTGTGCTGGGATCATCTAAGTAACTGACACGCCCTGGGACCTTGTCTGCTCCCAGAGAACCGGACTGAAACTGTAGAAAGTGAAGTGCCAAGGCGCTCCCCAGGGCAGAGGGCTGCGTGAATGTGGGTCTGCAATCCTGGGCTCCTGAGCGTCATGCTACACCCTCCATCTCCACAGTCCGGCCGTGCTTCAAGCCAATCGTACTGTAGTCCTCTGGGCTCCTCTTACCGGGGCCCTGCCCACCCTTTTGGTGACATCCCTGTTTGTCCATCTGCCATGGTTTGGTGAAATTTGTACCCCAGAAGTTCAGTACTGGAAACCGAGTCCCCATGCCATGATGTTGGGAGGGAGGTGGTAGAACCAGTAAAGAGGCAGCCTAGCAGGGTGGCCGGGCATTGAGGGTGCTGTTCTTAGATGGAATTGCTACAGTGACTCCGTTCACAAACTTCTTTCTTTCCAGAATTCTGGTTGCAAACTGAGTTAGATGAGAACTGAATCAAAGTCAATGGTTAGGTTCAGTGCTTATGGGGAAATTCGATCTGTTTCTCCTCTGGTTCAGTTTGTGACCAGAATCATGATGAGAAGTGAGTTTGGGAACCGAGACAACAATAATGGGATTTTTGGGCAGATGTGGGTTGGTTTCACCAGTGCAGGTTTCTGTGAAGAGGAAGCCTGCTCCCTGAGTCTCTCTGCTTCCTGTTTCAGCATGGATTTGAGCAGGATCCCACCATGAGGCTGCCTGCCAGGAGTGAGAAAGTCAAGGGCCCTCACATGGAGCAGAATGGGCTGCCTGGGTTTTGATTTTCAGCCTCCACAATTAAGAGCTAAAGAAACCCCACTTTAAAATACAGTACCCAGCCTCAGGCATTTTTGTTCAGTAACAGAAATGAGCTAGTATCCTCCCCTTTGCTGTCTCTGCCATCCTGGCCTTCCTGTTGCCTTGCCCTGGGGGCCTTTGCACAGGCTGTCTGGATCCTCCCGTGGCATGCACCCTCCCTTTATTCTGAGCTCTTCCTCAGACCGCCTGCTCTGAGCACCTTGCCTCAAACAAGCCACTCCATCTTTGCCTCGCACCTGCTTTATTTTTTTCTTAATGTTTCAAATCAATTGTATCACTAGTTGTTCTGTACTTGAGTAATACTTGTTGAAAAACGAGCCATTCAGAATGTTCCCACTCTGGCCTTCCCCAGCCAAGTTCTCCATGTGCTCCGCAGGACGCTAATCCGTGGGCTGCGCAGTGCTGTGTGAGAAAGGCTGCGGTGTGCATGCAAGGGAGGAGCAGTCAGTCCTGGTGCAGCCCGATGGCCAGCTGCCCGGGCAGGAAGGGGAGCTGGCTCCGCCTCTGTTTTGAGAGGCTCCACACCAGCATCAAACGTTCCATCCGCTTCTGAGGCTGTCTCATAGGCGACCTCAGCACAGTCATCTTTTGCTGAGCCCCATGACACTAACTCAGAATTATCAACACAGAGGGATCAGGAAAAACAGCTCACTGCTGTTTTGTTAACAAAAAAACAAAAAAAAAACAACTAGCCCTATTTTATTTTCAAAGAGCAATTCAGAGAAACAAATTTTCTGGTGGTATGCAATAAAAAATTATTTTCTTGTGAAAAATTCAGAGCTGGAAGGAAAGTACCATGTTCACAAGAGAAAGTACACGTTTGGTCACACACTGCCCTTTTTCTTTCCAAAGCTGGAGAAAGTTTCAGTTAAAGAAAATTGACCACTTTCCCTCTAAGCTGAATTTTACAGTTCTCACCAGCAACAGCTGTGTTTATCATGGCTGAACACGGACAGAACAGATTCAGGATTAACTACAAGACTGGTATTCTCAGACAATCACTAGCAAACTAAGCAAGCTCTATTACTTTGTGGTATTTTGGATCTCATACATGTAACATAAAAAATTACCTTAGAATTTGCTGCTTTTAGATAGAAGTTGATATATTTTGGTAAAATAGAGTATATTTGTAGTGCAAAAACTGACTTTTGTCTTTTTCTATCTTTGAGACAAGGTCTCACTGTATAGCTCAGGCTGGCCTTGGGTTCACTAAGTAGCCCAGGCTGGCCTGGAACTCGTGGCACTATTCCTGCCTCAGCCTCCCAGATGCTGGGATTACAGGTGTGCACCACATTCACACTTAGATTCATTCTTACGTTTTCAACATTAGATGCACATGGAAACTTCAAATAAACAACACCCCAGTGCTAGACCTCTTTGCCACCTGCCGAAAGCAAAAGGTAGGCCGAGAAATCTTGACTGTAAGTTTTTTTTAAAATCATTCAACACCTAACCTGTGGCCAGCGTCGAGCACGCTCTCCCTGAGTGCTCGCCACCGAGCGCACTCTGTGCTACAGGCTGCGGCTTTCTGGCAGCACCTGCCTGCTCTGGCGCCTTCTGCCTTCTCTGTGCCCACAGCCCAGCTATGGGTTAAGCTATTTCTTCTTTCTAAAGCAGATCCCACAAACGCTTCTAGCATGCTGTTCCACCTCTAAAACACCAAACAAAACCCTAAACACATCACATAAAAGAAATGTGGGGTGCCATAAAATGAAGCTGCTGTGTTTGAAGTCAAATTGGGTAAAAGAGAGAAGGGCCCACCTCCCAACAAGTCTCTTTTGCTAAATAACGGGCGCAGCCCAAATGGAAGTCCTGCTGGATGAAGCTTTCTGTGCCTCTGACTCCTCATCTGTAAGACAAGGGTGATGTTAATATTGACACACAAAGCTGATGTGAAGATCACATGGGCCAAGTGTGTGAAGAGTACCTTGCACACATAGGGAGCCCATACATGTTAGCAGTTATTATGATCATTATTATCAGTTTTAAATTCCTGAATTTAGAGTTGAGTGAAAAAGAGTTCAGCGTGGAGCAAGCAAATAAATGGAGAGGATATGACTGTCTTTGCAGTGAACCTATTCTTACAGAGTTTTGAGAATATTCTGAGCTATGGTATCTTCATCTTCATACATTTATAGCTCTGTACCACACAGCAATGTTCAGTCTAGGCTGCATTTCAAGGTAGAATTTCCAAGAGATTTTGAAGAAGGTCCCTGTCTTCATTGTCTAATCAGCCTGGTATGTATAAGACTCTTGAGAAATGGTGGAAATGAGTATGAGCACTGCATAGCTGGAGAGAAACAAGTCCCTCTCTAATTAACTAGTTAACACATAAATTCAGCAAGAATTAAATAATAAACTGCACCAGATGTGCTCGGAAGCAGAGATGCTACAGGAGAAAGATGTGGTCTGTGTCCTCCAGTTGCTCACAGTCCAGTGAGTTTGCAGAAGGAGCTTTGTCCAATTCTAGGTGACAGTGCAGTGACGAAGGTCTGCTCTGTCCTCCTAGCCTCAGCACTGGGGCTTTCCCATCCCACTCTCAGGTTTCCACACTCACCAAGGTGAGCATGTTGGGCTTATTTGTCCTCTCCAAGGTCTTATCTCGTGAGAAGCCTAGCTATCAAACAGTTTACATATTCCTTTGCTGGAAATCAGCTTTTCATCTAGTACCAAAGAAAGGTACTCACAAAGAACTGCAGTAGATATGCTGAAGGCCTAATCACCTTCCATCCTTGGAGGAAAGCTGAGCATTCCTCTCTGAGTCTTCAGGTTTTTTATTTTCTTCGGAACTGGTCTGGATGGATCGAATGTCATACTCGCATGGTATTTTCCTTTATTTTTTCATTTTGAAGATTTCCCATTGAAGGGTGTTTTCACTTTGTTTTAAAATTTTTAAGTAAATTTTTGGAATCCTTTGGATGCTTAAAACTGTTGCCAGATTATGCTGAACACAGAGCTGAATTTTACACAAAAGAAGTACTTTAAAAACTTGCTTAAAAAGCTAATTTTTATAAATGGAATAGATTTTGGACTGAGGGATGTTAAGATTCCTTTTAGTTTTAAACAGCTGTAAATGCTATGTAACAATATAAGAGGTCTCAGTTTTGAATTTGGATTCACAATGGCCTTCCACACTTAATATTATGCTATTCCTTTCTCGAAGCTTTTCTGATATGGCCTCAATGAGTTTAATGTCTAATAGAGCATAACTATGACTATTCTTTAAAAACTCACATCTACTTTCTTTTCTATTTGTTTCCAGTAATCTAGTTTGCTTGTAAAAGCATGGGGTGGTGGCAAGACTCCAATATGAACCCCAAATGACCACATTTTGGCATCTGTGCCCTTGTGAGGACTCTTTTCATTGGCCATGTCTTGGGTTGACCAACAGAATATGGAGGAAGTGGTGCTCAGCCAGTTCTGTGACTGGACCTTCTGAGTCCTCCTCCTGGGACATTTGTTTTCAGGAGGCCTGAGCTGATGTGAAGGAAATTTCACTACTCTGATATCAAGATCATGTGAAGAAACTCTGAGACTGAATGGAGAATAACCAAGGTCCAGTGGTTTCAGTCCTAGTCCAGCCTTTAGATGACTCCAGTCCTAGCTGCCATCTGATTCCCACTACTTGAGAGATTTCAAAAGAGACCAGCAGAAGAGCCACCCTGCTGAGTCCAGCCACCCACAGAAAGGTGGTTTTGATCAGCAAGTTAGTAGCATAAATGGCAAACTTGTTAACAAGAAGATAGCCTTTCTGTTTACCAAAGAGAATTGCTTTCCTCACAGCAGTTCATATACTAACTTGAAACATTTGGTGGAGAATCAAGCTTATCCTTACTATCTAGGTTAGTGAGTAGCCAACTTATTCCTGATCAAAAAACTCATCAACAAGTGTGATTCTCTCTGTCCTGGTCCTCACTAGTGGCTGACGTTTTTTCTCATCTCTGCGTGGTTCCTCTGAGTCAGAGCTTGAACTGTCCCAGAAAAGCTGTCCTCGGGCCTCTTGTTCTTGGAACCACATTTCCATTTTGCCCATTTTCCGGGGACAATAGCCGTTCCTTGCTTGATATTCCAAAAATTCTTTATCCTGTGAATTTCCTACAAAAAATGAAAAATTTCAATTTAATTTTTTCTAACAATTCTTTTGGTTTAGTTAAGTGCCTAAGTTTTTATGAACACAGAATAAATTGGACTTTAAAAACTATACACAAATAAACACATATTTCCAACAGGTGTCTCTGTAAGCATCAAAAATTTTTAGTTGTTATTTTGAAAATTTTTAAGTCTTTTGAAAGTCACAAGAATAGTACAGTACATACCAATACTCTAAGCCATCTATAGCATTTTGCACACTATTGCTTTCAGCTGAGCCACTTAAGAATTAGTTGTAGTCACACCCCCTACAGATAGCATCATAAATCTCTTATGTTTTTGTTTGTTTTTTTTTTTGGTTTTTCTCCGGTACCAGGAATCGAACTCACAACCTTGTGCTTCCCAAGCAGGCGCTGTGCCACTGAGCTAAATCCCCAGCCCCCATAAATTTCTTATGAACAAGGGCATTTCCCCTACATAACTACAGCACAATACTTTCACTGGAAAATTTAACACTCATGTAATGAGATCTAATATCCTGGCTTATGAACTTAATTTGTTGTAAGATTTTGGAGAAGAGAGCTGTGTTCATGTTTGTGTGGGGAAGTTGGCTGAACTGTTTGCAAATAGAAGAATTTGTGAACTGAAGTATTACTATATATGATCCTTATCCAAATGTCCATGGGGGTTCCAATAATGCTCTTTATAGCTGGCTTTATTGTCTTTTTTTTTAGGTGCAGGATCCAATCTAGGATCATGCATTGTATTTCATTTTCTCACGTCTTTATCTTTTTTAATTAAAAAACCTTACCTCTCCTTTTCTCTCACTCCCTCTCTCCTCCTGTATCTTCATTGTCTTAATTTTTTATTAACACTGACATTTTAAAGAATCCAGGTTAATTATCTTGCATGATGACCCTAGACTTGGGCATTTAAGAATTGTTTCCTTGTGGTTAAGTTAAGGTTACACACATTGGACAAGGATATTGGATAAATGGTGTTTCTCAGTGCTTTTCACTGTGTGCTAGGTACACGATGTTCACATTTAATGTTCACATCAACTGACTTTATTGGGAACTAGGACCTCAACGGGTCAGTCAGCTTTATATTTTTATTTTTTCACTAGAAGAGTTACATTTGATGTCAGATTGTATTTGTGTGCATATATATGTATTTACTTTAACATTTTATTTAAGCTGCATCCAGCATCCATTTAGAATTCCCAGAATAACACAGTTTTGCTTGAGAAAGGTTAGCTTTCAAGAAAATAAAATCTTCCCAACCACCTTTAAGCAGGAAAACAATACTAGATCTAGCCTAGGGCCTGCCCCAGTCTGGATAAAGCATTTTGAATCACCTTAGTGATCACTATCTATTAAAATTTTTAGCATATTTTATTTAAACTCTTGATCTAAGCACTTACATTCTATCATATAAGAAAGCCACCATTTCTTTTTTCTTCAGCCTCATATGTTTAAAAATCTACTTTACTGAGGTGTGACTGACATTCACAGAGCTATGTACTTTTTTTTAGTACTGAGGCTAAAACCTAGGGCAGTCACATTTAACTACATCCCCACCCTTTTTGATTTTGCAGCAGAGTCTCACTAAATTGAGACTGGGCTTGAACTTGAGATCTTCCTGTCTCAGCCTCCCAGAGTGCTGGGACATTTTAAATATATATACACCTTGATGAACTGAAAGTCAAGTATTTTGATGTAAAGATTTGTGCCTTGTGATTCAGCAGAGTCCTTTCTGCCTGAGGGAAGGCTTCCCTGTTCTTCCCTGGAATATCTTCATGATTATGACTGTTGTCTGGCTACAGAGCCCTGATAGGTCACTACAGCTGACATGTCTGCAGCCCTGACCTCTCTTCTGAGCCACAGTGGACTTATTCAAAGCTGGACACCTCCGCCTTGACATTCACCTGGCCATGTATCAGCCTCACCTCTTCTCTCACAAACCTGCTCTGCTCCTGGTTGCTGCAGTCCAGGAAACAGTATCACATCTTCCCCATTACCTGCCCAGTCATTTGAGGAACCAAGCAGTTCCCCTGACCTTTTTAAAAAATACCTGATCACACTACATCCCTGCCCTATCAGTGTTCCCACTGACCTTAAGGTAGAGTTCAAAATCCGTACTTGACGTGCCTCACGAGGCCGCTGTGGAAGTCTCCGAAATCGTCTCTGCTTATCCTCTGAGTCTCTGCGCAGTGTCTAGAATGCATTATGCTCGCTCCCAGTGCAGGGCTTCTGCACATCCTGCCATTAGTTACAATTTTGAGCATTGCAGCATCCCTGGTCCTCACCCTCACATGAACTCTTGCTCCTTCCTGTCCTATTGGAATGTCACTTCCCGGTGGAACGCTGCCCTGCTCCGCAGATTACCAGCTTTGCCAGTTATACTCTGCCTGGACATCTCGTTCATGGTGTGTCCTGAAAAGGCTCTACAGCCCAGGCATTGCATCTGCCTGGCTCCCGACCATGAGCTGAGCATGGAGCAATGCCTGGCACCTGTGTGTGCTCAATAGCTGTCTGTATAATAGTAAAGGACTCAACCAATAAATGATCAGAGAACTTTAGGATGTAGAAGTAATGGTAAGGAGGACCTGGGAAAGTCTTCACTGGTGCTTAGAGGTATCCATTATCTCTGCTCTGCAAATGAGCCAGGAACTGCTAGAAGCATCCTACAGACTGAGAGGAGGAATGTACTAGAACATCTGACTAGAAGGAGAAACTTTCACACAGAAAATGTTTGTTACTCCATGTGGTACTAATGTGATACTAATGATAGCACATGTCTGACAACACCCTTGATCTTATGATAATTCAGGTCTCAAGTTAGCTTGTGAGCAAAATATCCCCAGTCAGCCTTGAAAATCAACCCTTGTCACTCAGAAAGTCTTATGTACACGGTTGTGTGTACACAGCATTACCGTTTGAGCACTTCTGAGCTAGACGTTTTATTATTTTTATAAAATGTTTGACTTACTGCAGTTTATAGGCTTAAAATCAATAAAAATAAAAACACAGCTTACAAAAACCTAAAAGGGCTTTGAGTGAAACATTGTAGAGGAAAGTATGTTCCACGCCAAAATTAATTTGGGAAGAGAGAAAAACAAGAGTTGCCTCTGTGTGTGTGGAGGAGGGACAGAGATGAGTTAGGTAGTACAAGGGTTATAAAGCCTGAAAAATGTTTGGAGGTTACATATTTTACAATATGTGTTTTAGGAAAGATGAATCACTCTATAGTATACCCTCAATTTTCACAGGTAATCCTATAGTTTAAAAAATAATGCAACATACTTTATAGAAAACTAGTACAGGTAGCCAGGTAAGACCAGAATTGTGAAGGTGACTTTCAAATGATGGATTTAGGGTGACATTTCTGTGAGTCATTATGTTGCTAACTATAAGGCATAAATTCTACCTTTTAAAATTTTGCCTTGGGCCCATGATATAGCTCAGCAGCACAGTGCCTGCCTGGTAATCGCAAGGTCCTGAGTTCAATTCCTGGCACCAAAAAACCCCCCAAAACCCCCAAATAAACCAAACCAACAGCACAAAATTTTCCTGTATTCCCATACATTTCTTATGGCATTTTCCATGGACATTTACACATACAAGATTAATTTCTACATAAAACTTATATGATAGACAATATTTATCCCCATTTGCACATGTGGACACAGGTTCACGGAGAGTCCATAACTGCAATTTAGCCATATCCTTTCTCTTTAGAGAACAAAGCCATGCAGAAAACACGTATGACTGGTTTCTATTGGGAGACTGTTACATGCTGGCCCCTCCCCGGGCAACAAAAGTGGCCTGTTCTTGTGGAGATTGTTTAGTGAGTGTGCTGCTGGGCTCAGTGAAGGACTTTGATTCTAACTCCAGTGCCTTTCCCCCTACTATGTTCAAATCATGATCCTGAAAGGGCAGGGGCCACATAAACACATTAAAACTCATAGAACTGTACGCCCCAATGAGCGAGGCTCACTTTGTATATATTATGTGGTCACATAAGTTATATTGCTAACAGTTGTCTGGAATTTATCATATAAAGATGTGTAACATAAAGGCAGGTGATTACACTTTAGAGATACAGCAGCAAGCTGATTTTATCTCCCAAGACAGCTGGGATTCTCATTCAACCTCCCAAAAGGGGAACAGGAAAGGGCAAGCATGTCATTGAGAGGGACATTAGCTACCAGACCCTGAGTAGCCTGAACTCAGCTGCATGATCTTGACGCCGCTCACTTGTGGGAGAAACCAGAGTGAAGGACCTTTAGGAGGCAGGGAGAGAAGGTAAAGATGCCTTGCGGCAGTGAGGAGCATGGAGCCCTTGCTAGAGCATTGCCCAGCGCAGTGAAGTGTGCAAGTTCCGAGTCAGCACCCTGAACATGCAGCACCCCCCAGCAGCTTCTCGCCCTCTGTGTGGCCTTGAGCATGGACTTGTCCTCTACGGATCTGAAAGAGAGGGGGAAAAATCCTCACTTCCCAGAACTGGCACAGAGAGGATGCTAGAATCCACTTAAAAAGGTTAGAAGCACCTTATCAATGGAACCCTGTCCACTGTCACCCCAATACCCTACACTTTCACGTGTGGAGGATGGTATGAGAGTTAAAGCACAGAGAATGGCAGCTTTGGTGTGCATTTTAGTCTCTCTGTCATCAAACAAACATCCACGGCCCCTCCCACCCTGTCCAACAACTGCAGCACAGGCGGGTGAGGGGCGGCAGCCGTCTTTCTCCATGAGACTGTGACTAAACGCAGTTTCATTCCAAGAAGGAGACTTAGAATTTCTGTCTCATGCTAAGATAATCTACATCTTCTGGGCTCATTTTCTGTATATTCACACACAAACATACACAGTCATTGCAAAGAAAGATTTTATAAAATTAAGTGTTGAGATCGCTTTCAAGAGTTATTGAATCCATCCAAGTTTGACTAATCATCTGAATCACTTGGGAAATTTTTAAAGTAGGCTTCCGCCCAGTGATTCTGATTCAGTAGCATGAAGCTGGAACCTGCCAGCTCCTCTGTTGGTTCTGCCGCCTCCCTGTCTGGTCACTCCTGCCTGAGATATGCTTTTGGTACCCACCCCGGGAGGGCAAAGGGCAGGAGAACATGCAATCATCCTCTTCCAGCCATTCCTACTTCCTTTAGGAAGCCCCCAGGTCACAGCCTTCCCTTGAAAGATCAGTCAAAGAGGGGGCTGGGGATTTAGCTCAGCGGCAAAGCGCCTGCCTGGCAAGCGCAAGGTCGTGAGTTCGGTTCCCGGTACCGGAGAAAAACCAAAGATCAGTCAAAGACTCACCCAATATATAAATATTTCCCCTGATGATTTCTGAGTCCTTGGCCTCCTGCTGAAGCCACACCAGTGGGAGGTCAGAAGTCCTGGCCTTGAATCCTAGCTCTGCCACATTGGAGTGAATAGCAACTCGTGCCTTTGAGGTTGTGCAAGGATTAAATGAGATAATACATGGTAAGGGCAGACACAGGACTGGCTTATGAGCACTCTCCAAGGCTGTGTGAACAAAAAGAAGCTGCTTTAAAAAGCCTCAGGAGAAGAGAAAAAAGCTGTTTCTCTACGTGCCACAGCAGGGACTCCCTCCAAAGCCTCCAAAACCAATGCTGGTTTTTCCTGGGCCTGTTCTCAAGTGGTGATTTTAGCTGAGCCTCTTTTCTTGGTGGTTTTCTATTAGAAAAGGTGTTTCACTATGTGACTATAAAGCATATTTTGTTCTGATACTTGGGAGCGTAGGATAAATGGATGCCCCAAGGAGATTTTCAATTATTCAGCCTTTTCTATTTAATTAACTTATTGATTAAGCATCTTGTTCCTCTGAGCAGGGCGGCGCCTCTTTCAGTGGGCAATTCTGCATTTCAGCAGCTCAGGTGTCCAGAGATGCTGACGCAGCTCCACAGCTGTCTTGGTGGTCAGCAGGCTGATGTGAGGGCAGCCCGCAGCGTGTGTGAGCAACACAGCACATTTGCAACTGCAGGTTTGCCTTGCGACTAGGAGAAGGGCAGACTCGATGGGCTCCAGCTCATGTGGCGGGGCTGCATAGCAGGTGTGCACAGATGCCTGTTGGGAAGCCCAGTGCAATTGCAGGCTGGGATAGAAGGGCTAGGTGTGCGAGGGGCAGGAGGTGAAGCTAGGAAAGTAGGGAGAACTAGATCCTAGAAGGTCTAGGGTCCCATGCTAAGAAGCTTAGCGTTTGTCCTTAAATTGATAGAGATTCACTGAATGATACTTTTTTAAAGCAGGAGAATGATCTGGTCAGATTTGCATTTTATGAGATCCCCTGCCGTGGGTGCAGCTCTTCTAGAGCTTCCCTGTATGAGAGTCCCCTGGTATCTTCATGACCGATCCTGATTCAGGGGTCTGGGAGGGCCTGTCATTCTCACCTGGGAGGCCATGATGCTGGCTGTGAGGAAGCACTTCCTGCTGGCATCCCTGAGGGGACAGCAGCATCACCTGGGTGTGTGTGGGGGCATGGTTTTAAATCCAGATGCCAGGGCCCAGCCCTGCAGCTTGACTGGGTTCCACTGGCTGAGCACAGGCCAGTTCCTGAGGTGATACTGACGGAGATGGCCTGAGGACGGGTGAGAAATCCTGACGTGGCGGGTTGGTGGAAGGTGGGCAAGACCCAAGGGGAGGAGACTGGTCAAGTGGCAACTGCAGTGGCCCTGGAGTGACTGGCTGAGGGCTCAGCCTCAGGTGACACCACAGGGAACAGAAGAAAGAGGGCAGATTTCAGCACGAGGTGGCCTCAGCAGGACTTTGTGACCGAGCAGCTCAGCTGCACGGTGAGGAAGAGCTGAAGAGGGCTCAGGGCTCTGGCCAGTGTGGCACCAGGCATGGAGGCCACGCCTACTGAGACGGGGAATGTGACAGGAGGAGCAGGCAACATGTTATTGTAGAACTTGTATTTCTACTTTTTCCACCACATACCCACTGGACTCTGAGAAGTACATACCAGCAAAACCCGAGGCTGTTGCTATCTTCTCACTGTCTTCTCCACCCTCACCCTGGAGGTATTTGGTCACGGTTCTGAAATGCTTGAAATATTTTACTAAGGAAAGATGACTCACCTGCACCTCTGTTCACAGTTTCATCAGGCAAAATAGTTAGAATGCTGGGGTCATCATTCCTTGGGAAACTTTGAAGTGTTTTTTTAGCCTTATGGTCTCTCAGGTTTTGCTTATTCAATTTTGCTTCCTTGTGAAGACTTTTCTTCCATTCCATTTGGGCCTGAAAATGATCAGATGTAGGTGGTTAACGTTCTCCTAAGCTCCTTTCACCAGGATAGAACAACGGATGGTCACTTTGAAAAGTGTGGAGTGCCTGTAGACATCTGGAGCTCCCTAACCACAATAGTTTTTGGTTTTTTTTTTCCTGTTAGAAGCTATGTGGGGAGGGTTTCTTTATTTATAGGCTTATCTGGAGAAGGGTGAATGTGCCCACAGTCTTCAAAATACATAGCTGAACTAGGGTAGGGATGGTTGGAGAAGCATTTCTCTGCAGACTGACAGGGTTGGAATTGTAGAAGACAGTGACCACAAGCTTATTCTGTGAGGGTAGGAATTCAGAATGCGACAGAGATAGGACATTACTGCTAAAGGAGTTTCTTACAAGAGGTCCGCTACAATTGGATGTGTCTTACAAAATTAATGCATTGGAAATTTAATGCCCAGATTCACGTGTGTGGTACTTGGAGGTGAGGCCTATAAAAGATGTTTAGGTCACCAGGGCTCCACCTTCCTTTTCAATTAAGGCCAGCATCCGGGGAGTGGGTTAGTCCTCAGGAGAGCAGGTTGTTGTACAAGTGTGTTCAGTGGCTTGGGTTTCTCCTGCTCCTGCCCTGTCACTCTCTTGCCAGGTGATGTCTTCTCCCAAGCTAAAATATAGCAAGCAGACCCTCGCTAGATGCCGCACCCTGAATCTAGACTTCCCAGCCTCCAGAGAGGTGGAAAATGGATTTCTTTTCTTGGTTGATTACCTTGACTATGGTATTCTGTTTTAGCAGCAGAAAATGGAGCAAGACCAGATCTTTCTTGTAATATAACCCTCTGGCATGAGGAACAGAGAGAAAGAACAAAGACCAACTCTTCCTCCGACCCATCTCCCTTTCACTGAACCAGGACAGATTATCTACCCCCTTTTCCTGCGGGAGTGTCAGAGGAGTGACTTGTTTGTAAAAAGAAGACTTGACGCTTAGACACATTCTTAAAGTGACTACAAATGGGACAGACTCAAGAGGGCTGTTAGCAGAAGGGATCATTCTTGTTCTTCTCAGCTGTAGTAGGTGAATCTCCAGCCCCCGGGACCACATTGAAACGCCAAGGAAAGCTTGGATTTGTAGGCGTGACTGTTTCATGTGGCAGCGTAACGATTACGTGGTGTCAATTTGGTGAATATGGTAGTCTTCCCTTGTTTACCTCTTGTCTTTTACGGTTCATTTCCAGCATTTGCATCTTATGTAAATACTGTCTTTTCCCAGAAGTATACATTGGCGTTTGCATTTTCTTTTCCAGTCCCTGCTGTGAAAGATGACACAGCCATTAGTATGGAGTGATTTGCTCCTGACTCTGCCATCCACAACCTTGAATCCTTTTTCGAACAAAGAGATCTTAATCCATCATTACCCACTGCTATCTCCTGTGATGAGAAAGGCGGACTAATGTGTGCTCCTGAGAGTCCTCTGTGTCACTCTCGGTGCCTCGAGTGGCACTTTGCTGTTTTTAGCTGCTGTAGATTTCTGCAAACCTTGAATGCAAAGGTTTGCCAGTCATATTCTGACAATATATCATTTCCCCTGCCAACAGATGCCTATTACAGTCTCCCAAGAAATGGATTCTTCCTTTCTCTCCTCACCTCTTCTGCCGTTGCCTGGTTGGCTGGCTATGAAATGAGAGGGCAGCTGCGAGTGTTTAAATGGAGCCTATTTCTGTATAATGTATTCTTTTGTGAGCCCTCTAAAGAATTGCAGGTGGGGGAGGATTTGACATTATTTGTGACCTTGGTTATCAGAGTAAGCAGTGGTGACGATACTGTCCCCGTTCACCCGCTGTGGCAGGAAAGGGCAGGGATGAGTTAAGAGGTGCTCTGGTGCTGCCCTGAGGACAGCGCTGTGCAAGTGTGTTCCCTGGCGGAGGGGCCGACTGTGCAGGTGCGGTCAGAGCATGGACACGGCCTGGGCCTGGAGCCCCTGACGGTGCCTGGACAGCTCTCGGCAATGCAGCCAGTGCACCAGAAATAAGCTGGCTCCAGAGGACCTGGAGTGGAGAATGTGGGAAGTTACTGCTCCCTCACAGCTTCCGTTCCTCTGTGTGTGTGGGGACAGGGGAGCAGTCGGGCACAGCCTGTAGATAAGGTTTGTCCTGCAAACTCAGAACAAAAAGATTTAAACTGGTGCAAGAGAGGGCTCGTGTGGGATTTCCCACAGAATTTGACAGCTCCCAGAATCCCCTGGCTCCGTGCTGAATCCCTCGTTCTCATTTCCACAGCCCTGTCTCCACCACAAAGCAACAGGGCTCAGTGCTCATCTGAGGGGAAAGACGAGCTGCCCGCTGAAGACGGGCACAGGCGAGAACGTAGCTTTCAAAGATTCTCACCATGACGGCCAGAGCTGGCTGTGAACTCTTCAGAGCAGGGAGAGGGTGACAAGCAGGGCTCCAGCCCCAGCGAGCCACCTCTCCCGGACGCCACAACTCACCTTTGCTCTGTGCCTCGTCCGGGCTTCTTGCTGATGTGGGAGTCTTTCAGAGGTCATTACTTGTGGCAGGTCAAGGGGCTGAAGTGTCTGGAGGTGCAACATTGAGAGTATTCAACATTCCTCATCCCATGAGAGGAGGAGACACAAAAGCCAGACCTTCGGCTATCTGAACGCTCCGCAAAGGCAGCACTTATCCTCATGAGCATACGGGGCAGGCCGGCCCAACAGTGTCACAGGCACATCTGCGCAAAAGGCTTTTGACCTTGCTGGGTTCTGTACTGTTCCACTGTGGGATCCCCAGTGACTCGTGAATGGAAATATTGATCAGAGGGTTGAGAGACTAAGGATCCCTTTCTGTCTGCACTGAGAGACCATGTTCAAAGTTATCAAACAGCCAGTTCTTAGAATACTGGAGCTAAAAGAGGCCTCAGGAAGTCCCTTTATTTTAGTCACCCTTCAAGCTCCCACCTGAGCTCCTCCAGTCCGTGGGGAAGTGACCTGTTTTAAGATCTCTAGAGAAATTCGCTCAGAGCCCTAGCAGTAACCACCGGTCACACTGAGTAATGTTTGGAGTTCAGAGTGCTGACAAATGTCAGAGGTGTCTTTCTAGCAAAGCCTTGGCTTTGTGGGAGAAGTCGTGTTGCAATTTCCAGGGTCACCGACTCTGGGCAGCAATTGACGTCATGGGTCTGCCTCAGCCCTGCTCACCTCCGTCACTTCCTGTTCCACAGGCCAAGCACCGAGCAGACCAGGGAGAGAAGCCTGGCTTCTCCACACTGATCTGCAGTTTACTGGTCACCCAGTGAGTGCTCGTCAAAGGCCCACTGCACACCGGGCCTGGGTACACAATGGTCACAAATATGGACACAGCTCCTCATGGAGCTGATAATCTACAGGCAACAGATACTTTTGCTTGTGTGATTGTTTGACTGATTATCAACAGTGATGAGGGGCTGGGGATTTAGCTCAGCGGCAAAGCGCCTGCCTGGCAAGCGCAAGGTCGTGAGTTTGGTTCCCGGTACCAGAGAAAAAACCAAAAAACCAAAAAACCAAAGAACCAACAGTGATGAGTGCTTTGAAGAGTAAGTGTACAGAGCAGGAATATGACAGTGTAGAACTGGAGCATGCAATCTTGGAGATGAACAAGAGATGTCATGGGTAGAACTGTGACCCCTCTTCCCATTCCTATGTTGAAGTCTTAACCCCTAGTACTATGAAGTGACAGTATTTGGAAATAAGGCCATTGCAGATGTAATTGGTTAAAAAGAGGGTATACTAAAATAGTGGGCCCCTAGTCCACAATGAAGGCTTTCTCATAAAATAGTGAACTATGACACAGGTACATGTACAGATACAGGGTAGACACCAGTGAAGACAAAGGCTGAGCTGAGGCGATGCTTCCATAAGCCAAGAAATGTCACAGTTCCCTAGAGATGGAACAGACCCTCCCTCACAGCGTCAGAAGGAGCCAGCCCTGCAGCTACCTTGATCTCACACCTCCAGCCTCCAGCAAAGACTTGCTGGATGGAATAGAAAGGGACAGAAAGAAGGTCACTGCTTGCTACTCCCTGCCTTCTGCCTGCCACACCATGGACTGTTTCTTCTCTGCCATTCCCCTCTGTGATACCGCCCTGTCTTTTAGCCAGCCAGCTATGGACTGAAACCTCTAAAAACTGTGATCTACAGTATGCTTTTCCTCCTTTAACTTTGGGTGTCAGGTATTTTGTCTCAGCAATGAGAAAAGTAAAACAGGGGTTCTAAGGGGACTAAGTTGTTAAAGGACTCTGTAGTAGGCAGAGTTAAGAACATGTGCTGGGACTCTGAGACAGAGGGAGAGTGTGATCTACTGAAGGAATGGAAAAAGGTCAGCTGGCTCTGTTCAGAGCAAGAGAAAAATAAGCTTGAAACAGGACTGGACAGATTGGGTGGGGGCCAGGTGTGTGGGGATCAAAGCTATTCTAAAGATGCTGGTTGGTCTCCTTAAGGGCAATGCGAAGCCACTGATATGAACTGTATTAAGCAAAGTAGTGATATGATTACTCATGCTTTTAACAATGATCACTGCTGGTGCAGTGTGGGAACAAGATTACAGAAGAGCAGTTATAGATGCAGAGAGAGTAGTTAGGAAGACAAAGAGGACAGAGGAAAATGGAAGACACCACAGAGGCTTAAACCTGGGAGAAGAAGATCTGTTATGGTGGAAGGCCAGAGTGAAGTTTCTAAATGACAGCCCAATAAAAAGGGTGGGCAGTGCTCCTGACTGAGATGGGGCATCCTAGAAGAGTGTGATAGAGACGAAAGATACATTTTCATTTGGACAGGCTGAGTTGAGGATCTCTTTGAGACATGCTGGGGTAGATGCTGAGCAGGTAATTACTTATACAACATGGAGCGCAGAAGAGAGGTCTATGTTGGGGATGTATGTCTGGGAATAATCCCTGGATACCGCATGACCAAGGTCATGGGCAAGATCAAGAGTGGGAAGAATGGATCCAAGGGCTACAGATCTGGGAATTCCAAGTCTGACAGCCTGGCGGGTGGGGATGCGTTGGCCAAGGAAACTAAGACATGACAGGTCAGGGGGGAGGAGGAATGCCAGGAGGACACTGTGATGCAACCAACAGAGTGAGCACCTCTCCTGCCTTGGTCCAACACTAAAGGCAAGCGATAATTTGTTTAAAAATTGTTTTTCATCTTAGTGTGATTTGTGGCATTGTGAAGTAGATTTGAAAAACAGGGAGAAAGAGCAGGACCGTGGCAAAGAGATGCTGAGGATCCAGCACTTGTAAGGGAAGCACGGCCTCTGCCTGGGTCTTCTGCCTTTCTGTAAACTCACCTGGGCCTGGGCCTGGGCCTGGGCCCACCTGTTCTGCAGGGAGCTGCCAGCAGCCCTTCTGTTGGAGCCGCCAAAATGTAGCTGAAGGAAGAAAAGAAAGGAAAGGACGTGGAGACAAGACAGAGTCATCGAAGGCAGGTGCTCTGTGTGCTTCAGGCACTTTGATTTTGTGGTAAGAAGTGGGTGGAACCCTGTCCTATGCTCATCTCTGATGAGGAAGTGGCCTTTAAGCCTCATTTAGCAAAGATGCAATGAGAAGTGGCCGGTACTAGTTTGCTGTCTTTGCTGTCAATTTGCAGGACATGAGGATGCAAATCAAATGGGACCCCGGAGGCAGCAACTGACTGAGAAGCTGGAGAAAAGGAGGCAATAGAAGGGAGACCAAGGGAGAGGAGGCCTCAGGGCGTGCGGGGAGGAGGAGTCGGCGATGGCTGCAGGGAGTTCTCTAGGGAGGGAGAAAGGGAACTGCTGTGCAGTCTGGGCACTGGGCAGTGAGTCCTCAGGATTGGTTCTTCTGGTTGGGGCCTGCATGGCGCACCACGCTCAGGCATAAGTACGTCATCCCTCCATCCTCGGGTGGACCTGTGTAAGTAGGAGACCTCTGTTCCACAGAGGCCGATGACAGTTCTGAGTTTGCCTGGCTAGGAGGTGGCTTCTCCGGAATTCAAAGGCAGGTGTGTCCAGTTCCAATCCCGGTGCTCCATGCTCCACTATTTGTTCCTCAAAATGGTTTACCTTCAGGACCTTCTGGAATCAAAAATAGAAATTTCTGGGACGTTGAGATTCAACAGTTCTGGGAGTCGCTCCTTTTCAAACCCCTCTGGAGCGTTCTGATGGCTCCTTCCCAGGCTGGGCCCATGGACCTCCATGCAGCCTTGACTGAGTACAGGGACTACATTAAAGCAGACCATGGGGCTTCTGCTGGTAGATTAAGATGTTTGAAGAATTGAATCCGAAGAAGCCATGATATTTTTCTCATTTGAAATCATCTGCGTATAAATTCTTAGAGCCAGGTTTTTGCTTTAATGATCTAAAAGTACAAGTACACGCAAACCCCGTTCTTCTACCCTCAGTCTTTTTATTGAAATGCACAGTTCTGATAGTTAATTGGTTAGGGTTCTGGGAGAACTCTCTCCAGGCCATGACTTTTAGTCAGATTATTCCTCCATAAAGCCACTAGATGGCAGCAACTGACATTGTAAATAGGATCTCCACTTGGACTTGGCCTGAGAAGCACTGCAGGAAAAAAGGTTAGGAAAATTGGTTTCATCTACATAAATAAGTCAAATGGCATAATCTCAGAATTCTGGGTTCATATGCATATTCCTCTGCCTGCCCGAGAACTAAAGTGCTTCAATGAATCACCTTCTGAGGGAATATAATGGAAGGAATTACTAGAAAATTGGTAAGATGACACCTTTTTTCATTTATAATATTAAGAAATGTATTATTTGTCTAAAAACTTGGATTAGCTGTATTTGGCTTTTCAGATGAGGAGAATGGTAAGCAGAACCAGTTGGAGTGTCTTCCAGGAGCCTGAAGAATCAAGATCAAGTCACCTACAGACCACAGTCACTACACTGAAATGGTCACTTCTGTTAAAGGGCCAGAAGAGGAAGATGAGCTAGAGGAACTCAAAGAAAACGTCCAACCTGTCTGCACCATGACTTTCAAATTTGTCCCCTTCAGGTTCTGGGGAGCAGGGAAAGGAGTGTCCAGGGCAGCTTTAAAATGAGAAATTATAAGGCCAAGGAGGAATGTCTGATCTAGGAATTTCTGATCTAGGCATTGCAGTGAGTTCACATTTCGATGGTATTCTTTGCTGCAAACAGTCAGCAATGAAAAAGCAAAGCATAAAATAAAAAATATATGGCTTGGCTTTGATACAAAGTGAACATCTCTCTAGATCCCGGAAAACAAATATTTGGGGAAAGCGGATTCACAAGACACTTTAGGCTCGTTCTCACTGTGAGTTATTTCTGTTGGTTAAAGGGAATCTAAAAATGCTCCATAAACAATGGGAACCCAGAGCCCAGCTCACAGGCGGAAAGCAGGGGCTGTTCTCAACCGCTCCGCACAGTATGAAAGAGAGACCCGGCTGGCTTGTAGGTGGGTAGAGCACACTCTTAGTATGTGAGGGCCCTGGCTTCAACCCTTGGCACTGGAAAAAATACGTGGGTCAGCATATGTAAATGGGAAGGTTTGTTTTACAAGCACCATCAAAAAATTGAACATGAAGAAGACTACACTTTGTACCAGTAAATCTGAAAGCTTGGCTAAATCAGTAATTTCCTGGAGACATAAATATTAGAATGAAGAATAAGATACGCAGGGCTGGGGATTTAGCTCAGCAGCAAAGCGCCTGCTGGCAAGCGCAAGGTCATGAGTTTGGTTCCCGGTACCGGAGAAAAACGAAAAAAACAAACAAACAAACAAAAAAAAGAATAAGATACCCACATTAAGAACCATAAAAGAAATTAAGTTAGTAGGAAAGTATCTCATTCCCCTTAAAAATTTAGTGGCCAAAAAGGATGAAAGGCCTATTTTATCAAACTTGTTAGGAACAGGTGTTAGAACCCATGTTATAATAAATATTTTAGAGAATGGGAAAGAGGGAAAGGTGATTAACTTATTTCACAAGACTAATTCAGTCTTGATGGTGAAGTTAGGAAAAAAACCCTGAAGAATATCATCGATCCATTTCACTTACTAAAACAGATACACAGAGCCTGACAAAGTCCAATTCAGCAATCTCTTTATATATGTATCTCATGACCAAGTAGGATTTATGCCAGAAATGCACATATAGTTCAGCATATACAATCTGCAATGTATCAACTGGTTAAAAAGAAAATCTGTGTGGTTATTTTAATAGATGGGGGAAATAAGTGCAGTTTAACACCCCGTCCTGAGAAAAACTCTCAGCCCTGACGAATAAAGGGAAGGCACACAATGTAAAGCAACAGTGCTGTTTGAGGATCCTCTGTTTGTTTTTCCAGAGCCACCTGCTGCACATCTGTGCCCTGTTTTTGGCCCATGAGGGCTGAGCGGTTTCCCTGCATAGGAGGAGCCCCAGCAGGAGGCTGGGGCAGAAGGACGGGGAGGGCTCAGGCCCAGTCTCTCAAAGTCATATGGGGGGCTGGGTTCCTCCACGGAAGGTCACTGCTACCCTCAGGGCAGAGTCCTCTGCCCGATTTGCTCCTATTGGGGTCCAGACTTCTCTTGCTCTCCTAGTCCCTTAACCTGGAAGGGGTCACCCCTCGGCTGGTACTCGTGGTGACTGCAGTAACTTTTGCAGTTTCCTGAATTGAAACCTCTGTTCCTAGATCCTCATAAAGAAAATGTTGCTGAATTATTGTGATTTGAATGTGCAATGAATTCCTTTTGGGGACTTTGACTGGTACAAACCCTATTGTAAATATTGTACAGGTTGAGTATCTTGTATCTGAAATGCTTAGGACCAGAAGTGTTTAAGATTTTGGATACTTTTTTTTTTCAGATTTTGAAAGATCTGCATATACATAATGAGGTGTCTAAACACAAAATTTGTTATTTTATGCGCTTTGGGTGCGCAGAGCCTAAAGTTAATTTTACACGATATTTGCAGTGCACCTGAATTTTGGCTGCAATCCATCACATGAGGTCAGATATGGAATTTTCCTCTTGTGGGGTGATGTTGTTGTTCAAAGAGTTTCAGGTTTTCAGGTCTTGTTGGATTTCAGATTTTTGGATTAGGGATGTTCCGCCTGTAATTAGTTTCAGAGCTGGTCCCACAGATAAGACAAAAATGCCTGTTATTCAAGATTTTAAGGGAAGTTCTAGCCAAAAAAGCCCCACAAAAACAAGTACAAGGAATAAGAACAGGGAATAGAGAGACAAAATTATTCTTATTTGTAAACAATATTATTTATATGGAAGTCTAGAAGAATCTATAGACAATTAGAATTGCCAAGGGAGGTCAACAAATTGTGGAACGCAAAATCTGACATACAAAAATCAGTCACTTTGTATTCCCCAATGATAATCTTTCAGAAATTTGAATGAGGAAAACACCTCATTCACAAGAGGGAGGAGAATCCTCATAAGGTATTTGTGGGTCAGTGTGATAGTCAATTTGAACAGGCTGCAGTCTCCTGTTAGAGTCTGTAGGCATCCAACCTAGGTGTTGCTGGAAGTTATTTTGTAGATGCAATTAAAACCCAGA
Source organism: Chinchilla lanigera (assembly GCF_000276665.1). Taxonomy (NCBI): domain Eukaryota; kingdom Metazoa; phylum Chordata; class Mammalia; order Rodentia; family Chinchillidae; genus Chinchilla; species Chinchilla lanigera. The sequence continues at coordinate 11,351,425 of NW_004955466.1, forward strand.
GTCAGGTAAATTGAAATAAATTGATGTGTTAAGTAGAAATTGGTGTTCTGGGAAAAGATAAGATAGAGAAGGGTCAAGGAAACAAGAGGGCTGGGATGAGGATAGCAACTGTCAGGGTAGGCCTCCTAAGGATGGTGAAATTTAAACACACCTTTGGAGAAAAGGGATTATCCAAGAAGATCACCCGGGGATACACTATGTGCGTGGGGAACCTTCCCTTAGTCTGGACCTGAGATGTTAGACGAGAAAACATTCCGGCCAGATGTGGGAGTGCTGACCGATTGCTCTGTGTGGGCACAGGAGCATCTGATTCAGGCAAAAGTACTCATATCTTCTCAGCTCCAAGTTAAGGCACCTAAGTTCATGGGCTAATCCATACTTGAGAGGTAGATGTTCAGGAAGTGATGGATGCCTAATATGCCACTCAAATTATTTAGGATGCAATTAGATTTGGTTTGAATAATTAAAAATAGTTTTAGAATTTTTTTGGCAGAGATCAGCCTATGAATTAGCACGTCATGGGAAGCCAGCACTTATTATTCTCTCAAAACCCATTCAGGGGGAAAATGTGCTGAGCCTCCTTTGTGAAGAGAATTATAGTCGATGTCTTTGGGAGTGTCTGCCAAGTTCCTGGTGATTTCCCCTTCTGTGGGAGCTAACTCCAGAATCTGCAGGGTGACTCCTCCACCCACATTTCCATACACACGCATGTTCTCTGGCCACAGCTTGTTGAATTAGAGCTGAAATCACGAACAAAGCTGAGCCAATAAGACCTTGTCTCCCAAGAATCTGGAATTAGAGCCAAATGGGTCAGGCCCACTATCCTTTTGACTGGGACTCTAGGATGCACTGAATACTGAAACGCTTATCTTCACACAACAAGTACTGCCGAACATAAAAGATCAAATAACTACGAGGACAGTCATAGTGCGGGATCTTAACACCCCACTTTCACAGAGAGATAGAGCAACTAAACAAGCAAATGACCCCAATAAATTTCAGAGCTGAACCACACCATTGAGCATAGGAACTTAATAGATACCAACAGCATATTCCACCACACTACAATGGAGTGTACATTCTTCTCTTAGCACATGGTACTTTCTCTAAAATAAATCACATACTAGTCCACAAAGCTTGCTTAAATAAATATAGAAGAATCAAAATCATCTCATGTATACGATCAGACCACTGTAATGAAAATAGAAATCAACCACCGTTTGACCAATCTTACATGCCTATATCTGGTAATATGAGCAACTACTTTGAAGATAACAATATGCTATGTAACAGCCATTGTTAATTTCCTTTCATCTTGTGAAATTCTGTGTCTTTGTTATTATTCTCTTTAAAGTAAAAAAAATCACAGAAAATTTAGAAGCACCTGAAAAATTAACAACTTAATTCTAAGCAGCCAATGGGTGACACAAAAAAATCAAGGAAGATATTTTAAAATTTTCTGGATGTTGCTAACAATATCTGTGCAACTCACTGGAACCTCTGGGACACTCTGAAAGCAGTTCTAAGAGGGAAGCTCATTGCAATCAGTGCTTTCATTAAGAAAATAAAACAAGCTCAAATAAATAACCTCATCAGGGACATCAAGATGCCTGGGAAACAACAACAATCCAGGCCCAAACCAAAATGAAGGAGAGAATCATACAGATTAGAGCCGAAATCACTGAAGTTTAGACTAAAAAAAAATGCAAATAATTAATGAATTGAAGAGCTGGTTTTTTCAAAGGATAAACAAAATACCAAGTCCACCAAAAAAGGTATACATACTTTAGGAAAAGAAAAATAGTATTTTTTTCAGTGATGGTGTTACTCTCGTATGGGAAATCCTAGAGGGTGTTCTATAACACAGAAAAACCCACTACACTACTGGCCTCTAGAAAAGAAATTGAAAATGCATGTGCAACAATCTCAATGCCCAAGGTTACCCAGGCAGCAGTTTACTGTACTAATAAATGTCTGGGAGCTCATGGCCACCACTCTGAACATATCTTTTAATTGTAGAGACCAAAGGTATTAATTTCATGATGTCTCAATAAATTTA
>NW_004955466.1:11353641-11363421 GCF_000276665.1 Chinchilla lanigera
GATGCTGTAGATAAAAACCCTTAGTCAAACTTACCAAGAGAAAAAGAGAGAAAGGATTCACATCAATGCTATCAGAGAAAGAAAAATCACAACAGACACCATCAAAATCCAATAGATAGTAACTACTGTGAAAAATTTTACTCCAAAAAATTGGAAAATCTTGAAGAAATGAATTCCTATATTCATACAAAGCACCAAAGCTAACCTATAAAGGCACAAAAATGCTGAACAGTCCAATAACAAGCAATGAAATTGAGACAGTAAGAAAATGCCTACTAACTAAAAAGAAAACAATACCTAATGGATTCACTGTGGAATTCTACAGAACCTTTAAGGGTGTTATATCACCTGTACTCCAAGCTCTTCAAAGAAATTGAAAAAGACAGAGTGTTTCCAAACATTCCTGGAATCCAGCATCACTCTGATCCCAAAACCAGAAAAGACCCAACTAAAAAGAAAACTGTGGGCCAATCTAATTAATAAACTTTGAGGCAAAAATCCTCAATAAGATATAAGTGCATAGAATGAATCACATCATCAAAAGGATCATACACCAGGACCAAATAGTTTTCATATCAGAAATGTAAGGATGGTTCAACATATACAAATCAATAAATAAAATACACTGCATAAACAAAAGCAAGGACAAAAATCACATGGTCATGTCAATAGATGCAGAAAAGGCCTTTGACAAAATGCAACACCCCTTTATGATAAGGATCCTGAAGAAAATAAGTACAGAAGGACTATATCTGAATTTGATAAAGGCTGTTATGACAAGCAAATGGCTAATATTATGTTCAATGGGGAAAAATAGAAAACATTCCCTCTAAAATTAGGAACAAGACAAGGCTGCCCACTGTCACAACTTGTATTCAATATTGTACTTGAAATATTAGCCAGAGCAATCAGGCAAGAGACAGAAATAAAAGGGATGCATACAGAAAAGAACTCAAGGGGCTGGGGTTTTAGCGCAGCGGCATAGTGCCTGCCTGGCAAGTGCAAGGTTGTGAGTTCAATTCCCGGTACCAGAAAAAAAAAAAAAAAAGGAGTTTCAGAAAAGAACTCAAATTATCATTGTTTGTAGATGATGTGATAGTCTACATAGACGATCCAAAAAATTCTACCAAAAATCTCTTAGAATCAATAACCAATATTAAAAATGTAGCAAGATAGAAAATTAATACACAAGTCAATAGCACTTATGTACACCAATAATGAGTTATTGAGAAAAAAGTGAAAATAATACCATTTATGGGAGCATCAAGAAAAATACTTATCAATTAACCTAACCAGGATATAAAAGACCTCTACAAAGAAAATTACAGTATTCTGAAAAAGGAAATTGAAGAAGACATCAGAAAATGGAAAGATGTCCCCTGCTCGTGGATAGGAAAAATTAATATAATCAAAATGGCCATGGTCCCAATCCTATTATACAGATTAAATGAAATTCCAATCAAGATACTGATAGTATACTTTACAGAACTAGAGAAAACAGTCCTAAAATTCATACAGAACCAGAAGAGACCTAGAATAGTCAAAGAAATTGGGAAACAAGAAAGCAGGAGGCATCACAACAGACTTGAAACTATACTACAAAGCAACAGTGATGAAAACAGCATGCTACTGGCACAAAAACCAGACCTGTGGATCAATGAAACAGAACAGAGGATGCAGAAACATCCCCAGACACACTCAGCTATTGATCTTCAACAAAGGGGCCAAAAGCATACGATGGAGGAAAGACAGCAAACAAATGGTGCTGGGGAAACTGGACATCTGCAGAAGACTGAAGCAGGACTCACATATCTCACCACGTATTCAACTGAAACAAAAGTGGCTTAAATAGCTAAACATTACAACAGAAAAAGTGACCCTAATGAAAACAAAACTGGTAAAACACTTGAAGTCATGGGGGTAAGAAAGGATTTTTAAAATAAATCTCCAACAGTACAAGAAATAAGAATCAACCAATGGGATTGCATCAAATTAAAAAGCTTCTGAACAGCAAGGAATCAGTTAGTAGAATGAAGAGACAACAAACAGAAAGGAAGTTTTTTTTTACTAGGTACTCATCAGACAGAGGACTAACACCTAGAATATATAAAGAACTCAAAAAATTAGATAACCTAAAATAGAAGACCCAATCAAGACATGGGGAAGTGAAATGAACAGACACTTCTCAGGAGAACTACAAATGGACAACGAATATGTGAAAAAAATGGTCAATATCTTTGACCATTGGATAAATGCAAATTAAAACACTTTACACCAGAAAGAATGGTAATTATTAAGAAGTCAAAGAATAGCAAGTGTCGACAAGGCTGTGGTGAAAAGGAGCCATCCTGCATCTTTGATGGGAATGTAAACATGTACAAACATCATGGAAATCAGTATGGAGATTTCTCAAAGAACTGAAATTAGATATCCAACATGCTCCAGTTATTCCTCTTCTAGGTATCTTCCCCAAAGAGTGAAGGATGTCATATTACAGAATATGTGCTTACAGATGTTTATAGCAGCACAATTCATAATAGCTGAATCCTAGAAGCAGCCTGTACACCCATCAACAAATGAATGTGTAAAGAAATTGTGGTATCTGTAAATAATGTGATACTATTCAGCTATGAGGAAGGATAAATTGGAGACATTTATAGGAAATGGATTCATCTAGAAAATATAAAACTGATGAAACAGTCATACAAGCTTAAATACTGAATGGTGGTTTTCATTTGAGTAAGGCAAAGTGCAATGAAAAACAATCATAAAAGATGGATAGAAGGAAATAAGATAGAACTCTTTCTTACAAATGCGAAGGGGTCCATGAGACCAAGCATGAGAGGAGAGGGGGATAAGGGAGGGGATGTAAGTAGAATTAAGATGTGCCATATACATCAGCCTGATAACCTCAACAAAAGTAAACACCAAATGAACATATAATAATAACAACAAGGTTGGAAATGGGGACCTTCTCTTTAGAGCTGGAGGGAGGAAGGTAGGTAGGAAGGGGAAGGGGACTAAAAGAAGGGAGCGGGATTCTGTCCATGTACCGCCTCCTCAAGATAAATGTAAACATTACGCACAGCAAACATGTACTAATGAAAGGAAAGAAAACAAAATGTGCAAGGTCAGCATGGCCATATTTCATCAAGCAGACTGAAGAGCAGAGAAAGCTGATTTTCAGAGATTAAAGCAAATGCCCAGGGCAGAGCTTCAGGGAGACACTTAGCAAGCTTTATCCTTCAGGTTCCAATGCACAATTCTTCCTTGAGTTCTGGTGTCTCCTGGCCCTTGGGTTCAATAAAAAATTCCTCCACCCATTTAATGAATGAATTGGTTGCTCTGGGTCATTCACTTGATTTGCCATATGGGGCTGATGGGTCTGCGATGGCAGGGAGTGCACTGGGAGTGTGTCTCCCCCCACACGTACAGTGAGTGTTTGGGTCCTTTATTCATCCTTTCACTCATTCATTCTCAAATTTCTGTGTAGTGTACATTGTTAGCAGCTGCACGTTGAATAAAACAGCCTTTGTGCTCACCCCAATAATTTATTTGTCTTGATTCTTTACTTTTAAGGTGGTTGGTTGTGGGTAGGGCTTAGACTCCAACATGCTAAAATTCTCTTTTTAGTTTGTAGGATTGGGGGGACTCAAAACCTAACCTTAGCTTATGTAGCATTGATAGGGACAAAAGTTCTCAGTGAGCTAGAGTGTTACACGTGTGATTTTCACAGGTTGTACATAGTACGCATTAATTGAGTTAATCAGCTGTATTTGCAGAGACGGTTATTAAATATGCGCCTTAGAAAGGAAACCGTTGGTTTAGAAATAAGTCTGAAAGTTCTTTAGTTTCACCAGAGATATGCTCAACAAATTTTAAATTAGATATGAATTTATTGTATTTATATTTCATTTTTTGAAGTAAATAATTTTTTGTTGTTGTTGTTGTTGTTTGGTTTTCTTCTGGTACCAGGAATTGAACTCATGACATTGCACCTGCCAGGCAGGTGCTTTGCCACTGAGCTAAATCCCCAGCCCCTAAATAATAGTTTTGAGGTTTCCAATATTTTAGGAAAAAAAGATCTTCTTTTGCAATCAAAGGATAAAATCACTTCAAACAATAATTTTGAGTTTTTGAGCACAGGTAACCAAAAACCACCTGAAATGAAATAATCTTCAAGAAATGAGCTCCAGCACCCCCGGGACTGGGCCGGGCCTTGGGTGACTGTGTGTCTGATGAGAATTGGCTGAAATTCCCTATCTCAAATGTCACTGAAACAAGAGAGCCCCAAACCCTCTGTTTAGTAGATGTTCATTTCAAGGGTCCATTATTTTCTTTCCTAGGATGAGACTTAGAATTTATAGCTTTCTAAAGAGAACCCATTAAATGTTCATTGAAGTGAATGGATTAAAAGCTATTGCTTTGTTACCCTGGAATCTAATGTTTCTAATCTCAAGAACAGGTTAACATCTAGGATGATAAAAGATGAGAGACAGAACACATGTAGAGGTCACGTATGCTGATGGTTAAGAGTACAGACTTTTATTTATTTATTTTTTTTGGTTTTTCTCCAGTATCAGGAACCGAACTCATGACCTTGCACTTGCCAGGCGGGCGCTTTTGCCGCTGAGCTAAATCCCCAGCCCTGAGAGAGTACAGACTTTAAACAAGGCATGGAAGTCCACGCCTGTAATCCCAGCACTTGGGAGGCTGAGGCAAGAGGACTGTCATGAGTTCAAGACCCTGTCTCAAAAAAACGAAAGTATAGACTTTGGAGATCTGGTTGATATTTAGCCTTTGAGTGTCTATGGGAAAGTTACTTCAGTCCCTGAATCACATGTATAAAACAAAGGCTAAGGTTTCTTTCTCAAAGGGGAGTAAGAGGATTTAATAAATGACATAAATAAGTGGCCTAGTAATTATCTCACAGTCATTCAACTAATCAGTGCTAGATTCAGGTCCCTTATTACTGTACTTGTTACTTTTTGTGGATTTTAAGATCATTACTAAAGGAAAGCCTCAGTACTGTAGTCTTTGTAATTGGCCACACTCTCTTTTCAGGAGTTGTAGGGATTGACCCAGGGTCTCATGCACGCCAGGAAAGTACTCTACCACTGAACTCCATCCTCAGCCCTGGGCCATGCTGTCTTTCACAACATCTTCAATAAGAGCTTCTCCCACATCCCTCTTTTATGATTGCAATTAAAAGGGGATGTTACTATTAAATCCAAGGAATACCTTAGGAAGCCTTTTAAATTCATCTTACTTGCAGTCTTCGTGGTGGATGTCTTTTAATAATACTTGTTTCTCCAGGTTCCAGTGGGATGTCAAAATACATGGCCCTGGATGCTAGAAGGATTGGAGGAGAAACAAGAATAAACCATTAAAAAAATTTATCATTAAAGTAGGCAGTTAGGCTGATCATTAGTTAGTAAACTTGCTAACTCAGCTCTATACCTTTCAATCATGTCCGTCCAACCTATAGGTTAAATGTGGAGATGAAACAAATAAAGCAGGGTCCCTCCATGAAAGCAAATGCTAACATGTTAGTCTAATTCCTGCTTTCCTCCTTTCCTGCCCAGTTATTATTTAGAAGAAGATAGGCAAAATTAACAATGTATTCACTACAAATATTACTCAAACACAGATTTGGCCTGGGAAATAGAAACTTCATGAAATATTAATTTCATGAAATCTCCTCCAAATATACAAAGTCAGAAAAAATAGTTTTAAAAAAACAAACTGTACCTTTTTAAAGGAAACAGAACACAGGTGGGTACATGACTAGGCAGAGAGATGTGATGAGGAAATGGTGCATGAGTACGAAGTAGGAACAAACAGTGTTTAGCATCATGGAGGACAATGAAATCACCCCCCAACTAGGGAGATTCCACATGTTGCCACTATAAGACAGCGCAGGAGGTATGATAGGAATACGTGATGGATATTTGAATAAAAATTTATTACAGTAAAAGACACATTCCCCCAAATCCCCTTTAAAATACCCTACCTAGCTGAGGTTGCGTGGGAAAGGAGGTTGGGTAATGCTAACAGCAACTTCCATGCTAATGCCATTGAAAAACTAGAATTTATACGAACTCTGAGGATTTGCAAATGGGGAAGCTGGATTAGTCACTGTTAAATAAGTGACTTCGAGGACAATGGCTCTAAGAAGATTTTACTGAATCTTGGGCTGTGGCCATCCAAAAGAGGCAAAGTTCATCAGATGCACAAGTTCACTGTAGGTATAAAAATATTTGAATGGCGTATGTCAAAAGCAGATACACAAATTCATAGATTCTAGGCCTGGATGATAGGGTTTGAAAAAACAACACTCTGGGCAGTCAGGACAGCAGAGAGTAGGCCCAGTGTGGGTGCATGCCAGCAGGCAGGAACAATGGCATGGAAAAGTCTAAAGCAGCAGTAAGAACATGAGCCAGCAGTTGGTAAGTTAGGTGCATCTGCATTGTGCTCCAAGCACAGATGTGTGGAATAGAAGCAGGTAGGCAGGGCTGCCATTCTATATTAAAGGGCTCTGGGAGAACTCCAGCAACAGAAGACCACTCCCAGCCCCCACATCGAGAGGCCAAGATCAGCTGCATACCCAGCCCAAATCCAAATGTAATTGTAGCTGGAGTATACAGCATGTTTCTGGGATCCAGTGTGGATCTACCACAGACCAGTAGACACCAGAGGAATTTTACTACTTTTCTTTCTCTTTGTTTGATTGGTTTTCCTTTTTTCTGTCTCATTGTTTTTTTTCTTTTTTCACTATATAGGTTTCTTACTTTTCTTTTTGTTTTCTGCTATTCATCTTCTTTCTCTCTTTCCTCAGTTATCTGTCTTGATTTTATGATATTTTCATGTAAGATTCTATAATATTTTCATGTTACTTCTTGTTCTGGTTCACTTCAATACTCCTCCACTTTCTCTTTCATTCTTGTGTTCACCTGTTTCCCAAAACTTGAGTGATCATCCTTTGCCCTCCAACCTTGCTTCTACTATATTTGACTTCAGTCATCTCTCTGTCTTGTCCTTATCCCTGTTAAATGCCCCCCACCCCAAAACAACAAGGTAAAATCACTTTGCTGAGGGGAAAATCATTGCTTACAAATTTCTGGAAAGTGTTGGATTTTGTTATATAACTGTAAAATCTGCTCCTATGGCTAAAGGTGCCAGGTTAATAATTATCACAGTTTGTCAGTGGCTAGGCTGTGCTTGATGCTATTGTTATTACCGACTGTACTACTTTATCCAGGATATCATAGCTGTTATAATCATTTTCTCTCCCTTGTGTAACCATATTGTGATTATCTGGTGTTATAACTATTACCATAGTCCAGTAAAAATGGAATGGACACTGATCCAAGTAGAAACTTCTCATCTTTAATGAATTGGGGTGGTGGGTTCTTGGGATAGTCAATAAGACCAAGAACAACCTACATCTAGAAGACATTCCCAAGGAACAGACATTTCCTAGGGAATTCTCAGTACTAGTGATAAAGCTATCAACTATAGGAAGGCTGCAAGCATCAATACAGAAAACAAAATAAAACAGAAAATGACATGATGTAGAAGCAAAATGCAGCCCTGTACCTCCCGCCCACCCAGGACAAATCCAGAACACAACAAAATAGAGGAAGTAGGAAACCATCCACTGGAAACTTCTGAAATGATAGCAGCAGAGGTGAAAAAAGAAAATGGAAGAGGTTATAGGAAAAAAAACTCATGTAGAAAAAGGAAATGATGATAAAAGTGAAAGACATAAGAGCAGACACATATAAAAAGAATAGAGGAGTTTGGAAAATGATGGATGCCATGAATGCCCAAGCTAAGAAAAAATAAAATCCAAGAAACAGATCCAAACAAATATCCAGTAGATTAAAAACGCCACTGAAAGTACATGCAACAGATTGAACAAAGGCCAGGATAGAATATCAGATCTAGAAGACAGGACTGTGGCTAATGACCACAAAAAGGAAGATATCTTAAAAATAGCAAGAGACTATGAACAATCAAGCCAATAGCTGCAAGACGTAGCAAAGAAGAACAACATAAGATTGATTGGAGTCAATGAGAAAGAAGGAGACAGCACAAAAGCTATAAAAATCGCTTCACAGAAATAATGGCAGAAAGCTTCCCAAACATGGATAAAGAATTTGACATATAAATAGATGAAGCATATAGAACTCCAAATAGCCAAAATAAATCTATACTAAGGCATATAATAATCAAGATTCCAGAAATTCAGCACAAGAACAGCATATTAAAAGTGGCTAGAGAAAAGAAACAAATCATTTATAAAGGAAAGCCCATCAGAATCACAGCAGACTGCTCAACACAAACCCTCAAAGCAAGGAGAGTGTGGAGTAAAGTATTTCAAGCCCTGAAAGGAAACAACCTTCAGGCAAAATTGATGTACTCTGCAAAACTATCTTTCAAAATCAATGGAGAAATAAGATATTTCCATGAGAAAGAACATCTGAAGAAATTCACGATGACCAAACCAGCTCTCCAAAATGCTGTGAAGGATATAATAGAAAGAGAAAAATAAAGACCAGATGCACAAAAACACCAACAGAAAGAAATGACCAGGCAGGGAAAACAAATAGAGGAGAAAGACAGAGAACCAACAGCAGGAAAATAATATGAGAAAGATAAGCCAATACATGTCAATTATTATCATCACTGTAAATGGTCACAATTCACCAAACATCATTACTTATGTTGTTCTTCTTTGCTACATCTTGCAGCTGTTGGATTGATTGCTCATAGTCTCTTGCTATTTTTAAGATATCTTCTTTTGTGGTCACCAAACAAAAGAGGCAGACTGGCAGAATGGATCAAGAAGAAAGATCCAACAATATACTGCATATAAGAAACACATATCAAGGGGCTGGGGATTTAGCTCAGTGGCACAGTGCCTGCCTGGCAAGCGCAAAGTCATGAGTTCGATTCCCGGTACCAGAAAAAAAAAAGAAGAAACACATATCAAAAAGAAATGCATAGAGTGAAAGTCAAAAGATGGAAAACAATACTCAATGCCACAGGAACCTAGACAAGAGCTGGGTCACTATTCTATGTGCAGACAATGTGAACTTCAATCCAAGACTGATCAAAATAGATAAAGAAGGTCACTACATACTTGTTAAGGGAAAACTGCCTTAACAAGAAAGGATAGAATCATAACTATATATGCTTCTTGTTAAGAAGGGATTGTTAACCCATCTTAATAGGAAGGAATAACAAGGATAAATATACATGCACTAAATACTGGTGCACCCAAGTACAGAAAACAAATATTAGTGGATATGAATAATCAAATAGGCACTAACACAATTATAATAGGGAACCTTAGTACCCCACTGTCACAATTAGATAGATTAACTAAACCAAAAAATTAACAAAGAAATACTAGAACTGGACCAAACCTATCAATAAATGGACTCAATAGATTTCTACAGAGAAAACATAACATCAGAATATACAGTCTTCTCAGCTGCACATGGGACATTCTCCAAGACAGACCATATACTAGCCCATAGAACATGCTTAAGTAAAGGTAGAGGAATTGAAACTATCCCATGTGTATTATCTGACCAGAGTGCAATGAAAATGGAAATCAACAGCAAAAGAAATCACAAAAACTACATAAACACTTTGAAATTAAACAACTCCCTCCTCAACAACCAATGGGTCCCATAGAAAGTTAAAGAAGAAATTAAACAGTATCTACATTAAACAGTAGTGCTGATACAACATACTATAACTTATGGG
>NW_004955466.1:11364371-11370681 GCF_000276665.1 Chinchilla lanigera
AAACATTTGACAAATTCCAACACCCATTCATGATAAAAACCCTACAGACAATTGGAGTTTATTGTTTTTACCTTAATCTGATAAAAGCCATCTATGACAAACCAACAGCCAAAATTATATTAAATGGTCAAAAACTGAAATCTTTCACTCTAAGATCAGGAACAAGGAAAAGATGTCACCATTCCTGTTCACTATAGTTCTACAAACATTAGCAAGAGCAATTAGACAAAAAAAAAGAAGTAGAAGGAATAAGAATAGAAAAGGAAGATGTTAAATTGTCATTATTTGCACATGACATGGTACTCCATGTAGAAGTCCCTCAAACCTTTACCACAAGACTTGCAGATTTAATAACCAAATTCAGTATTGTAACTGGATACAAAATTGATACTCAAAAATCAATAGTATTCCTGTACAAAAACAACAGACTGAGAGAGAAATTAGGGAAATAACATCTTTCACAATAGCAACCCCCCAAAATGAAATACTTAGGAATCAATCTAACAAAGGAAGTAAAAGATCCATACATTGAAAATTACAGTACTCTGAAAAAGGAGATCTCTGAGCATATCAGAAAATGGAAAGATGTCCCTTGCTTGTAGATAGGAAGAACAAACATAGTGAAAATGGCCATTCTCCCAAAATGATCATACAGATTTAATGTAACAACTCTAACATTTATTTGGAATCAGAAGAGACCTAGAATAAGAAAAGTAATTTTAGGCTACAAAGATAAGGCAAGGGACATCAAAATCCCTAGCTTGAAATTGTACTACAAAGCTACTGCGATAAGAACAGCATGATACTGGCAAAAAACAGACCTTAAAATCAATGGAACAGATTAGAAGATGTAGATACAACTCCAAACACACTCAGATACTTTATTTTTGATAAAAGAGCCAAACAAGTTCTATGGAAGGAAGCCTCTTTGATAAAGGGTGCTGGAAAAGCTGGCTTTGCACATGCCAAGGACTACAACAGACCCATGTTTATCACCATGCATTAAACTAAGATCAAAATGCATCAGAGATCTAAATAGTAAAACAGAAATACTAAATCTGCTGGAAGAGAGAATAGGCAGAACTCTTGAGGATATAGGTGTAGGCAAGGTTTTCATGAACAAAACCCCAATCTGACAGGAAATACTACAAAGAATCAGCAACTGGGATCTCATCCTATTAAAAAGTTTCTGCACAGCAAAAGAAATCATCAACAGAGTGAAAAGACAACCCACAGTGTGGGAAAAAATTTTGTTCAGTTGTCCCTCAGACAAAGGACTTATACCCAAATATGTAAAGAGCTGAAAAAAATGAGTCCTCAAATTTAAAGATCCAATCCAAAAAAATGGGCATCTGAGATGAATACATACATCTCAGATAAAGAAATGAAAGTGGTAAATAACTATATGAAAAAAATGTTCAGCATCACTAATCATTTGAGAGATGCAAATTAAAACAACACTGAGATTCCATCTCACCCAGGAAAGACTGGCTACCATCAAGAAATCAACCAATAACAAGTGCTGGAGGAGCTGTAGGGAAAAAGGAACACTTCTCCACTGTTGGTGGGAGTGTAGACTGGTGAAACCACTGTGGAAATCAGTCTGGAGATTCCTTTAAAAAGTAGGATTAGAGGTCCCATTCGACCTAGCTATATTCCCTCTTGGTATCTTTCCAGAATAATAAAAACATACTACAGTGATATATGTGCACCCATGTTTATAGCAGTAAAGTTTATAATGGCTAAATCTTGGAAACAACCCAAATGCCCATTAACTGGGGAATGAATAAAAAAGATGTGTTTTTATACAATGGAGTACTACTCAGCCATAAAGAAGGACAAGCTTGACACATTTCTGGGTAAATGGATGCAACTTAAGACCATACTCTTAAGTTAATTACATTGGACTCACATGGTTAATATTACTTTGCCTCCCTGGTATGAGAAACTGGTAGAGTAAAAACGTCCAAAATACACAATAGATGTTGTGGAATGGGAAGAGATTGTTCAAAATGAAAGAGGAACTAGGGAAGGAGCAGGGGGAAAGGAAGGAAGGGAAAAGGAGAAAATAATTTTTAAAAAGGGATAAAATGGAAACAAAGCTTTGTAAATAGGGAGGGGAAGAGGTGTTGAAGGGAGAAGAGGGGATTGGGAAAAAAGAAACCAAAATATATCTGGTACAAGTATCAGTTCTCTATGATGAATATGATTGTGATGTATATCTAAAATGTACCAATAAATGTAATCAAAAAATTAAAAAACAGCAATAAAAGGAATCTTTAATAAAAACAAGCACAAAAACCATGCCCCCTACCATTAGCTAGATCCAGACCAGTGAAACTGAAGTGGACTTTAGTGGGAATGGAAGGGCATCCCTGAAGGAACAAATAACTACCAGATGATGGCGGTGGCCTATAGGATGCACACACATGGTTAAATGCAACGTATCCCACTTAGCCCATTGTTCTTGCCACTTTCTGAAGCATGTCTGCAAGTCCTCTTTGTGAGAGTCTCGATGAGGTGTGATTAAAAAAAATGTGGTGAATGCTAATGTCCAGTGCCATCCAAGGCAAAGGTAGGCTCCTACAACAATTATGGTGTGTCCTCACCCACCTTATTCACCAGCTCTGTGACCCCGAGGCTTCTGACTGTTTCCTCAAAGTCAAAATGACCATGAAAGGTCAATGTTTTGAGTGGATTCAGGACATCAAGGCAGCCACAACAGTGCAATTAAGGACGCTCATAGAACAGGACTCCAGAGCTGCTTCAGAAAGTGGTAAGAATGATGGGATGGGTTCGTTGGAAGTGAGAGGGAAGATTTTGGGGGGATCAATGGCAAGTGTTGTTTACTGTAGCAATATTCTTGATTTAAACATTCACTGTAATTTCTTAAATCATATCTGGTGTTAGCATTCTTTTCTAACAAAGGAAGCCAGCCTCTGGTGGGGAACAGGGGGATGCAACAGATGTGTTGTGAGTTTTGTGTGTTAACTCAGTTACTCTGGGCTCCTGGGACTTCCACTAGGACCAGACAGCATGAATGAAGTCCCAGGCCCTGTGCTTCCCTTCAGCGATCTGGATGCACCCTGGTTTCTAGATTGTTCCCTGCACTCTTCTACATTCCCACTGTGCATTTGAAGTGGGAAAATTCCTGTGTAATTGTGAGCTTTTGTTGTAAGACAGTAAATGATCACTTCAAAGGCTGTGTGCTGACTTTCCAGGGGGTGGAAACTGTCCTCTGGTCCTTCACACGAGGAGGATGGAAATAGGATGGAAACAGCGAAGTACTGGGTTTTAAAATGTAAATATACTGGAAAATTTTTCCAGAGAAAGGCTGACTACTGCTTCTTCTCCTTCTCCTTCTCTTCTTCTTCTTCTTTTTTTTTTTTTTTTAGACAGGAATTAGCCTGGCCTTGAACTCAGTAGTAGCCCAGGTTGGACCTGAAGTCATGTGATCCTCCTGGCTCAGCCTCCCAAGTGCTGGGATTAGAGGCATGTGCCACCACTCCTGGCTGCAGCTTCTTTTTACATGATGTAAGTGATATCAGCCTGTTACTCACTTAGACTCTCCCAGGAGGACATGGGCTTTGTCAGGCCCTTGTTTTCATCTCTGCTTTTAGGTGAAGAAAACTGACGAAGTTTGTTGCCCAAGATCATGTGATTTGTTACTTGGCATAGCTGGGGTTAGAATATAGGTCTCTTAAAAAAAGCATTCTGAATGTTAGGAAGAAATGAGTGAGTTTCCTCCTAGAAGACAGGCTTTAATCTGGGGTTAATACTGAGAGGGACTCTGGCAACCAAACCCCAGAGTGGACCTCTCCTACAGGCTGCGGGGCTTTAGTGGGATTTGTAGGGGGGCTGCTTTGTAACTTTTGATCACCGGGCTTTTGTCCATACGTGTTCATCTGCCAGGCCTCATTGTTTTAACAAGGGCTGCACATCTCGGTCCTCTGGTGGGGGTGGCAGTTCTACCTCCCCCATTTAACAAGAGCCATAAATCTTGCAGGTTAAACCAGTTGTGACCTGACTAAGATAGCAGTGGTCTAATTCCTTCGCAGAATGCTTAGCATTCCCTTGTTACTTATAATTTTGACTTTGGCTTTTCAAATGTAATTTTCCATATGGGATTCAAAAGCATTAAAAACAGTGCCCACCCGACAGTCACCAAAATCTCAACACTCTGGGTCAGGGTTTTGGATAAAAAAAGAATCCAGTGAAACAAAGGGGAAACTTTCCACTCACGTGAAATTAAGAACATTCCCACCCGTGTGTTGAAGTAATGAGCGAACATTCAAAAATGGGCTGTGGAGTTGACAATTCTACGGCAAGTAGCCATGAAAAGTCATTCTGGGCAAGGTCACCAAAAGAGGACGTACGGCATTGAGACCAAGTCACTCAGCAAGGAGAAGTGACTTGTGTTACCGTTCCAGAATGTGAAACCAGGACAACAGTATGTATATGAATTGTATACATACATTTCTCTTCCCTAGTTGAAATGTCTATTTAATTATCATTGTGCTCATCATAAAACATTTTACATATCTTGCAAAGTATTCCAGGATGGCTTATAACCAGTTGGGTCTCAGAGCTCCCAATCAGAATGGGAAAAAACGCTTAGTCCTGCAGATGAACACAGGGTCCGGGAAGGGGTGACTCATCCACTTGTCTCTACAGCAGAGAACCAATTCTGTTTGAGGCGGTTCTAAAAATCATCTTAAAGTGCTGCTTTCCAAACCACAAAGCCTGATGCACTGAACTGCACCAAAGAGGACAATTTAAATAAAGAATCTAACAGAAACATGATTGCTCTCATTTATTACACCTGTATTTATGTAATTTTTGTAGTTTGGTAAAACTAAGTATGAACATTGAAAACACTATAGGCTAAACTGCAATGTGATTTTCCCTTCTCATTTGGATTGGTGAAAACAGTGTACACACTCAGTCTAATGCACCAAAATACTTTCCACTGGCAAAATATTTTCAACCCCCACTGAAAGCAATTCTCTATATCTCAATAAATTAGAGACTTTCTGTGCTTATGGAGACAGGTATCTGGCAATGGCTCTCCTTGGTCCAGGTACACAAACGTCATGCTGGATTTTATGCTTACCTGCAGAATCCCTTCCATACCAGTTTTCTCGAAGAGGAGGCAGCTGCCTTTCCAAAGCTCTATTCTGGCCTTGCAGTCTTGGGAACAAATGCAAATTTTCTCCTTCCGGGTTCTGAGGAACTGCAAAGGTCAGATGGCCAGCCGAGGGAGTCTCTGCTTCTTCACTTTGCAAAGGTGCTACTTTGGTCACCCTGGGATGAGTCTTGGAGTAGCTCAGACCCATTTCCTGAGAAGAGGTCCAAAGGAAAACTACTATGGAGGTCGTTCCGGGCCTTTCATGTAGCTTGCTTTAATTAAGGAACTCCAGAAGTTACCCTAGCTTGGCAAAGATGTCCTTTCCTTCATGACACTTTTCTGACTCTTTCCCTGCACAGTAACTCCTCTCGCCACTTCCTGGGAGGCTGGTTTCCCTGGAGACTTCCCTTCAACTTCCTACTTTGCCATTCCAGACCCAAGAATCCAGTTAAACATTGACGTGGTTACACTCCTGTTTGAAAAACAGCAGTAGGGCCAGAAACACCACTGACCATTAAGCAAATGCCTAACACCAGGAAGGCTTTTCCTGGTAGCAGAAATGTAGACCAGAGGTTTGGGGAAGTCTTAAATTTGACCCTTTTGTCGCAGGTACCTTTGCAAGAATGAAAAACTGAGAGCAGCTAAGTCATGTTTTGAAGCAGCAGTGCGTACTCACTGTGGAGGCCTTTGGTAATCTTTAACTAATGAGGGGAGCTGTCATTCCAAACAGAAGCGAGAACAGTGGAGTGTCTGAAACTGTATTTGATTTTTCTGTCCACAACTTGAAGGTCATGGCTTTGAAGGTCATGAACACATCGCAGTAGGCAGGGAGGCAACAGGAATTTTTCCCTTGGGGAAGAGGAAATAAACTTATTGAATAAATAGTCCAAATATAAATTGTTTCCAAAGATAGCCTATAGCCTATGTTTTTAAAAAGTAGGAAAAGCAAAAAGACTGGAAGAAAATGTGCCAAAATGTTGAGTAGTGATTTTTGAATGATGGGGTTATGGTTGATTTTTATTTTACTCTTTACACTTAGAAATAGGACTCACTATGAAGTTCTACTTGTTCATGACCACGGGTTATCTGTGTTCATCATAACTCCATAGAGAGATTTTTTTTTTTTTTTTCGGTTTTTCTCCGGTACCAGGAACCGAACTCACGACCTTGCGCTTGCCAGGC
>NW_004955466.1:11370881-11372061 GCF_000276665.1 Chinchilla lanigera
AAAAAATAAAATAAAATAAAATAAAATAAAATAAAATAAAATAAAATGAGCCAGGGATGTAGCTTAGTGTGAAGGCTCTAGGTTAATCCCTACAACTGAAAAAATATTTTTTTTCTCATTTTACCAAAACCTATTTGCTAAGGGCTAAAATGATGTTTGCGAAGTCTTGAAAGCCAATGAGAAGGATTTGGTTTTGCTGTTTTAGTTCATCTATTATTTAATTTTGAGAGACTGTATCATTGAGGATTCTGATTCGTTGAGGAACTGACTGAAGAGATGAACGTGCATCTCCACACTTGTTTCCTTTCTTCCTAGCCGCTTCAAACCTTTGCGACATCGTTCAGTTTACTGACCTGTGTAATGGGATTAATAATAATACCTCACAGAGAACAACTCGTTTGGTTCCATTTCCAGCCCTGAGCGTGAACCAAGTGTGTAGTAGCTCACAGTGGGCTCACCTGGGGCTTTCCTCTTCCTAGGAGCATTGCTCCGCAGCTGTTTGTCCGTAAGATGGTCCTTGTTGCTTATTGGTCAGAATCCACTAAAATAGACCCATTCCTGCCTAATACAGTCTACACTGAAGCATAGAAAAGACCCTGGAGGACCAAGGAGGGTAAACTCTTTGAGTTTATTTAACTGAAGCAAACAACAGTGCTTAAGCGATATCTTCTAAAAAATCTTCCTGTGTTGAAAAGATATTATTAAAATCTTGGTGAAAATTTTAAATTAAGTGAAAAAATGAAAATTTAACCTCACTTATTGAGTTACATTATAAAATTTAATTTCTTAACCACTAGAATTGGAACACATCTTCCCAAACTATCCATGATACTTTATCCATGAATTCCCCTGCTCCAAAGCACTATGAATATCCATTATTACATGTAAAGATGATAACGTATGGTGTTGTTTGTAATGGAATTCATGAGCACGAAAAGAAAATATACGTTATTAATCTCTTTATATGAAGCTCAGAAAAGATTAGCTAGATGTTTCTATTTTTTAATTTTCAAAATAAAAAAATGAAAACATATTAACAAACAGATATCCACTTACAAAATAGAACAAGAATAATACGAGTGATACTGAATTACAGACAAGGTGACAGAAAATTAACAATGGTTGTTGTATTACATGTTGATAACTTCAAAGTGGTTACTCAGGAAAACAGATATAGACA
>NW_004955466.1:11375901-11382932 GCF_000276665.1 Chinchilla lanigera
CCCTGCATTCATGGAATGAGTCCAACTTGGTCATGGTGTATGATTTTCTTGATGATTTATTGCATTCTATTTGCTAGTATTTTATTGAATATCATTGCATCTATGTTCAGTAGGGAGACTGGTCTGTAGTTCTCTTTCTTGGTTGGGTATTTCTGTGGTTTTGGTATCAGTATAATACTTGCCTCCAGAAATGAATTAGGAGAATAGCTTCCTTTTCAATTTCATTGAAGAGTTTGAGGAGTGTTGGTATTAAATCTTCTCTGAATTTCTTGTAAAATTCTACTGTGATTTCATCAGGGCCTGGGCTTTTCTTTGTTGGTAAATTTTTAAACACACTTTCAATCTCATTAATTGATATTGGGTTGTTCAGGATTTTTATATCTTTTTAATTCAACCTTGGTAATTCATACATATCTAGGAATCTGTTCATTTCTTCTATGTTTTCTACCCTATGGGAGTAAAGATTTTCAAAGTAGGCATTAATGATCTTTGAATTTCTGTAGGATCTGTAGTGATTTCATCCTTCTCATTCCTTATTGTATGAATTTGAGTTTTTTCCCTTCCTTTTTTTGATAAGGTTTGTTAGGGGTTTATCAATTTTATTTATTCTTTCAAAGAACCAACTTTTTGATTCATTTATTTTTTGTAGTGTTTTCTTCATCTCAAGTGCAGCAATTTCTGCCCTTTTCTTTATAATCTCCTCCCTTCTTTGGGCTTTGGGCTTGACTTGTTCTTCTTTTTCTAAAAGACTGAGGTGCAGTATTAGGCCATTTATTTGTTTTCTTTCTGTTTTCCTTATGTGTGAGTTCACTACTATAAATTTCCCTCTGATGACTGCTTTCACTGCATCCCACAGATTCTGGTAAGTTGTATGTACATTTTCATTTATTTGTAGGTATTTTTTAATTTCCCCAGTGTTAGCAGGTTCGTGGGCCCCTTTGAGTCAGAATCTCTTCTCTGTGCTGGGCCCACAGAGGGCAGAGACACAAACTGCAATGGCAGCTGGCTCCTGAGTCATCTGCTCTGTTCCTGGGAAGTAGATGGGGACTACCTGGTTCTCTCCTTGTTCAGCTGCAAACTGTGACATCAGCAGATCATGGGCCACCTGATTCTTAGTCTCCCAGCCAGTGGCAACACACACAGGAGCCAGACCACTGGTGGTGATCACGGACTGCCTGGTTTTTTGTGCACAGCCCAGATGGGCCCAGCCCAGACAAGAATTGTGATTTCAGCAGTGCGTGGACCTCCTGCTCTAGAACCTCATGTGGTGCAGGGCATGTGCAGGGAGGGCCTAAATGCAGACCCTGGTGTTAGCAGATTCATAGGCCCCTTTCAGTCAGAATCTCCTGTCTGCACTGGGCACACAGAGGGTCAATTTTTCTAACTTTAAAGACAGTGTTCAAGCTGGGTGTGGAGGCACACGCCTGTAACCCCAGCCCTCTGTAGGCTGAGACAGGAGGATTGACACGAGCTCAAGGCCAGCTTGGGCTACACAGTGAGTCCAAAGCCAACTTGAACTACATGGTGAGACCCTGTCTCCAATTTTTAAAAAAGTGTCCAGATTGAAAGTTATTACAACAAAAGGTAAAGTAAAGAGAAGGTAGTGGGGCCCCAGAGACAAGCAGAAGCAGGGGCAAATTCCTCCCTCCCTCCCCTCTCTCTTCCGCCCTTCCCCCTTCCCTCCCTTCCTTTCTTCCCTCCCTCCCCTATTTCATTTCTACCATAGTGGAGATTGTACCCAGGACCTGCACAGTGAGTTATAGCTCCAGCTTTTTAAAATTTTGAAACAAGGTCTCCCTAAGTTGCCTAGGCTGGCCTTGAACTTGCCACCCTCCTGCCTCAGCCTCCTGAATAGCTAAAATTATAGGCAGGTTTCATTATTCCCACCCAAGGCCACTATTGCTGCATGTGCAGAATCAAAACTCCCAACCGCATGGTGTCTGCACAGGGAAGGTGGAAGGCCCTGCACCCACTCAGAGCCCTGGCTCCTTTCTTGCCAGGTGAAGGAAGTGCTCTCTTTCAGGACAGAAGGAGCTTAGCTTTAGACAAAAGCTGCAAAAGCCCGTTTCACAGTCAGAGCTTTCAGCTTTATTGTTCTGTACATGCTTGCAGTATATAATGTTTACATTCCTTGTGTGGAGCTGGTAGATGTATGCAACACATCTTGTTTTTACATCCCCTCTCCTTTCTCTTCCTCCCTCCAAACTAGCCTTGGGGCAAAAACTGTTAAGCAATCTTGTTTAGTGGATTTAAACTCTATGGAAATTCAATACATTCTCATTGTGAGTTTTTCTTGCTCTCTAATAAAAGGAAATTTTATATTTAAATGACAAAGGATAAGATGTAGGGTCAGGCATATAGCTCAGGGGCACTGCACCTGCCTGGCAAATGTGAGCTCATGAGTTCGATCCCAGGGAGTGAAAAAGAAAGATCAGATACAGGCTTATAAGGGGAGAGGGAAAGGGGAGAGGGCGAGGGGAATCAACACTTTCTCTGTCACAGGGTTGTGACCTGACAGCCCCTGCCTTCGATTGAACAACTTGCCAGCATCTGCCCTGCTCTCCTGGCACTACACAGTGGCAAGGAGGCTGCCCAAGGTAAGCAGCACATGTGTTGAGAATGAAGAAAGAAAAATTAATTTGCAGATAGCTCACCAGCTACTGTGTGAATCACAGAGAAAACAATTGCTCGGTAGTGGTGAGTTCTAAGCAGCTACATGGAGAAACCCATTCCACTGAGATAAACAATACAGTATTGGACAAATGAGATCCTCTCTCATTTTCTCTTCCTCTCCCTCTCCCTCTCGCTTTCCTTCTCTCTCTATTAGTCACATAATCACACGTGGATATTTCCTATAGCTGCCCATCAATATCTGCAGGGCATTGCTTCCAGGACCAAACCCTGATGTCAGAAAGGTTGGGCATGGCTGCTTGAAATGATCTCTAGAGGACTTACAATACCAGTGCTGTGTGAGAGTAGTTATTGCTGCGTATTTTTCAGGGAATGATGTCAAGAAACAAGTCTGTCCACGTGCAGGCATTTTTAAAAGCATGTTTTTAAACCACAGTTGATTGGGTCTATGGATGCAGGAGACAAGGAGGGCAGACTGGATTCAACCTATGCTCAATGCTAGGGCCATATTCCTTAGGAGAGGTTGGTGGCTGTCTGGAGCCAGAGTGGTTAAATTGCTTTATGCTTCTTTTACTTTTGAATGTCTTGGAAAAGCCTCAGACAGGATTTAAAATAATGAGTACATAAATATTCTTTAGGGTGGGATTTAATTTCACACATAGGTTAATTATTATACATTCACTCAGCGGGGTTTAAATCATGAATGTTTATAGGATTCCTACATTATGCTTTTAATAAAGTTACAGCCCTTTCTGTAATGGATCTGTAGTGGAAAAGCAATCACCGGCCTCATTCAGCAATGTGAGTAATGTGTTTGGGTGCCTGCTAAGTAGAGCTGCTACATGATCCAAACCTTAATTTTCCTCCTGGTGATGATTTTCCTCTGTGTCTATGTGCACGTTGGGTGTGAGGGTGACAGGGCCACCAGATCTACTTGGCACAAGCAGAAGAAATGGAAAAAGTGTTCTGAAGCTTCTTGTATAAACTGTTCAATGAGATCAGTCAAATAAAATTTGTATCTCTACTCTTTAAATGTAATCTGTAAATGGATCATTGAATTCAATGCTAAAATCAACTATCACATCCTTGTGCTACTCTGAATACAGCCAGTGGATGAGTTTCTGAAAATGCATTGCTAAGGGATTAATTTCAATGAAAAAATGTTCATGTATTTTATCTCTCATTGGGCATATCAATCTGTAGTTATAATATGTTTTAAGACTTCTTTACAAAAATCCTCTCTCTCTTTCTCTCCTGCTCTCCCTCTCTCGCTCTCTCTCATTCAAATCATATGTATTTTTCTCCTACAGCAAAAAGCCTCCTCCTATTGATACCTAATAAAAAACAAATCTTTTCTTTTTCCTTTCTGAGAAATTTAGATTATGGGCCCAGAGGTGCCAGTGTGGGCTTCTAGCGTCTAAGGCAGCATGGGAGTGGGACAGAGAGGACAATGCTGCATCAGATGTCTCCAAATTCAGGGGGGCCAAGGTGGTCATCGAACTACATGTCCACTGGCTAGTGTGAGTGCCTGAGCTCCAGACATCTTGATGGCCAGCCATGAGTTTTAACACATTGGCTCTGGGGCTGGTCCAAGTTAGGAGTCCATCCTGCTCTTGGAAAGTCTTTACTTTGATTTTTAAAAAATTGAATCAATATGAAATTTATAGCACAACAAATAAGAGATAACCCTCCCAGATTCTCTTTCCCTTCACTTCCCCCCCTTTTTCTTTTGTTTCTCATCAAATGCAATGTTGAGCAGTACCAAGACAATGCTCTCCACACCAGCCCTCTACTGGGTGGTTTTGTCCAGGTGGCGGAGGTCACTTGACAGTGCAGTGAGGACAGAGGACAGCCTTCTTTCTGTGGCTGTGCTTCTGTAGGCACAGCTGAGTGACTATTCTGACTTACTTATTCTTTCCCCTATCATGAGACAACATCCAACGCTAACTGTGATCTCTTGGGGGCTCTGCATGTTTTGTTTTGCTTTGGTTTGGTTTAACTTTGTTTAATAGAAGAAGAAAGCAAATATTGCTTGCTGAACAAAAGGATAGAGGCAAAAGATTTGCTTATCTTCCACCTGACTCTTGGAACCTGGAAAGCACAGATCTCTGAGTATCTAGTGAACTGGAAAATGATAGAACAGGGGGTGCAATCTACTTATCCTATCTGCTTCTCATGGGCAGGGGGAGAAAAGTTACATGGAAGTGCAGGGGAGTCTCAGGTCCACTGCAGAGACTGTCTCCCCCAGGCCCTTCCAATGGACACCAGCTCAGATCTTTACCTGCTCTCCAGTAGCCCAGGGTCCGTGCACAGATCCTTGCTTTCATTTGGCCCGCTGCCCAATGTAGCTTCCTGGCTTGTTCTGGATCCACTCAGTGTGTTCGTAGGCATGGTTGCTTGTGGGCAAGGCCAGGTGCTTAGCATCCCCTGTCTTTCATGGTTCTTTTATAGGGCTTTCTTGGTTATCTTGGGGAAGGCAAGTCCCTGGACTCACTGGCAGCTGGTTGCTCACTCAGACCATTGTCTCTCTAGCTATTTCCTGCTATTACTGGCATGAGCCCCTCTGCAGGACTTCACATTTAGATTTCAGGCACTTCCAGGCAGAAAACAGCAGTTCATTTCTAGCTGACTGCTTACAGCCGAGGTAGCTACATGCTTAGGTTCTGGGTGGCCGAGTTTGTCTCCTGTTGCTCCCAGGAAGCAAGACAAAGAGGCCGCTGAGATGGGACACTGGCCACTCCCCACTGTGCCCAGCACTACACCTGGAACTTCCGTGGTGAGTGAGACTTAGCGCTTACTGCCCTGATTAGATTCAGAATCCAGCACTGAGGGTGGAAGGCAAAGGGTGAGGGGACTCAGATCTCCATTAGATGCTAAGAGGTGCAATGAGCTGCACTCAGTGACTGCATCACATCTCCCCTCCGTTCTTAGTGATCAATTCAAGCTCATCTATGTGCTGTCTTGGTTTGGGTTCCCTCAAAAGCTTTCAGGGTAGATGATTTATTTGGGCATCTTCCTAAGAAACAGAGACGGCAGGTAGACATGGATCAGGGCAGTGGGGCAATGCTAACAAACACTAAACCAACCTGTTCTACTGTGAGTAGAACTTAATCCTGCTTCAGAGTTCCAGGACACAGCAGGTTACCCACACCTCAGAGGTATCTCTCCCAGTGTGGAGCAAGGAGGTGGGATATCTGTCCCCAACTCCTGTCAGCCACTGGGGCAGAAGGGCTGAGGGGAGAGAGCAGGAGGTGGTACTGCCCTGGCACTTCTGGAGGGCTAGGTGGGTGAGTAAAGCCATTGTGGGCCCTGCTTGGTGAAAGCCCAGAGGCCAAGAGATGTACACTGGAAGCTGCACTGAAGTGGGAGGCCTAGGAGACAGGTAGGCCCCACAGTACCTGCTCCCACGCTGTTACCAATCTCCTCTGTCCTGCTTCCTATTGACCTCCAGAAGAGGGCAGACATGAAGGGATTTTTTGTCTGGGTAGCGGATGTTCCCATAGAATGGTGTTGTGGTTCAGAATGTCTGCTAAGGCCTCTTGGGCTCATAAGTGGAGCTTTGGGGAAGTAATTGGATTATGGGGGCTTATAGCTGACTTGCTGTTAGTGGGGGACTTTGGTCAGAAAATGTGGGTCACTAGGAGTGTGACTCAGAAGGGTTTCTCTCCCCTCCTTGCTTCTCCCTTCTCTCTCGGCTTGGCCTCCATAATGTGAGCAGCTCTCTTCCACCAGAGCCTTCCAACATCAGTGTGTTTAAATCTACTGACTATGGACTGAAACTTCTAAAACCGTGAGCCAAAATAACCCCCTCCTCCCTTAAAGTTGCAGGTATTGGGCATTTTGTCCCAGTGAGGAGGAAAGAGGCTAAGCCCAGAGAGCGGGGTTGCTGCTGTGACTGTACCTGACCACACGGTTCAGAAGGCTTTGCAACTGGCTCCTCCTGATGGAACCTTTTTCTCTAGGCCTCAGCAGTCTGTAAGCTGGGGCAGGGAACAAGGGCATCTCAAGTGCGGGTTTAGTCACCAATCACACTGCTCTGGCTAGTGCTGCACCCAGACCGTGTCCTCAGGTGAGCAGGGTCCATGTAGACTGGTCACTGGGCACAGGGAATATTGATCCTTCATTGTAAGGCTGCCCTGTTTCCCCTCATGACTGATGAGTAATCCACAGAACAACAACGCCTTTGCTCCAACTGTGACACCATAGGTCCATCTCAGGGTCAGTGCTGACAAGAAGATGGGGCCATCAGAGTGCCAAACCTGAACCAAGAGGGGTTCAGACTGCAGACAGCTTGGTCTGTCTTCTTTCTCCTTCCTTCTCCTTCTCCTTCTCCTTCTCCTTCTCCTTCTCCTTCTCCTTCTCCTTCTCCTTCTCCTTCTCCTTCTCCTTCTCCTTCTCCT
>NW_004955466.1:11383032-11391477 GCF_000276665.1 Chinchilla lanigera
CTTCTCCTTCTCCTTCTCCTTCTCCTTCTCCTTCTCCTTCTCCTTCTCCTTCTCCTTCTCCTTCTCCTTCTCCTTCTCCTCTCCTCAGTACTGGAGATTGAACCCAGGTCCTTTGAACCAAGCTACACCCCTAGCACTTTTTAAAATTTACAAACAAGGTCTTGCTAAGTTTCTAAGCTGCCCAGGATAAACTTGTGAATTTCCTGCCTCAGCCTCCCAGAGTGCTGGGATCACAGGCATGCATCCCCACACCCACTTTTAGCCTTCTTTTATAAAACAAGAAGTAGCAGCTGGACATGCCCCCTTCCCTAGGCTAGGTGGGTAGAGGTTTTATGACCTTATCTTTCTGGGTTCACCAGAAGATGTCAGGACTTGGGCAAGGGACTGGGCAAGCAGGAGGTCAGGACAGGAGGTGACAGCACGGAGCTCGTGATTCCTTCAGGGATAGCCCTCCCCTCCTGCACTTGCGCAGGTTCATTCCCTGGATGCTGGGCTCTTCTTGGTCTCTCATGCCAGTCTCTGCAGGTCCTTAACTGTCAGCTTCCATTTCCAACTGTACAAAATGTGCTGTTATGTATTGAGGCCTGGCTGAGCCCCAAACAGATCCTAAAGCACCTACGGGTTTTCTTTTTCTTTTTTTGTTTCCAGTACCAGGAATCAAACTTATGACCTCATGCTTGCCAGGCAGGGGCTGTGCCACTGAGCTAAATCCCAGCACCTAGGATTATGATGACTTTCCCACACTGTCTTCTCATTTTCCCTCTGCCTGGTATGATGGGCTGCTTGACAAACCCAAGTGTGTCCTGGAGTCTGGGGCCATGTGGGGATAGCCCAGGGCTGAATGGCTGCAGCTTCCCCTGGGGCCCTGACAAGGGCTCCTCAGGCTGTACACATCATCTTCCCTGCACCTTTGCTTTGCTTCGTGACACCAGCTATGTGGGAATGGCCCCCTCCATTCCAAAGAGGAAATGCAACCAGTAGTAACAATCCTTGTGGCTTTCCCATCACAGGCGCAGGAGTTGGGTGCACAGGGATGCTCCTATCCCTTTCGTCACTGGGTCAGTCCAGAGACATATCTGTAAGACAGAGAAGGAATTTCCCAGACTTTTGGTCCAATGCTGATATTATTTTGTTTACGGAAGGCAGAACAAGTTCTGCATCAGAGGGGAAATTTTTAAGGAAAGATTTTAGGGCTAAAGGAGAGTACAGTGTGACTGGTGGAGAAATGGTAAAGGTAGCCCTATGGTCAGAGTAGCAGGAAGATCTAGGAAAATTGCTTTTGCATTTGAGAGAACACAGCCCTGGAAATGTAGGGCCAGGGCGACAGGAGAGGTCAACAGGAGGAAACAGTGCTCGGATGTGTGTATTCTCAAGGTGGGGCTGCAGTTGGGGAGCGTTGAAGAGAAAAGTTATCCTTGCTTGGGAGACCGTCTGGTTATTATTTCTTTTCAAAAATTTTTTTTAAAAAACCTTCAATCTTAAAAGGAGTGAAACACCTTCAAAGTATAACCCTATTTAAAAGCTAGTTTTTACCTCTATAAATAGCCATAATTGAATGATTGTCATCTGCTCTTGGTTATTCCCAATGATAACACATAACACACAAGGAGCTCCAACTGCACACAAGACACACCACAGAACTTTAAAATACACACTTTTATTTAATTCCTACAACCGTGTTGTGACAACGGGTCTGTCTTATTGTAAGAGTGAGGAAATAGAACCCAAGGGAAGTCAGGTCACCTGGCCAGAGTCACACAGCGGGTACTCAGTAGAATTTGAATCTAGCAGTCTGGCTGCCTGGAGGCCCAGCTCACTCTCTGCCTTCTTGTGTAATCATTCATAAATTCCTGAGGGTAGGGATTACAAAGTCTCCCTCTTTAGTACATCTCTCACGCCTCCCCTCTATGTGATCAAAACCCTCCTATGCCAGGCGCTTTGAAGTACTGATTAGAAGAATGGGTATCTAACTCTTCTCCTCTCTTCTGCCCCAGGCTCTGGGGAAAGAACTCTGGGCTTCTAATGAGAGCTAAATCTTCAGAATAACATAGAGGAAAAAAATCCTTCAATTCTCATGAAGCTCCTAATGAGTTTTATTGTCTGCACAAATGAAGAGGGTAGTAGTGACCATTTGCGATCTTGCCCCATGATTTGCAGTTGTCCTTAGCATCACCACTGTGAAGTCTCAAGTGAAGACTCTTGTAGTCTTTTTCTTGGAAGAAAATCTCCCTGGGCACAGCTGCTGCTTTTAAGAAGCCCCATTGTGCACCGGCTGGGGAGATGTGAGGTGGGGAGCAGAACACACGCCCTTCCCTTCCTGGGAGCACGGCTCCCTCCCTCTGTGCTTTCCTGGCCTGCAGGGGGTCACTGCAGCCTTTGCCTCCATCTTCAGGTCTGCTCCTGGGGCTGCTAAGTATTTCTGTACAGCAGAGACCTCCTCCCTCGGATGAGGAAGCATACCACAAGGAGCCCTGGCCATTCCGCAGAGTGCCTCACACTGCTCCCTTGCTGGGAGGACCAGCACACTGGAAAGCCAGCAAGGCCTGGAGCCACTGTCAATTTTGAACATCGAAGGAAAGCTCATCCCAGCGGGCACATGAATCCGTAGCATGACTCCTTGACCAGAACAACTCCTGACCCACTCTTGTAAGCAGTACTTGACTTGGCCCAATTTCAGCAGAGAGGAGGAGCTCAGAACATGTCTTATACGGGGTTTGACCTTTGGGGATTGAGGTCTCCCCTGCCCTTGGGAAGCTCTTGTTCTGAGGCATGTGGGCCTTAAGTCCTCCGCTGAGACAGTGGCTATTTCTTCTTAGTCGTTTTTCCATCTTCACCGGAGACGCTCCAAACAAGGTGACCAACCCAGCATCATGTAAAGAAAGGGACCTGACACCAGCAAGCTGCACTCTCGTGCCAGATCTTTCTAACTACAGGAGTTGTTTTTTCATCTCTTGGGTGTACAAGGCATCATATCATTTTAAGTGTTATGTGTCCTGAATGAGCAAGCTGAGTGATTAAGAGCTCATGCTCAGCAGCCAACTGGCTGTTTGAATCCTGTTTGCATTATTTTCCAGCTGGGTAACTTCCATCTTGCTCTGGGATGTAAAAGAGGTAGTACTAATAGCTTCACCTATAAGCATTAGATGAGTTACGATGTGCAAAACACAAAATCAGCTGGCATGGTAGATGCTATCAGGTTCATTAATAATAGCAATAACAACAGAAAGCACAGCTCTTTGAAGTAGGCAGCTCTTACACCTATCTCAAGGATTAGGACACAGTGGTTCAAAGCAGTTTCCAAGCTACAGAGAGAGGGAATAGGGATTCAAAACAATGATCTTACCACAATGCCTCCCTGACCATCAGTTTCCACAACTGCATGATACAGGGACAGAGGGGTTCTTAGCTCTTTGGAACCCTAAGATTCTACAAACCCACTGTCCTTAATCCCAGTCCTCTCCATGAAACCTGCAGTGATTTTCTCTCCAAAGGATTTTCCCTTCCAAATTTACGTCAGAGAGACCCAGACCTCCCTTGTCTACAAACCCGTCACAGTACCCTTCTGTCTGACCCAGCTTTGTGTTCCTCTGCTCTTCGAAAGGCCAAATTCTAAGGTGCAGGCACTGCTCTGCTCATCCCTTGTTCCCCTTCTCCGCAGTGCTCTGGTGCCTTCCTGAGGGCAGGAGAACTCCTCTTGTTTCACGTTCACCTGTCTTTTCTTCCTTCTTCTCTAACTCAGTATCTGCAGAATATGAAATGTCAAGACAGTGGTCTTTGTTCTACCTAGGTCTTCTCAAATTTCCTAAATTAACTAAATCTCTTTCTTGCTCCTTTCTGGCTTCCCGCAAAAACAAAAAAAGAAAACATATACAGAGTTTCACATAATTTATAATATTGTGCCACTTCCCCTCCCACTCAACAAACATTATCTATTGGAGCGCTTCCCATATCTGCCCGTGCTGGCTATGCTTAATTCAGCATGGATACATATATGTAATTGCTGTCCTCTACACAGACATTAAGGATGTTTTCAATTTTTTGATTCTAACCAATGCCACAGTGACTATGCCTATATACCCTTCTTGTGCATAGATATATTGTTTCTAGCATAAATACCAAGGTAGAATTTCTGTGTTATAAAGTATTAAATTCTGATATATAGTTTTCTTTATTTTAGCTGTCACCTCTTAGCTCAGCCTAGCTCAAAGCTAGGATTCAGGCCTGCTACAGGAAGGGGCAGCTAGTAGGAGATCCTACTGCTTGCAGCTGGGGATTCACCAGAAGCGGATTTTGCTGCCACCCCCAGCCTCTGAGCATGAGAGCTCCTGTATCTGGTCTACTGATTTGTTTGCTTCCTTTCCTGTGTCAATGGTTTGCCCTGCTTTTCTGCATGTCTGTGTCTCTGAACTTTGTACCTGTACCTCTGAGATACCCGACATCCACTGACGGGAGCCTCCGTCAATTCCTGCTGAGCCTGCAGACCTCTATGGACTCACCAGTTCTTGGTCTGGCTCTGACCTTGACTTGGGGGACTCTGACCTCATTTGTCCTTTTTTCTTACACCAGTGTACTGATATCATAGGTCCCATTAGAGTCCATATTCCCCAGCTCCTGCTGTGAGATTAATATTCTAAGATGACCCTTCGGGGGCATCTTGCCCTCTCCTGATATTCTGCCTGGACTTTGCTACTTCCCAGCATGGTGGCTGCCCAAGCTAAACACTGCTTACTCGTTTTCACATTGTCACACAATACTGATTATGTTTCATTTCTAAGCATACCTCTGCCTCCCTTTCCCCAGTTTAAAAAAGAACACCTTTCTTTTTCTCATTTCTATTCTTTGATATTCTTTAAGGCTGATATTTTCCCTAAGTATTCAGCGTTGTCTGTAATATTTACCTACTCTTTCTTACCTAATATCCTCAAACACAGTTTATTTTCATATCTACATATCCAGCCTTCTTCCTCCCCTGTGCTCCATGAATGTATTTCCGGTTGTCTCCATAACATTCCATGTGGAATCTTCTGATCACTTCATTTTCAATATGTCTAAGCTCACAGAGCCATCTGCTGCCTCCCTACCCATCTGTTCCCTTTCCACCTTTCCCTATCTCTGTAAATGGCACCACATTTTCCTAATCATATATATGGGATTCTTTTCCCTCTTAAAATATTGAATGATATTGGAAAAAAAAGTGGGACAAGATGCACACTGAACTGTTACCAGGGAATAGCTCATGAATTTGAAGCAATGCAAAGAATTTAACTTTCCCTTTAAACATAATATTGCAGTTAAGAGCTTCAGAGTCAGAGTTAGACCCACACCTACCGCCATGCACTAAGCTAAACTCAAAATGGACCACAGATCTTGATATTAAAACAGAAACATGAAATCTACAGGAAAAGAAAGTAGGGAGAAATTTTGAAGATATAGGGGTAGGCAGAGAGTTCATGAACAAAAACAAAACTGCATGGGAAATACTTCAAAGAATCAACAACTGGGTTCTCATCTTAGTGAAAAGTGCACATCAAAAGAAATCACCAACAGAGTAAATAGAAAACCTACGAATTGAGAAAAAATTTTAGCCAACTGCTCCTTAGACAAATGACTTCCACCTAGAACATATAAAGAATTTTAAAAATCAGGCCCCCTAAATTCAAAGACCCAATCCAAAATTTGCATCTGAGATGAATACACACTTCTCAGGTGAAGAAATACTAATGGAAAATAAATATATAAAAAATGTTCAACATCATTGGTCATTCAGGAAATGCAAGTTAAAACAACCCAGAGATTCTATCTCACCCCAGAAAGGATGACTATCATTAAGAAATCAACCAATAACAAATGCTGGAGAGGCTATGGGGAAAAAAGGAACCCATCTCCACTGCTGGTGGGAGTGCAGATTGATGAAACACTGTGGAAATCAGCATGGAGATTCTTCACAAAACTAGGATTAGAAGTCCATTTAATCCAGCTATTCCCCTCCTAGGTATTTTCCCAGAAGAATTAAAAGTATACCACAGAGATATATGTGCACTCATGTTTATAGCAGTAAAATTTGTCATACCTAAAACTTGGAAACAACTCAAATGCTCATCAACTATTTTGTCTACTTATAACTGACTTTAAAACTATGTAATATATCATTGCTCTCTATCTTACTTGTAAAAATGAAAATACTTCACATTCATTTATCATCTAGCATATCCAAAAGTCTTACATATGTGATCTCCAGAACTTACAACAATATTGTGGGTGGATTATACTATCCATATTTTATAGATGAGGGTGTTGAATTTTTTAAAGCCCAGGAAAACATTAAAGTTTAGGTGTGTAAAGGTCCAAAGCTTATATTCTCTCTAATATGTTTTACTGTCTTTCCATTTCAACCAATCAATTTTATAAAGCTTCTTCTGAAAGGAGATCAAAGAGGACATCCAAAAATGGAAAGATATCCCCTCTTCCTGGATAGGCAGAACTAATCTAGTCAAAATGACCATACTTCCAAAACTGGTATACAGATTTAATGAAAAAAAATTTAATGAAAATTTAATGAAAAAAAAATTTAATGAAAAAAAAAAAACCCAACAGCATTCCTCACAGAACTTGAGAAAACAATCCTAAAATTCACATGAAACCATAAGAGATCCAGAATAGCAAAAACAATCCTGGGCAACAAGGGCGAACCAGAAAAAAAAAAGAGCAAACCAGAACACATCAAACTCCTGGGCTTTAAGTTACATTATAAAGCTACCCTGATGTAAAAAGCATGGTATTTACACACACACACACACACACACACACACACACACACAGACAAGAGGATCAGTGGAATAGAATAGAGGATGCAGAAACTACCCAGGTAATTCAGCCATATGATTATTGACAAGGGGTCAAAAACATGCTGGAGAAAATTTAGCTTCTTTACTAAGTGGCACTGGTAAAGCTGGCTATTCACATTCAGAAGATTGAATCTAGACCAATATTTTTCACTATGCACTAAACTAAAATCAAAATGGATCAAAGATCCAAATATTAAACCAGAAACACATAATCTGCTGGAATATAGAATAGATAGGACTCTGGAAGACATGTATAGGCAAGGACTTTCAGAATAGAATCTCAGTTGCACAAGAAATAACATCAAGAATCAACAAGTGGGATCATACCAACACAACAATGGAAAAGCACAACAAAGGAAATCCATAGAGTGAAGAGACAACTTCCAGAATTGGAAAAATCTTTTTTGCCAGCTACACATTGGACACAGGACTAATATCTATTATATGTGAAAAAAAATTTGTAAATTTAGACATCCCAAAATAAAGACCTAAACAAAAATGGTCAACTAAATGAATAAATACTTCTCAGAAGAAGACATACAAGTGGCCAAAAAATGTACAAAAAATTGTTCAGCATCTTTGCCTGTTCAAAGATAAATTTGAATCACTTGTAAGCAAATGCATGCATCTTGAGACCATAACGCTAGGTGAAATAAATCAGAAACACAAGTTTAAATATTGCATGGCTTCTCTTTCATGAGAAACCCAGTGTATAAATAAATGAAAGAGCAAAATAAAAGATAAGTAGTATGAAACAGGGAGACAGGTCATTTGCAATCATGAAGACCAAAGGAGAGAAGGCAGGCAAAGGGAGGGAAGAAGGGAACATGGAAAGATAAAGATGTGTTCTGCACAGGTACCAGCTCCCCAGAACTAATGGCATCATTGTGTACTGTAGCTTGTACTGATAAAAATAAAAACTTTTAAATCTGTGTTAGAAGTAAATTTTTTTAAAAAGCTAATCATTTGTTGGGATGATAAGATGGTACACACTTTCAAGAATATCTAAGAATATGAAGGGGAGCAATTCAATGGTACAAAAATAAGAAAAACTATCAGAAAGTAGAGAGATTACTTCCTGCCTGGACATAGATTCAGGAGTCTGTAAAGCACAGCAAGGTGTGGATAGGGAGAGACATGGAGCAGCTTCTAACAAAGTCCATTAGAAATGTTGGCTTTTTAACTGTGGAGAGCAAAGAAGGTATTTTGTAGAGGGGTGATGAAAGAGAGTTTGAAGAAGGCAAGGTGGGCAAAAGAGTTCAGGACACACAGATCAGCAAAAGCCTACAGGGAAGACACCTATGTGGGAGTTTGTGCAATTAGAAACATATTTCAGGAGAGCACAGATGCCAATTTCTGAGGTGTGTGGCTGCAGGGGGACCTCTTTTGCCCTGCTAGGACCCAGGTGTCCTCATGATGGCCATTAGAAAGAGCATGAATAATAACATTAATGATAGTGGCATCAAGCACATTAACAATACACAGTGACAGTGCCTTGTGCACCGAGGCCTGTGGTGACCAGTGACAGTGCCCTGATCCTGGACACTTGAGCTCCACTTCAGTTTAGGTAGCGAATCCCAGTCACGCAAGCACATGTTCT
>NW_004955466.1:11405645-11449089 GCF_000276665.1 Chinchilla lanigera
AAGCAGGGCCTACACTTTGTCTCCCCATTCTTTGGGCAGACAATCTGGGAGGAATTCTAGATATTTCTCTGGAAGGCCCTATGGAATGGAACCTCACTGCCCTGTCTGATCACCCCAATGTCGCACCCTCATAATATGTGGCTCTCTCTTTGTCATCTTTCCCTCCTCACACCCTCACCCTCACATCACCCAAGACAGCTTGTCTGTCCTGCATGTTGGCTCACTTATGTGCATGACAGTTCAAGGCTCTGAGGGATTGAAAGCGCAAGGTCTGAGCCTCTGCGGGCCTGGGCTTAGCAGTCATGCAGCGCCATTTCTGTGCGTTCTCAGCAAGCTGCAGTCAGGCTAGATTCCAGAGAAAGAGGGGTGGGGGACTGGTGCCTCTACCTCTTCTCTGCCTCTGGG
Organism: Chinchilla lanigera; assembly: GCF_000276665.1. Lineage (NCBI taxonomy): Eukaryota > Metazoa > Chordata > Mammalia > Rodentia > Chinchillidae > Chinchilla > Chinchilla lanigera. The sequence continues at coordinate 11,406,051 of NW_004955466.1, forward strand.
TGGAAGTGGTGACCTAGGACCACTGCAGAAGAGTGAGAAGTGTGTCATCTTTTAAAACAGTGAGCAAAGAGGAGAAGGAAAATGTCGCTCAAAGAACAGGCAGCTCCAGAGAGTGGCACCGCATGGGAGACTGGGGGTCTGGATGTGCATCATGACCTGGGCCAGTGAGGCTAACCTTTTAGAGAGGAGCCCCCAGACCGCAGCCCCAAACCTACTTATTTATTGCAAAGTCCCAGCACTGCAATTAAATCTGAAAACTGAGGTTTTAGTTTAGAAAAAACAACTCATACATTGAAACAAATCACACACGTGCCATAGGTCCACCACCACTGGCCTAAAGTGTCTTTAGAGCACACTGTCACATGCTGAGAGCACTGTGGGCCTTCAGCCACCTCATCTCCCTGGTGTGCATCCCTTTGCTTCTCTCACTTCACCTGAGCTTTTCCCTTTTTGTACCGCGGATTTTTATCTTCCCAAACCATGTCCTTGATGTTTCTGGGCGGGAGAAAGGGTCTGGCGGACAGTCGTCGTCGTGTGCAGCCTATGCCTGTGTGCGTACACGCGAGGCTGCACCTCGGGCGTGTCCACGCGGGAGTCATCTGGCAGCCATTTGCAGGGGGTTTCTTTGTAAAAATTGGGTTCTGGGTTCTTCATAAAGTTTTGGCTGTCAAATTGTGCCATGATCCTGAACAAACGCTATTGTCTTACACCCAGGCCGTTTCTCTTTCATTCATTTTTGTTACCTGGCAGCTGCTCGAGGCAATTATGCTTGCATCATTGATTAGTCCAACACACCAATTTATAGACAGATAAGAGAAATGAAGTACAGGAAAGGAAAGGGATCAACTTTTTACATCTCCTTAGTTTTTTCACTTTAAAGAGGAAAGAACAAAAACAAAACAACACAAAAGCTATGAAAGAAAATACCGAATTTCAAAACAAGATGATAGGATATCTACATTGTTATCTTCAAAGAGGTTGCCTGGATTCCCAGATGTCGGCATGCAAGGTTGATCAAACAATTAAAAATGAACTATTCCTTTCAATAAACCAGTAGAAATTAGTAGTACAATTATCTTAGCTATCCTGTTTGTGTTTATATATATAAATGTATATTTCCAGGCAGGTGCTGTGCCGCTGAGCTATATCCCTGGCCCTCCCTCCCTTCTTTTTTTCTTTTCTTCTTTCCCTCATCCCAGCTGCTCTTTCCTATTAAGCAGTTTCTTTCCCTTTCACAATATCTACTGTATCTTTCAGTTTTATTTACACTTTCATGTTCTTTCACTGAGGGAGACAATATGGTGTTTACACATGCAGGTCTGATTTATTTTGCTTATGAGTATGGTCTCCAGTTGCATCCATTTACTTATAAAATCCTCGAGTTTATCTTTCTTTATAGCTGAGTAATATTCCATCATATAAAAATACCATATTTTTCTTATTGAACATTTAGAAAAAGTCAAGAACCAACCTGGGCTTTCTTATTATCTGTCTTCATCCTTTCACCAACTCAGTGTTTGAGTTTCTACATGAGAAAGTCAGTATTTTGGGAGTTAAAAAAGACCTGGATCTCCTGACTCCTCTTGCAGTATACTTTTCAGTACAGAATCTGGGGCTGGCTTGAAGCTTAAGGAAGAGCATATCTGCCACCATTTCCCTAGGCTGCTATGGTGATACAGGGATGATATCAGAACCTCCAAATATGACATTAGGGAAACATTATAACTCCCAACCCGTTAGATGTCTGGTGCACCGAGTTTGTGTTGTCTGAAATCAAAGAATAAATTCTAGGAACAAAGAAGGTTAAGAGTAGGAAATATATATCAAGGGATAGGAAGCTCCTGCCAGAGGGACAGCAGGGGGCCCCTGGAAAGTGGGTTGCCTGAGGACCGTACTTCTCAGGGGAAGTTTTATGGAGCTCAACCATGTGGGTACAAGTAGGTTACTGCTATGATCAGCCAGTAAGATTATAAGCATGGCTGCTTAGGTGATATTGATCCAATATTACCTAAGGTGATATTGATCCAATGTGTTCTTCCTCCCAGGCAGGTGATGGATCCAGGGTTCTTGGTTGCCCACTGAGACCGATGTCTATTTAGACTTTGTTAGACAAGCATTACCCTTTATCTCACCCTTTGTGGAGTATGTCTGCCTGGTCATTTGTTGCTATCTTGAGGCCTGGCTTCCAACTGGTGCTCTCCAGCCACAGTTGCAGTGTTTTACCATTTCTCTAGACTCTCTCTTGAGGGCCCAGGCCTCCCAGATTGCCTATACTATTCTTACTTAACTTATCTGTTTACAATAATGGGAGCATCTTAACTCTGCATAAGCCTAGGCCCTTCGTATAGAGCAGACATTTGGTGTCCTTGAAAAACCTAAGCAAATAAAATTGTTTACAGTGTTAGCACCATGAATTACTTCATTATGTTGAAACAGAGAAGAAAAGCAAGCTCAAAGCTCAAGTGAGCAATATTACCCTGGGCAAACACGGCAGAATATGGTGTTTCATCTTTTTATAGGAGATAGGGTGTGGAAAAGCTAGCTGGGGATTTGAGTGCAACTTGTCCATTGCAAGATCCCAGGGCAACGCGAGGACCCTGCATACAGGACTTCCGCGAACTCACACGGGGACCTGGAAGGCATAAAAAGAAGAGCGGTCATCTTGGAGAGCCACTGTCCTGTGAGTCTGCACAGTAACCTGCACTGCGTTTCTCAGACACGGATGTGTACTCTTATTTTTGCTTTTAATGCTCTTTTTTCCTTATTTGGCCCTAGTTTTTCCTGCAGAGCTGGTTTTTCCCATATCCATTTACCCTACATTTTTTTAACTTTAAATTCCTGTATCAAGATGACAATGTTTTAACGAAAAAGTAGAAGAAAATGGAGGATAAATTCAGTATCACCTATTTGTCTCAAAAGCAAGAACAGTGAGTATTTAATAAGAATGACAATACAGTAACAAAATCAGAGCTTGTGCATTTGGCCAAACTGAATTAACTGCGTCTTTGAAATCAAAGTATATGGCAAGATGAACGTTTCATCTCAGCAACCGTTACCTTTTAAGTTTAACACTTTTCAAACACAGATGGGGGCATATTTCTGTGCTCAAAGACTTCTTAAGGGTGCGCCTGCTGATCTGGAGATAGTCTTCCACATCTGGGATCTAACCACCAAGTAGGTCCGTCTCAAATTAGCCTATGTGATCCTGTGTCTCCTTCATACAACAGTAATGTCTTTGGCAGGTGCCTTGCAAAAAGGAGCTGTAAATTAACATAGTATCATCTTGACAATATGAGGAGACCAATACTTTTAAAAGTGTTAACATGAGAAAAAACCATACTACCATGGTCACCAGCTGTATTTCTCTAACAGTCAGTTGAGGTAACCTCTACTTGTCACCGCACCACCTCTGCACACAGTTCTGACCCTCTTTCCAGCAGGGCTGTAGTCACAGAGTCTGAGTATCTCCTGAACCTTTCATTTGGTAATCAAAAGTTAGTTCTTCTCCAGCACATATGGTTCTTGTGGAAAATGATGCTATTAGGGGAAGTCCAGTATTGAGGTTAGTGATGAAAACATTAAACACCTGAAGGTTTGGGTCACAACTATGATTCACAAAGGGCAACCCATTTCCATATGGAGCCGCATCCACTGTGAATTCATCAGATGCAGAGTCCAGATCAAAGAGATACGTGATCCCTTTGTTGCTGGATAACTGCCCCGTCTTTTGGCTTCTTCACTCCTGACTACCTCTCTAACATATTCCATGACAAGACTCATTCTTTTCACCTTCGCAAGGGTCTTTACACTCTAGCTACAGTCAGTGCTACTTCGAGAGATGCAAAGTGCATACTGTGCTCCTTTCTGTCCCATTCTATTGGGACAATCAGGTCCACACTGGCATCTTGAATTGCATTCATACATGGGAGTACAGGGTGGGATTTTAATTTGTTGTTTCTTATTATAAGCCAACCCAACTGCAGCTTCAGTGAGACAACATTTCTCCGAGAAGCAATCTGTGCACGTACAACCAGGGGTCACTTCATTGACCGGGCTGATTCCAGGAGCTGGTTTGTATTCATTAATGTAGTACAAGTGTGTAGGTGGGCCCTCTAAATCGACAGTATTTTCAACAAATACCATTCCTTTCTGATTCTTTTTTCTGTTGCCTTCATCTTGCCACTTTTGCAGAGCTATCCTTTGTTAACTTTCTTTACAATGTATCGAGCAATAGCAGGTTTCAAAGTTTTGTTATTGTCTTTTGGAATTATTGCTTTGCCTTTCTTTACCTCCGATAAATAATTATGTTTGTCATCAAAGAATTGCTGATGGTCAGTGCAAGGTTGTGAGTTCGATTCCCCTACGGAAAAAAAAAAAAAAAAAAGAATTGACGAAGCAGCAATGGACACTTGAGATTTTGCAAAGGTTCCCAAGTATCTGCAGAATCTGGCCATCCTTTCCATTTTAGAAGATAATATTCCACATCCTCCCGGAGCCTGCGCCCCGGCCGCCGCCATCTTCCAGCGGTTTCCTTCAAACCGGCGCAGAGGGAGGAGACCTCTCTGCTGGCCCGGCGCGCCGCCCCTGCTCGGCCGCCTAGCCTACATTGTTTCAAAGGAACTTTATGACACTGTTTCGGGCTTGTTTTTTTTCAATTCTTTGAGACAAGGAGGACCTGGAGCCCTTTTGACTGGCGAGCTTCTTCTAAAGTAACTTCCTGTGACGGTTGGCGGAGGCCCGGAGGGCACGTTTAGGCGGCCGGGCGGAGAGCGGCTCAGGACCCGGATGCGGGGTGAGGCCTGTGCGGGCGCGCTGTCTGTTGCTTTCTCCTCCTTTGCCCGACTCTCCTCCAAACCCGGGATCGGAGACTCTGCTCGAGGCACCAGGGCACAGGACGGTAATGTAGGCTTTGTGTTTCTTCCCAGCCGCTTGCCTTCTCTCGGGGAAGGCCTTGTCTTCCGCGTGGTTTTTTGTTGTGTATTTTGCTAAATTAGCCTCGTCCCTGCGTACCCTAATTTGTAAATGGCTTCTTCGTCTTTTGTGTGTGTGTGTGTGTGTGTGTGTGTGTGTGTGTGTGTGTTTTGTTTGGGAATGCTGCACTGTTGCCTTGCCACGTGGCCAGCAGGCCTCTTGTCCTCCTCTGTGACTATGCATGACTTTTACATGATTGAACATCACCAGCTGCCACCAGTTTTTTCCTTCGTTTGTTCATTCGTTTGTTCTTTCCTTCCTTCCTTCTTTCCTTCCTTCCTTCCTTCCTTCCTTCCTTCCTTCCTTCCTTCCTTCCTTCCTTTCTTCCTTCTTTTTTTAAAATAACTGGCTTTGTGAGCTAAGGCTTGACTTTGGAGGGCATATGGGCTCATCTAAAGCAAGAGAAGGAATCTTTTTCTCGCCATAATAAAAGTAAAAGTAGGGTTCTGTCCCTTTAAGAACTCAGACTGAAGGACCAAATAGTAACCCTTGCAGCCCAGGGCAAAGTGCAAGCTCCGGTACAGATGCAAGCCTGGAGATAAAACCAGAGGCCTGCTCCCATCCAGAAGAGTGCCTCAGTGTTACCTAGCCACAGGTGTGTTTGTGTGGCGGGTGGTGGTGGTGGTGGGGGGGGATGAATGGAACCTCAAGAGAAAAAAACTTGTCTGTTTTAAAAGCAGAACCAAGCAGGCCACAACACCCTGGTCCAAGAGCCTGCCTGGGGCATCCTCACCTGGCTTTTGGGCATCCCTGTTTAAATGCAGATAAGTTAAAAAGCTATTAGGTCTGATGCCTGAACAGAACAGCTATTTAATAGAGCAAAACACATTTTTTATCCTAAAGTGTCATAAACATGGGTGTGTCAAACCCACTTTATTGTTTAAAATTTTTCCACTGATGAATTATTAATTTTAATTTTGTGGGTTTTATTTTATTAAGCAATGAGTGCTTAATAGGAAAAAATCACAAAAATAAAGTATTTTTAATATTTATTGAGTGTTTATAAAAAGCATCAAAATTTTCAACATGGACTGGTTTTTGGGGTACAAAATCTAAAAAAGAACAACAGAAGTAAACACCTGTATGAAATACAATGAAAATACCAATAGCATTCTACAAAAATTAATCTTTATTTCAATTATCATATGTAAGGCAGTGTTCACACATGACAACACCATGTTGCATACATACATATCACTTATATTTACAGCATATGTGTTTTGCTTTCCTGGTCTTTTTGTAGGACCTACTTGACATCTCGCTGGTCTGGCTGTCTTCTCAGGAGGTTCTTATCCAGTGGGTAGTTGATAGGAATATAAAATATCAATAAAGTAAAGTATTAAATTTTGAATATGCATTGTGTATTTAGAATAAGCATCAACATTCTCACATTAGCTATGTACTTGCTCACAAAACCTAAGAGATAACATCAGAAATAAAACCTATGTGGAAGCTGTGCGTGGTGGCGCACACCTGTAATCCCAGCACTCGGGATGCTGAGGTAGAAGGATCCTTGTGAGTTCGAGACCAGCCTGGGCTCAAGGCCAGCCTAAACTGCATAGCGAGACCTTGTCTCAAAAAGACAAAAAACAAAACAAAACAATTTATGTGAGCTGCAATGTAAACACAACCAAATGTCTACCACAGAAATAATCTTTGCTTCAACTGTTACACCCAAGGCAGTCTTCACACATGACAACTGCATGTTTCATACACAAGTATCACTTACACTGATAGCATGTATTTTTTTTTTTCCTGACCTTTCTTTTAGGACACAGCTGACATTTTTTTTTATTTTCCTGTTGTCATAGTAGGTCTTTGGGATATTCTGCCTGCCTTTGTACCTGTCAGCTCATCAGTGAGGTCCACAACTTTTTGTATCGTTCCCTGGGCAAAAACATTCTGTTTTTTGCTCTGCTATAAATGATCTCTTATGAGTTCCAGTTCTAATTCTCAAAGAAAATTTCTCCATGATATTTTGCACTTGTTATTTTCTCTGTAAACTATCAAACTATTTATAGCACACATATTTAGGATAGAGTAAAACACAGCCATTGGCCAATACTTTGTGTTTCAAGTGACGTCATAGTTGCTACATAACTCATTAACAGCATCTCTTCTGCCTTTGGTTTTGTTGTAGGAAGTCTTCATCTCAGGCTTCCATTTTGTTTAGGTTTTCCTATCAATATTTCCATTTTTTTTTTTTTAGTAGTGCCAATTTGTTTTTCTTTGTCGTATATGAGACCAGTGTAAATCTTCCTGAGATACAAAGATCATATTCATCCAATTCTATGTTTTGCAATTACAACATTTCATTTGGAATTTCTGCTTTATTCCTATGTACAGTTCCTGTACTGGTTAATTTATGCTCTGTCAGCAAATGTGACATAGATTGGAAACTGGTAAAACAACTGTCCAGTGGCACATTCTGATTAGTTTGGGAGATGGGAGCAACAAATCTGTTCACAGCATCATCTAGTTTATTACTATATGAATAAGGACCTGACGGCTGAGTTTTAGGATAAAATTCTAAATTGAAAGCATAAGTCTTTGCACCAAGGGCATAAATGTTTATGCCACATTTTGACCCAGTGCTTTTCCATAGGTCTTTTACACTCCTGTGATTACCATGAGAACACCCTGCTAAGTACAGCAGACCTATGAACGCTTTCAGTTCGGCTAATGAGGTGTCATAGTAAATACATTTGTGAATGTGGCTGTTGGTGCATACAGAATGTTTTACTTATATTTCAGCCTTTGTGTGTTTCACAGTATTTTGTAGCATTTTATCTGTTACAATTTTCAACATCAAATGGCAGTGCTGGGATTCTGTTCAGTACTTGTCACCCCTGCCAAGACCCTCACTATATTTTTGGATCTTGTACTAACGTTGGATCACCCATTTGATTGTGTGACTCTTTCACCTAGTCAAATATGTATATTGCTGTTTTTCTTTATCATCTGAATCAAGGAGGTCTGCATTCCTTGTGTCTGTACCAGTGCATTCTTGCTTCATTTCACTGTCACAGGAACTTTGGCTCACATAGCTAAAGTCACAGTCATCATCATCATCATCATCATCACACACCCACATAACTCTTCTGTTGTGAAACATGTATTTTGCCCTAATGGATCATCTACATCATCCATGCATGAGTAATCTGATGATTCACTTTTGACCTCCTCCAAAACTTCAGAGCTGCTTTTTCATGTGCTAATGTACTGAATTGGGCTACTTCTATCAAAACAACCAAAAGAAAACTTTTTAAAGAAAATAAATCCTAGAGCAGTGTGGGTGTATTACACCCTCTGTGATGCTCAAGTAAACATATGTCAAACCTGTTAGATGGAGCATAATGTCGGTGCAAATCCTGGTGTGACATTTTTGCACATGTGCACACACCTTGCCTTTTGTTTTACCAATGGAGAAACACAAAGATTGCTTCTTGTGTCCCTCAAGCAGAGGTGCTGAGATGCACAGCTGGCTACTATTATGCTAAAGTTAAAATTTACAGAAAAGTAAGGGATCTGTTTGTGAAACCCAGTGGTATGTGTTGCAAGTTAAAGTAATGGTGAGTATAAAAACAGAGGCATCCTAACCAACTCTTAGTACTTCTTCTGTCAGAGTAAATGCAATTGATGCTTTTTCCATATGGCTTCTAAGTGCAAGTTGGACCATCAAGAAAGAGGTTCCAGGAGTTGTTTAAAAGAACTTTGCTTGGAAAAATGTGCTCATTACCTTATGGGACTTTGGACTAGACAAGGCCAACAGATGGCCCATCCCCCTTTTCTCTAATGAGTTAATGGATCCAAATATAGAGACAAAGCTCTTGGTGAGGGTCTTTCTTCTGTGGTCTGTGGTAAAATACTGCTGGAATCACTTTAAGCTTCTGAGATAGAGATGTCTGTCTAGGTTTTGCAAAGTTACACAACAGGTGCCTTATGGACTTTGGGTCTCCTCCTTTTGTACGTAACACTGCCTGAAGGAGCAGAGGCCTAGTTCTCTCCCTTCTCTCTCTGGGTCTGAAGACAAACAAATGAGAAATCTGTTGGATCTCACCACCAGGTGGATTTCACCAGCTTTTCCACTAGGCCATATCCTTGTTGAACAGGACAGGTCTGATCCTGACCATTTAAAGCAAAAACAGTTTATCTACTGTTGTAATATGGTCTGAGTTCAGTATGAACTGGCATGTGGGAAAATATGATTACAAGATGACACTCTAGGCTATGAGATGACTGTTCAGTTTCTGCTTGAAACATAAAAGGTGGAGTGAAATCTCTTATGGTCAGGCTTTTCTGACTCTTTATCAGAGGGAACGTTCAAGAACTATGGTACTTAGCACAGGCTTCAAGAAAGACATAGATATCTTGGATGACATTGTTCTAAGGCCTCCATTTGTCTCTCAGGGGGATCTCAGTCATGCTGATCTCTTTAGGGAAGATCACACACAAGGAAGTCACTTTGACTTCCCTTTTATAATCCTCAAAGTAATAGATCAGGTCCATCCCCTCCAAAAAACCAAGGGCCTCCATTAGAGCTCCATGCCCCAGAGGAGCCCAACATTCCTCTGCTCCCTGGACAGCCTCCTCAGAGAGCCCTAAGTCCCACTGGAAACACACGGATGGATTTGAGCCCCACAGGTGGAACCCAAAGTGGTGCTTTCTACTACTTTAGTTCACAACTTGTCCTGCCAAGGACAAGAGAAGTCCCAGAGATGGAAGTAAATTCTCAAGTGCAGGTTCCTTTCTCAGCTGTAGATATACATCTATGTAAGGAGCAGTTAGAACAAATATCAGAACAGCCTAGTAAGTTTGCAGGTGGGTTTCAAACTTCGGCCCTTGCTTTTAGCATGATGAGATGTCCAGTGCGTCTTGGCCACATGTTGTAAGCCAGATGAAAAACAAAGTATCCTGTAAGAGGCTAGAAACTATGCAGGTGCAGTATGCCTTGAGAAGGGAAGGGAAACACCCCGGGGAGGCTATTCCCCCTTCAACAGAGTCAAACTGGGACTCTAATATTTAGCAGGGCCTAGAAATGATGTCTAGTATGGTAGCTGCTCTTACTCTGTTGACAAAAAGATGCATTAAAAATCTGTTAATTTTGATAAAGTGAGTAGGGTCTCACAGGGTAGAGAAGAAAATTTAGCTTTGTTTCATGACTGATTAGCAGAGGCCTCCCACAAGTACATTAATAGGGAGAGACACTAATGGGACAACATTTCATCTGTCAGTCAGCCCCACATATCCAGTGTAAGCTACAAAAACTTCAGACTGGGCATCAACAACCCAGTTGCTGGACATGGCCTTTCCTGTGTTCAGCAATGAGGATCCAGAGTAGAAAGAAAGGAGAAAGGCTGGAATTATGGCTGTTGCAACTGGTGATGCCTTAAATCCACTGAAGTTATATAAGGAAAAGGCCAGGGACAACTGAGGGAAGGATTCCTGTTTGAGTGCAGTAGGACTGGACAGTGGGTGTGGGGCTGCACCAAGCCTCTGCTGACACTGTGCTCCACATGGGAGGCAGCAAATAGGTGTGACTCTTGGCACTGGAGGGTTGACTCTCCCCACTCCCACAGAGGGGCTAGGCCATCCAGAACTCTCATTTTCTGCTCTGACAACTGAAGAGGTCCAGGGAGACCTGCAATGCCCCTGTCCATGGACATCCCTACCTCTTCCTAGGAATCCTGCGTAAATGCAGACACCATAGGTGAGCTAGTGTGACTGCTTATTGATACAGAGGCAGCTCTTCCTGTTTTGATTTCCTTCTCTGGAAAATTCTCTGCTATGTCTATAGCCATAGTTGGGTGTACAGGGAACCCTAGTTGGAGATTCTTTACTCCTCCTCTGATGTGTCACTTAGTCAAATGTTTAACTACAAATTTCTAATTGTCCCACAGTATACTACTCTGAGGGAAGAGATTTATTAACAAAACTGGGGGCAATTCTCAAATTTCAGCTAAGGCCAAAAAGGATTTTATTTATTGGGAGTACACCATGTCTCCCTAAGCAAATTAGCCAACAGGTAAGTCCTAAAGTGTGTATAAAAAAATACCTGACAAGGCAAATTCAGCTATGCCAATCACTGTAAGTCATCTTCCTAAGCAGGTCACAGTCATGCAATGTAAAACACCCCAGAGAGACATGCCTGAATTCTCCTTGGAAAATCAGAAGGCTGATAGGGAGGCAAAAGGGCAGCCCTATGGCATTAAAACTCCAACCTTTTTCCCAATTCCAGAGGAACCACTGAAACCAGTCTATACTCCCTAAGACGATAAATGGGCCTTAGGAAAAGGGGGAATTAAGAAGGGATTCTAGTGGTATTTAGGAAACAAACCAGCCCTTCCCCCAAGGGATGCAGCAGAAGGCTGTAAAAACATGTCATGATTCCTTCCATATGGGAAGAGATGCTACACTGGAAATGGTCACTCGAGTTTTCACAGTATTAGGACTAAGAGCTACCACCAAACAGGTCTGAAAAAGTTGCCCACTCTGTGCTTACAACAACTCAGATAAGCCCAATCCTCCTCCTTTATTAGAACCTGTACAGTGGAGACAGACATAACCTGGAGAGGACTGACAGCTAGACTTTACCCACATGCCACCATTTAGAAGATTTAAATAGATGCTTGTCCTAATTGACACCTTTACAGGCTGGATTGAGGCCTTTCCTACCGGTTCAGAAAAGTTTACAAGGGTAGTCAAGGTGCTTCTGAGAGAAATCATCCTTAGATTTGGACTACCTCAGTCTGTCCAGGGTGACCATGAAGCTTCTTTTATTTCCCAGATAACTCAGGGAGTGACAAAGGCTTTAGGAATAGACTACCACCTTCATTCCACTTGGCAGCCTCAATCTTCTGCAAAGGTAGAGAGAGCCAACCAGACCCTAAAGCAAGCTCTGGCAGAACTTTGGAAACAAACAGCAAACCACTTAAAGCCAAAATGGAAAGGCCCCTTTTCAGTGATCCTTGTAACACCTCCTGCAGTAAAACTGCCAGGGATAGATAATTGGATTCATCTTTCAAGAATAAAGCTATTCCCACCTGAACTGTCTAAGAAAAAGTCAGAAAAGACACCCAAAAGAAAAAAGCTACTCCTGTGAGGCTCTGGAAGACTTGAGATTTCAGAGAGCAAAACTACCACACTGCTAGATAAGTAGACAGCACCTTGTAAGGCCATGGCTGTCAGACTCTTGATGCTGTCTCTGAAGTACCTCTCTCACATACAGTCTTCTCCACAGGAAGCAAGGACATCCGCCCTGCTCCACACAGCTGGGCTAATAGTAAAGTTTCTTTCTCCTGTCATACAGGCAGTTCAAGGGTTACTAACTCTCTTCTCAGTATTTTCTGACAGGTTTTTCTTTCCTTAACCCAGCCAGTAAGCCACAACACCCCAAGGCAGTTGGAGAGGTAGGGTCTACAACCCCTTCCAGTTGAAGAAGCTACGGAAGACAGAGGCTTCCAGCCCCCTCAACATCCCATAAAGAATTATGGGATTCATGTCTTGGAGATAGGATGTGGCAAAGCTGGCTGGAAACATAGACAGGAGTTGTCAATTGCAAGGTCCCAAGGCAGGGGCTGGGGATTTAGCTCAGCAGCACAGCGCCTGCTTGGCTAGCCCAAGGCTATGAGTTCGATTCCCAGTGCCGGAAAAAAAAAAAAAAAAAAAAAAGCAAGGTCCCAGGGCAATGCAAAGACCCCGTATGCAGAACTTCCCCCAAGCTCATGTGAAAATGTAGATGGTATTAAAGAAGAGTGATCATCATGGACAGCCACTATTGCGCGTGAGTCCACACAGCCCACACCAAACGTGGTGTGTACTGTTATTTTTGGTTTTTACTCTCTCTTTTTTTATTTGTTTGGCCTAAGTTCACTCCACAAAGCTGATTTTTCCCCTGCTCATTTACCTCAGATTTTTTCTATAAACTTTTTGGCACTGTTATTGACTTGTCTTGTTCAGTTCTTTTTTTGACACAAGAAAGACCTGGAGTACTTTTGACTGGTGAGCCTTTTCCAAAGGAACTGACCTACAACAATCTTGCATTGTATACCCTTACAGAGGAGGAGGCAGGTGAGCTTGCTTTACATGTATAAACAGAGAGCATGGATGAAATTTAGAAGGCCATTGATGGGGCTTCTTGCCTGCTTCATGGGTCTGTAGTTACAGACTTGGGATACTGGGTGGCTCCTCCTGCAGTTGGCCCTGTAATTGGATATAAATCATTTAACTCCCCTGAGCCTCTTGTCTGTAAAACGAGGTCACAGAAGACAATCTCTTATTCTGTCTTATTTCCAAAGTTCTGTACCTTGCACAAGCTATTGATCAGAGAAATGGGAAACATTTTTTAAAATTTCCCTGTTAGTTTCTCATTGTGTGTAGTTTGGAGTTGAAACCCTCTTTTTAAGCAAAGAAAAAGCAATCAGTGATCTTGACAGACACCCTTGTTAATTATACCCAAGGTAAAGAAACACATTGCCTCATGGTAGGCATTGGAGTTGTGTTCTTATGCTCATTTTTGTTTCATACAACCAAATTTTGGACCAAATAGAGTTTTGGGAAAGAGAGTAGGCCATGCACTTATATAATAGGTCGACTATTGGCAATACTGTGCATTTGACAAGAACAGCTGTCAAATCGGGAAAATGTTTAGACCAAGAACACTACAAACTAGGAAAAAATATTTCTAATTATTCTGGATTAAGGAAATGGGCACTTGTTGAATGTTCTAATGTGAACAGGGGCGTAATACCTGGCACCTATCTGACAACTCACAAAAAAAGACTGCCGAGCGAACACAAGGATTAAGGAGTGATCTATGCAGATTTGTTCTTCTCTTCTACTTAAACAGGATGGAACTGATTAAGTGCTCTTCCCTCTTCCTGTCTTTTTCTCTTTTCTGGTCTGAAAGTTGTACATACTTTTCATACCCATTGACCGGTTTTCCTGACCTTTGATATTTTGTAAATACAGAAAAATGTAAATCTTCTTACATTTGACTTTCAATTTTACACTCTCCTCTAAAAAGACAGGCAATCATTATTTTTCTCTGAGAGACAGAAGTAACTTTTCTTTTTTTTTTTTTTTTTTTTTGACAGGGTCTCACTATGTAGTGCAGGCTGGCCTTGAACTCACTGTGTAGCCCAGGCTGGCCTCGAACTCACAGAGATCTTCTGTGTCAGCCTCACCAGTGCTGGGATTACAGGCATGCACCACCAGGCCTGGCCAGAAGTAGATTTTTGATGGTGCTAATGAAGCTGAAGCTCATGGGCTCTTATAGTTAGTACATATTTAACAAGTGCAAAGCTAATTATCATTTGTAGCCCCTTCCTTGAGGAGGTGTATCACATGTGAATAGCTCCATGAGGTTCATCAATGTAGATAGGCAGAAATCTGCAGAACATGTGGGAGTGGATATTGAGAGAGTGTGATTAAGGTAGGAGAAATACAAAGATGGAAAAAACTGGAAATAAAGCTGAGGTTGCAGAGAGAGAAGGGAAGAGGGGGAAATGGAGAGAACGAAAGGACAGCAGAGGGGAGAGGAGAGGAATGAGGAAGGAGTTCTCCTTGTTGACTATGACCACGATTTGGCCTCGGCCTATGGGTTCCACTTCCCTTCCTGATTGTCTTCCCTAGCAAGTTTTGCACTTGCTTATCAAGCACCTGAGTTTTTGTAAGGAAACTGTTGTTCTGTCATACTGACTTGGCTTCCCTGGTTGAAGATTGGTCAAAGTTCAACCTGTCCCCTAAATTCAAAGTACATGTTTCCAAACTCTGGTATTCCTGCTCTATGGTTCTTTTCTATTTGATTCATCTCTCTCTCTCTCTCTTTCTTTTTTTTTTTTTTTTTTTTTTGGTACTGGGAATCAAACTCAGGACCTTGGGGCTGGGGATTTAGCTCAGTGGCACAGTGCTTGCCTGGCAAGCACAAGGTCATGAGTTCGATTCCCCGTACTGGGGAAAAAAGACAAAAAAACTCAGGACCTTGCACTTGCCAGGCAGGTGCTGTGCCACTGAGCTATATCCTGCGCCCCTATTTGATTCATCCCTTTAAACATTTTGAACATTTTTATTTAGGAGTCTTTAAAAAACTATTCCCTTATTTTGTGTTCTAGATTGTGAATTCTCCCACGACTGAGCTGAACTCCCTTCTGGCATGGTGTGTGACTGTGAGTATGAATATACCCTCAACGGCCATTGTTCTTTGTTCTGTAGTAGAACTGTCTTCTTGTTGAATCATCTCTAGAGAGTTTTTACCAGGGACCCAATGAGTTCTCACCAGCTCCTGACCATTTTCATACAAGTATATTGGCCTTGAATGACTGCATTCTTGCAGGTAGTGTAAATTCAGATCCCTTACCCATGTGAGGCACAAACTTTGTCACTAGTATTCATGTTCTCTTCCTATGCACAGAGTTGCAGGCAGATGAGAAGATTCCTTCTTTTGTTTTAGGATTAGGGGGAAGAATATTTATTTGGGATTCTGAGTGTGGCTTTATCCAGTTAGTTCAGTTTTAAGTTCAATTACACATGGGGCTGGAATCCCCTTCTCACAGTTTTAGAACCCAGACCAAGATGTTACAGGCTAATCTGATAACTTGGCAAGCTGTTTGGATTCAACTTCTCAGACCTCTAACTTTTAGTTCATTTTTTGTGGCACCTATGACTTCTCTTTCTTGGTTTCAAGTTATTGTAATGTAGTGTTTGAAAAACAGATGGATTTTCCCCATTAGTTTGATCCATCATATTTATTAGAATTTGCTCTAACTGTTGTTCAAGGAAAATTACAGTATGTCCTTGATACTATTTACGCTCTTTTACATCTATGTGATCAGGTTATTTCTCTTTTTTTAAAGGGTCATTTCAAAGGTTTTCTTGGAAAAACCTCTCCTTATCTCCCTGATAGTCTGCCCTTTCCTCCTTGCAACATACTCTTCATCCAGAAACTTTCTCATCACTCTCAGATATGTAAAGAATACATACTTGATTTTCTACAGTGAGAATCATCTTCCTCTCACTGCCGCTGCCCATTGTCCTCAAACTTTGGAGTGAGAAATGTCAATGTTCTGATCATTTCAAGAACTATAGATCAGTTTTACCCTTACGCACAAGGTCGATTTTGACTCTTTTTCACCCGTGTAGCTAGTACTCTGAATTTCTTTATTTTCCCCTCTGTGAAGACAGTGGCACAGTGAGAGGACCAGAGGTTGTAAGGGAAGTGACTTGTCTTCCTTTCCCCTTTCCTACCGTGTCCCAAACTTTCGACCCTGCCTATTCCCCCTGAGAATAGATCCTCTTGTGTGAAATGAGGCTCCTTTCAATGCTAGAGACTCAGAAGCCTTGAGTCTTAAATGAACATTTTTATCCTTCAGTTTATCCCCAAATGGCAACTGTCACTTTTCAAGGCCATGCTGATGTGGGAACTTTAGAATGTAGCTCAAAGCTAGGAAGGATATAGATACCCTGGGATTTAGTCCTTTAGCTAAATGGGTTCGTTGTCTTTCAGATATTTTTCCTGAGGGCCTCTTTCATTTCCTTTACCAGAGTGAAGGTATGGGTTGGCCCCTCCATTTCTGTCCATTTAGGATTACTGGCAGGCACTGAAGGAACTGTCACAAGACATGTGAGATGCAGGAAAGTCAGAACTTTGGAAAGGAAGAAGGGGGCCTTGGAAAGGACAAGGACTTAGGGCTGGTAGGAGAGACAGTGGGTGTGACAAGGAGGAAAGAGGGGAAATCTTCTGATACTGCTTCTCCTCAGGAGAGTAGGACTGAGATTTTGTGGCCAGGAGAATGCATGGCAATGCAGTGGACAGACTACACATGTCAGCCTGTGGACTTGAGAGAGTTAGGACTTGTGGACTTTTTTTTTTTTTGAAGTAAAGACTGTCTGAATTTTCTGTACAATTCTGTGGATGTACTACCCTGGCTAATGGTAAGACCATTTTGTATCATGTTTCACCATATCTTTATAATAAAGATCACAGTGGCAAGGTATAGGTGAAAAAGAAACGCTACATTGCAGAGTACAAACAGTATAGGTCTGGAAGCTTCTATGTCACTTACACAGCTTCAGATGCCAAGTCCACTTGATGAGCTCTAGTCCTGCCATCAAGGGAAACAAACCAGATCTCATGGATATGAGCACCTGGCATTGAGCTGTGATGTTGTATCCACTCCCTTCTCCTGCCAGCACCGACATGAATAATTTGTGCTGCAGTTACCACTCAGGAAAGAATGCGAGAGTTCATCTTTTTTGCAAAGCCCAAGACAGATTTTTGGCCAGTCAGCTATTTTTGATCCATTGACCCCTCAGTTAACCAGGTACATGGTTTAAAAAATAGTTGATGGTGAAACTAAACTGAAATGTTTCATGAATTAAGCTACTCACAGCAGAAAAAGTTCACAAAGTGCAGGACTTTCATAAATAACTCCTAAGCAAGTGGGTCCTTGTAAAAATATTTTTATGGGCTCTAACCAAAATCTTCACCTTTCTCTACGTTGCTTGGTATGAAACTTTCCTGGTCTATCTGCAATAGCAGAATTTTTTTCTACTTTTTCATTCAATTAGAAAGGGAAGGAAGAGAAGAAGGGGAGGAATAGAGGAAAATTAGAGTAGAAACAACCAATGTACAAGGATTAGAGGAGAAACAACCAACAAAACATGCTGATCAATTTGCTGTTTTTCAATACATTGATATTGAAATGTGGCAAATATGACAAATGCAGTTTGGAAGAAAGAACTTCGCTGCTACACATCTCTATCTTTATCTTGCCCAGTGTTATGGTTATATATAGACAAACCCTATGCCTCATGTGCTCATAGGTGGGGCTTTTGGGAAGTGACTGGATCATGGGTATGTGCTACTGGACCATTGGTGTGTGACACTGGATTAGTCCACTGATAGGTGTGATATGGGAGGTGAAGCCTGGGGGGAAGAGGGGGGTCACTGGGCATGTTCCTCCTCCTGCCTTGATCTGCCATGGTTCTCACTGCCCTGCCATGGACTGTTTCTCCTCTGCTGTGCCTCCCTGCCTTGGAGCCAGCCAACGATAGACTGAAATCTCTGCAAACTGTGAGCCCAAATAAACTTCTCCTCTTTTAACTTATGGGTATCAGGTATTTTGTCCCAGTAACGAAAGTAACTATGATATCCAGAATGAGAAGGAAAGTTAACTGTAGTGAAAGCAGTGGACTAGGTGTCAGACTGTGCTCAGGCCAGAGAAGGACGACAAACCTTGGGAGACCATGTCCCTCCTCCGGGTTTCCATTTTCTCTAAAGTAAGATGAGAGGACGGACTCAGATATGATCTAAAAGTCTTTCCCACTCTAACATCCTACAGCTCATTATCAGTGATGGACCGCAGCTTGTTCAACATTCCAACACTCTGAGCCACAAGTGTGGAAATGCAGCTCGTGTGTGTGTGTGTGTGTGTGTGTGTGTGTGTGTGTGTGTTTGCCATGTGTACTCATCTTCCTCAGCCCCCTAGTCCTTTTTTGCTGTACTGACAACTGAACCCAAGGCCTTCACATTGAGTTACTTCCATTAAGACAGTATCCTACTAAGATATTAACTTGCCTTGGATAAACTTGAACTTGCAGTCTTCCAGCCTCAGCCTCCCAGAGTGCTGGGACTATAGGTGTGTGCCACAATTCCCTGTTCCTCAGTCCCTTGTTAACAAGATGGAATAACCTCCCTAGGTAGTCAGCTCCTAGGATGATCCCTGGTGACTCCTCATGTTCATGCTCTGCCTCCCGGTGGAGCTGCATTTACTGATCACTTCTTATATGTCCATTTTGGACAAACTTATTACATAACTTGTAAGTACATTAAGGAAATGCAGCTATTATAAATTTGAAGGAATATTCTCTCTTTCTCTTTTTTTTTTTTTCTGGACCAGGAATCAAACTCACAACCTTGTGCTTCCCAGGCAGGTGCTTGCACCACTGAGCTATATCCCCGGCCCTACTGATCACTTCTAACAAATAGAATGCAGTGGGAGTAGTAAGATCTCCTTTCTGACAGCAGAAAGACTGGAGCTTCTGTCTTGCTCACCCTTCTTGCTCACTTGCTCAGAAAAGCCAATGAGCATGTTGGTAGCTGCCCCAGGAAAGGCTCATATGTGGCACAAGGAACTGATGTTTCTCTCCAGCAACCAGCAAGACCCCAGCCTGAGCCCAGGAGCAGACTTCCTCTGTGCACCCAGGTTCCTGACCATGAAACCCTGAACGACAGCACAGATGTTTGTTGTGTTAAGTCACTAAGGTTTGGAGTAATTTTTTTTTGAGAGTTAATTAATTAATACCTTCATCAAAGGCTTTGTGTCCTTTGATTCATTATCATTTCTGAGGTTTTGTTCTCAAATCAAATCGAGTTTACTTACAGGCCAGGGTAAATGTTGGAAAAGGAAGAATAATCTTTTATTCTCCTAAATATTCAATGAGAATAACAACTTACTTTTAGTGAGTATTTCCTAGATGCAAAGCACTAGTGATAACACTCATGGCAATTCTTTGAAGATTAACAGTATTAATAACCTCAGTAATAGATGTGAAAATTGCGACTTGGAGAGGGTAAACAATGTAGGGTAAAAGGGGTCCCAAGTAAGCAGAAAGTAAGGGCAGTACGATCTGGATGAGAGAAACCACACAGTCTTTACATGAAGGTTGCATGGCCAGAGCACCAGGACGGTTCAGGGGGGCTTGGGCATCAGGCATGGCTGGAGTAGGTGTTTACTGAGGAACTTTCTGTGCTATTATAGACAACTAAGTTAGATAAAATATTACAGGCAGTCAGATAGGCCTAGGCCCTCAAAGGAGCCAGTGCAGAAGACAAGATACCTTGCATCTGTGGGAGAGACAGGCACCTCTGCTGTGGGCCTGGCCTCAAGACAAAAGATAAAATAAATACACCCGTGCTGGGGATATAGCTCAGTGGCAGAAGCGCCTGCCTACCAAGCACAAGGTCCTGAGTTCGATCCTTGGTACCAAAAAAACCTCCAAAAAACAAATGTACCCACATATTTCCTAAGGATAAACATCAGGGATTGATAGTCTAAATAGGTATTGATCACCTTGAGAAAGCCAGAAAGAGCCACTAGCCCAACCTCCTACAGGAAAAACCTGTTCTGTATTCATTCCCACTTGCTATGTGACTTGCTTCCCTATTTGATCCTGATTTAATCAATTTTACCTGAGGACTTATACTCGTCATCTTATTGGTTGACCATAGTTTTGTCCCACCTCATGCCTACCTTGTGATTTCCCATTCTGCCCACCTTGGACCCACCTCATGATGTGGATTTGCTATATGAAAGTCCCTAGAAAAGGCAAGATCCTTGGCAGCCCACTCGGGGCCCCTTCTGTCTCTCTCAGACGGAAGCTTTCTTTCCCCCAATATATATTCTGTTCTTAAACTCCTTTGTTCCTAAAATTCATCCTGTGATTTTAGAGAACACGAACTCATACCAGACACCTGGCAGGTTGGGAGTTTCTTTCCCCTATATCAAGGCTTTTGTGATTTTGTGGACGTTGATTGGAATTGTGATGTAGTGCTTGGACTCACACAGAGTCGCCAGGAAGTGTGGCTCTTCCCCTTGGCCCACACCCAGGTGAATCACTCTCCCCTTCCTCCCCTCGCATACCTCCTACCAGGACTCTCCAGAAAGCACTAAACTAAATGTCCTATCTGAGACAGAATTCTGGCTCTGGTCCAGGCTAGGTCATGAGCTCTGGTCTGTAACAGGAGTAGGCTTTGTGTCTGCAAAGAGACCCTGTTCTTCTGTGTCAGCCTGGGCTGCTGTAGAGAGAGCAGTACATTCTCTGGACCCACTGTGTATTCAGTATTTTTAGCTATTGTCCTTATTTTCTCTCCCTCCTTATGACCCTGGTTCTTGCTGACGCCATGAGAGATGGAATTTTAAGCACTATAAAATACATCAATAAATATTTGCTTAGAAAATAACTCCTTGACTTGACAAGACTAAGATTTCTTTCTCTCTTCCTCCTCTGCCTTCCATTGAATACCTACTATGAGCTATTGCTGGTCATGGAAAGATGAGCAGAGTCACTGTTTTCAAAAGCTCATAGCTTTTTATCTAAATTACCTAGTTCCATAGGTGTTGGTTATTAAATTGTCAACAAATGTCAGAAATGATATAAGATAGTGGAACAAAATAACCAGGTGACTGAATCTTAAGATGTGTTGTATTCTATAATTACAGTATAAGCTGTTGCTGACATTTTTTATGGATCAGCGATAGATTATTTCCATTAAGTAAATATTCTCCTTAATATATGGTTCTTATTTAGAAAAGCTGGATTGCCAGTTTTCTAAGAATTATAGTCCATTCAAATAGATCAACTTCAAAGCTATGTTGAGCAGCAGCTTTTCCTGATTCATAAGAGCCTTTAGATTTATATATAGAACCATAGGAAAACTGTCGCGCGTGACCTTTTATATTATTATAGATGTAAAGAGAGGAAATGAGAGTGAAGAGATACAGAAGCTGGGACTAGGGATGTGGCTTGGTGGTAGAATTCTTACCTTGCCTGCACAAGGCCTTGGGTTCAATCCCCAGCAACACACACACACACACACACACACACACACAGATACAGATGTGCCAGAGAGGCCCTGGGAAAACTGAGTGTTAAAAGTTAACACAGTTGTCATGACTAGACAATAACAGTGGCATCCTGAAGACTGAATTCTTTCCAGCCCATGCATTGGAAGAACTGCAGGTTCTGGCTCAGGTATAATGGGTTAACACTTCAGGGAAAGGGACTTCTCAGCCAGCAGTGCGTGATCAGCAGGGAGCAGTAAACACTGCAACTTCATTCAGCAGCACTGAGTGCTCCCTTGCAATCAGGGGCTAGGGAAGAAAAGGTGAATTTTATGTGGAAGGAGGAAACTGCTTTGGTGTTAACTGATGGAAATAGAATTATTAAAAGTCAAAATATATGTTAAGCTTTAAAATTGTGAATCATAATTGGATTTTGTAGCAAACTTTGTGAAAGAATATGGAAACTGGAAATATTTCAATATTGAGTTTTAATGCAAATAAAAAGTAACAATGTGGAAATGTTGGTGAATGTGAACAGATAAAACACATAAGATACAATATGTTGAAAATAGAGAGCACCTGATTTCTACATTCATGGAACTTCACAGCGGGCAGAGCCAAGGACACCAACGGGAGTAGAGCAGAGGTCTTGGCAGAGACTGAATTCCAGTGTATCTGTGCCAGTAATCTAGGTAAATGGAACATCTAGTTGGGTTATAACAAGAAAATTCAAATGCAAGGGAAGCAATCAAGTGCCATGTGTACTGGCATGGACTACACGGGTCATAACCAGTGTCTATAATCAAGTATTGGCAAATCCATGCTGTCTACTGGCTAATGTCTTTAGCTTAGATCTAGTAGAACACATCCTTTTAATGGATGTGTGATTGACTTGGGATGGAAACAGTTTCCTAGTTTGTTCTTCAGATTTTTCTCCTTATCACTTCTTATCACACAGGGATGAGCCCATCCCCACAAGAAGGTGGGAGTTGAAATGGAAATAAAACTTAAAAAGAGAAGAATTTGAATCACACATCTGACCCTCCTTGTTTACTTTCAGGCTCACCAAGCAATCTTTTCATTAATATTCAGTTTTCCAAGTACATTTGCCTCTTAGGGAAAGACTGCACTATCCTTACTTATGTGAGGATTTTGGTCCAGGCGACAGTCCAGTTTGTGATTATCGGCACATCTATTTCATGCTTATAGACCAACGGCCATTAGTCCAGTGGCTTTCAGGCTTCAGCATACACTGGAATCTCCTGCATAATCTTAGCAAGAGTTTCTTTAACATCAAGCTGGGCTTCTTAAAACTGGGTGCTGCCATGTCCTGAGCTGATGCCACTGTTCTAGGAATTACACTTTGGGATCACTGGGCTGGTCATTAGGGCACTGACAAGACTTAATTTCTGGTCCTCAGTGCAGGACTAGACCCAAAATATTGGCAATTTCTGGGTAGATGTCATGTAATGAAGTTTCCTGATGTCTAGCCAGCCTGTCTCTGGCGGCCACGCTACTTTAAGGAAAACCTTTCAATCATGGGCCAGAGTTAAGTTACCAAATCTGTTGGCCAAATCTGTCCTGATCTTATGATTTATATTAGGGACTGTGTGGTGCATATGTGCAATGTGAAACTGTTAGCTGTAAAAAGGAATAAAATCCTGTTATTTTCTACAACATGGATGGACACTGCATGAAGTAAAATGAGTCAGGCACAGAAAGACAAATGTCACATGCTGTCACTCACATATGGAATCTAAAAACATTAAGGTCATAGAAGCTGAGAATAAAATAGTGGTCACCAGAGGGTGCAGAAGTTCCGGGGACAGGGAGACGGGGAAAGGTTGATTAATGGACACTAAATTACTATTAGATAGGGAGGAGAAGTCCTGGCACACAGCCAGTTGACTAGAGATCACAATAATGTACTGTGCATTTCAAAAAGCTAGAAGAAAGGAATTTGAAAGTTTTCACCATAAAGGAAAGATAAAATATTTGAGGATATATCTATTTTTATCCATGTATACACATATCAAAACATCATATGATATCCCATTAATATGTGCAATTTTTATATATCTATTTAGAAAAATTAAAAAACTAATAAAAAAATTTTTTTTGTTTTTTTGAGACAGAGTCTTACTATAGAGTTCAGGCTGGCCTTGAACTCACTACATAGCCTAGAGTGGCCTCAAACTTGCAGTAATCCCCATTTCAGCCTTTGGAGTGCTGGGATTACAGGCGTGAGCCACCATGCAAGACCAAAAAATAATAAATGCTTTATTATTTACATGCACTGCCACAAGTGGGAACTCTGTTGCAGTAATTTTTGAGGAATATAATCTAGCTTCTTCCCTGCAAGTTAATGACAATATCTAAAAGTCAAAGAGTCTTCCACTTTTCACTCTAATCCTCATTATTGTCTTTTTGCCTTTCCTTTTTAAAAGCAATTGCTATCCCTTCTGCATTAGAAGAACTGGTATTATATAAAATTTCCTTGCTAGTTTCAACTCACTTCCAGCTCTTCCCAGTTTCCCAGTTTGCTGAAAATCTGAAATGTTCTCTGTGGCCGTTAATGATGACATATCAACCTGCTTGGCTTGGGAGCCACCTGGAGGAGTGGTGAAGATAGGCTGGGTGTATCTGAGTGAGTCATGGAAGTGTAACCTTGGGGTACATATCAGATTCCTGGACTTTCCCTCTCTGGCAGTGTTCCTCAGCTCTGCTCCCCAGTCACTAGGAACTAGGCAGCTTTGCTCTGCCAGGCCCTTCCACCATGCCGTTTCTGCCTTGGAGCCAGCCTAGCATGGACTGAACCCTCTGAAACCATGAGCCACATTAAACCGCTCGTCCTGTAGATTGCAGGTGTTGGGACGTCTCCCTCAACAATGGGATGGTGACTAATCCAATGTCCTTGCTTCTACTTCTTTCTTCTGCCCGTAGTTGGCAGTTCTTACTTGCCTGACATACGGAACAGTATATTTGTCTTGACTGACAAAATGTGACCAAACAATTATTTCCTTCCAAAGCTGTTCTGCCTCTCTAAACTTTTTCCACTGTTTTTCCATCCCTCTTCTATGGTTGGGGTGTTTGTGTCCTACCCCCAACTCATCTGTTGAAATGCTAACCCTGAAAGTGGTGACGTTAGGAGATGGGGCCTTTGGGAAGGTGATTAGGCCTGAGAACTCTGCTGCATAAATGGGATTAGGGCCCTTATAAAAGAGGCTTGAGGGCCCATTCTGCCATCTGGAGACTCAGTGACAAGGTGTCTTCTGTGAAGTGCAAAGCGGGCCCTCACCACACACAGAACTGCAGTTCCTTTTGCCAGCCTTGGGAACTCAGAATTACATGTTTGCTTTTTATTCTCCAGGCAAAGATATTTTGTTATAGTAGCAAAAGAGACTATCCAGTGATTGCCTGTTGGGGTAGTGCTGCTCATGGAAATATAATTTGAGCTGCAACATATAAAAAATTCTCATTTTAATATACAAGTATTAAATAATGAAAGACTTTTGTCATTTTGTATGAAGTCTTCAAAATCTAGTGTGCTTGACATAACATATCTCAGTTGATGCTTGTGCCACATTTTAAGAACCTCATGTGGCTCATGGCTAGTGTGTAAGACAGTGTAGTTTTAGGGTCTTTGAGTTCTTGGAATCAGTTCCTCCAGAATGATGCAGCAAGTTCCTACTGTTTTGAAAACTGTCAGAAGAGACTTGGCCCAGCCCTGAAGCCTATGCCTGCAGCGCAGGTCAAGAATTCTTGCTCTTAAGAATCCTCAAGCTGCAGAGGATATGGTGCTCCTGCCTTCAGCAAGCCAGCTTCCTTTGGTGGCTCATGTGTGGGGACAGCCTAGCTGATCGGCACTGAGGTGTGTGCTGCGCTCTTTCGGCCTCTGTGCTCTGGGCTGTGGCACCCCCACCTTTACCTTCTAGATGCTCCCTGCTCTTACTTTACCTCCAGTTGCCACAGATATGGAGGGAAAGAGGGATAAAAAGCATTAGAATTAATAGAGACTTTGTTCTAGCCTGCCAGACGAACGGCATGGCTTGGGCAGCATGTTCTTTGTAGTTCTGACAGAGGTTTATGGATAAATAAGGAAGAGGATTTGTACTTAAATATCAGACACATCGAATGGTTGGCTGGCCATCCTGCTCATCCTTTTGTCTCTTGCATTGTCCTTCTCCAAATCATTTGTCCTCTGGATCTTGACAAAGCGCCTGCACAAAATTAACAGGCTTGCAAAGCCTGGATGAGCAAAATTGATTTGCCTATAATCTGTTTGTGAAGAGATCAGGACGTGATTTTAATTTCAGAGCCAAGTCGCTAGTCTGTCTTTTTGTCAGGCAATTAGTTCCACTGACTGGACCAGAATGTTAGATGCAAAATGCCAAGGGGAGCCAGGCAGATGGGAACAGCAGAACCTCTTTTGCTTCCTTGGCCTGGTCCTTGTGCCAGGCTTCTTTTATCTGTCTGGTTTATCTTGGGTCGAATTCCTTGCTCAGTGCCAGGCTCTATGACTTTATGAGGGTGCAGTGTTGTGAAATGGAGAAGGGGGGAATCAAAGGAAAGGCCTAGGGGTCTATTCTGTATCTGAAATTTCTCAATGAGGATCTGGAGGGTGGTAATAAGATTGCTGCTCTGGTATGGACTTTCTGGGAGTGTGATAAAATTCTCAGATATTATTTAATTTAGTTGTTCAACAATCCTAATGATATTAATATCCTCACTTGTTTATAATGAAATGGAGGAGCAAAATAAGAGGTTGGTATTTTCCAGAGCCACACCTCTAAGCAGTACACATTGGAGTTGATGTGTGGGTGCTCTTAGACTCTGAACCACCTTAGATACCCATAAAACCCACTGCTTCCTGCACTTAGAATGAATTAGATTTGGAGAAAGAGGCAGGGTGATAGTGGCCACAGCAAGGGCAGGGATTGTGTCTTGCTTCTTGTGGCGATTAATCTTGATTTCTCAACTTCGTTAGATTAGGAAATGCATAGAGCACATTCCTGGGTGTGTCCTGCGTGGTCATGGAGGTAAAGCCCTGGCTACTGCATATGGTCCCTGCCTCTTCCTCTGGCGCTGTTTCCCCACTCTGCTTCTCAGCTGCCATGAATTAAGCAAATTTGTTTTGCCACGTCCTTCCACTGTGAT
The DNA here is from genome assembly GCF_000276665.1 of Chinchilla lanigera. Lineage (NCBI taxonomy): Eukaryota > Metazoa > Chordata > Mammalia > Rodentia > Chinchillidae > Chinchilla > Chinchilla lanigera. The sequence goes on from NW_004955466.1 coordinate 11,432,741, forward strand.
GTTCCTGCCTTGGAACCAGCCAGCCATGAACTGAATCCACCTGAACTGTGAGCTAAATTAAACCTTTCCTTTTTTAAGTTGTGAGTATTGGATATTGTGCTTGAAAATGGGAAAGCTGACCAATATATTGAAGTGCTTAAATATCATCCAGTCCCACCTTGATTTGGCTCATGGAAAGCAAACATAGGCACAACCATATTTGTTTAGTGACTGAAACACATTATCCCATCTGATTCTCATGATGATCAGGAGAAATAACAAGGAAAGGTATTATTATTGTTTTTATCTATGGCTTTTGCCTGAATTAGAGAGAACACCTCACATTCCCACAACTGATTTAAATAAATTTGTGTTATTTTAATTGTCAGGGAGACAACTTACCTGGAAAAGTTGAAGCTCCCACAAGCAGATACTCTTCTCAATGTTTGTGTACCCCTCATCCCCAACACAGATAAAGACCACTCCTGTGGTCATGAAATTTGGTCCCAAGTGCTGCTCTAGGGCTAAATAGGGTCTACTTGATGACATCTCGCATAATACCCTGCTTCAAAGCCAGAAGTACAATTTAATAATTTTTAATAAATAAATGAATGAATAGCATAATGGAAGTATTTTCTTAATATAGACTAAGCTAATTATGGTGATCAGTCATAGATTGAATTAGTGCTTCCCAGGCTGGCTGACTCTATTTTTCAAAATGAGTCATCAGAAACAGCAAAACAACTTATTTCTTCAAGTTGTCAAAATGCAAATTTAAATGTCATGTTAAGTAGTGGCAAGATGTTGGAGAGGGCTAGTCAGTGCTTACTACTATTTCATAGTAATTAAAAATAAGGCAAGAACAATGTTTATGCCAAAAGGCATTTAAATAGTCAAGTCTAACTCTACTTAGATAATGAATTAATTTATATTTACCAATAACATATTGCATTCACTTTGTACCATTTTTTCCGTGAAGCTAAAAATGTGTCATGAAGTTTAAAATGTGTGTGTTGTTTTAGTTAATATCATGTCATCTGTCTATGCCAGGAGGCTGGCAGTGCCTCTTCTAAAAATGACAGAGATCAAACGCTTGACATGGTAAGGTTTTTATTGCCTGTGATGCCCAGCCAGCAAGTGCAATACTCTCAGTTCCTCTCTCTTGCCTGGTGATGGTCTCACTTGTACTTTTAGGGAAAACTGAATAAAAGACAAAAAGAATATTAAGACAGATGCCACTAAGTCTTGGCTTCTTGTACTACATTTCCTAGAAAGTGCAGCTAATCTTCAGTTGCTGAATGCTCTCACCACCCTTTCAGGGCAGGGAAGCCTTTTATTAGTTCATTGTGTAGGTGTTTTATGGAAACATGATAAAGGATGGGGCACATTTTCCACCGTCCTGTTCTTTCTTTCACCAGTCGCGTTCCCGAGAACCCCTGTTTATCACCTATTGATCTCACACAATTCAGAGTGTAGTTTCCGTGAATGTGGAACTACTCATTTGCTCCTGGTGGAATGTCTGCAAGTGCTGGGGTTGGCACACAATGGTGATGCCACACAGCCCCTGCTCTTAGAGAGCTAGTGGTCTCCTGGAAACTCGGACAAATAGAAGGGAAATGATGACAGGCAGTACTATAGCTCCTATAAGTGTTCCTCATGTGCTTAAGCTTGGTCCCTGGCATATTGTGCTCTTGGGAGGTGGTGGAACTTTAGGATGTCTCACCTAGTTGGAGGAAGTTCAGTCACATAGGGAGTGACTTTGAAGGGGATATTGGGACCCCAGTTTCTTCCTCTCTGTCCGTGCTTTCTTGTCTCCATGAGGTGAGGAGCCTCCTCCACCACATGCTCCCTCCATGGGCTCTGTGCTACTACAGACCCAAAAGTGACAGGACCAAGCACCCATGGACTGAAACTTCTGAAGCTGTGAGCTCAAATGGCCTTTCCTCCTTTAAGCTGAGTATCTCAGCTGTTTGTCACAGCAGTAAAAATCTAGCCCACACAGAGGGCAACCATTGCTATACGGAGGTAAGCACTAACTGTGAAGGAAGTCACATAAAAGACTTCTCGGGACAGTTTGCAGTAAACAGTGTCACAAGGTCCAGATAAGGGTTACTCAGTGGGCAAGAGAGGGAACGAGAGTCAAGCAAGACAGGAGAGCTTGAGAAAAGTACTGTAAGAAGTAAAATGTCAAGGAGAATAGAGATCCTGGGGGCCACAGCTCTAGAATTGTGCTTTTTAATAGGGTAACATTTTGGTATGGTAAACACATTAAAATAAAATTAGAATGCAGTTCCTCCATTGCGCCTGCCACATGTAGAGTGCTCAGGAGCCAGGTGTGACTATCTGGGACAGTGCACATGTCGAATAACCCCTTCATCACAGAAAGTCCTAACAGACGCTGGTACTCTGGAGGCTGGGAAGGGCCAGGCAGTGAGGGGCTCTGAACAACATGCCAAGGTATTTAGATGCTGTCCCCATTGAGATGCCACTGAAGTACTTTATATAGAGGAAAATAGCATAATCAAATATATATGTTAGAACAGTCACTCTGCAATAATGAGAAAGAGACAAAGTTAGGAGTTAGAAAGACCAGAGAAGCAAGTATTTTATTAATCAAGACAAGAGGTGATGGAGGCCAGGAACAGGTAGGGAGGTATATAGACTAAGATACTAAGAAATAGGATCAGCATGTCACATAAACCAATATGGAACAATAATTAAGCAGATGCGCATGGTGAGGAAGCGGAAGTTGACACTGCTTTATGGCTCAGGCAGCTAGTAAATGATGACGTTGAGGTGCATGGGAAACAAAGAAGGGAGCAGTTCTGGGGAGGAGTGGTGATAAATTCTTCTTTACTTTTGCTGTATGTGAAATATTCAAGGAGACAACCAAGCAAGCTGCAGAAGGCATTTAAGTAGTCAGATCTGAAGCTCAAGGACATTTATGGGCTGCCAATAAAGGGTTGAAGTCATCATCATATGATGACAGTTGAAGCTGTGGGAGAGGACGAGCTCCACAGACGGCAGAGTAAGTGATGAGATGCTAAGAAAGGGTGAGGACCAATCTGGAGATACTGAGGAGACTGGCTTGAGAACAGTATCCTGAGAAGCTGTCTGTGAGGGAGAAGGAGGATCAAGGCAAAGTGATGGGCATGATTTCTCTTGTATGAGAAACCCAGAGTGAGAATAAAGCACCAAATAGAAGATGCATATGAGGAAGTAGGGGGATAGATCATTCCCAAAGCTGAAGGGCTCACGAGATGGAGGGAGAGGAGGAGGGAAGGGGTGAGGGATAAGAAAAGGAATTGGGATGTGTTATGCACCTGTACTAACTCTGCACAAGGAATGTCAACATTATGTACTACAAACATGGACAAAAAAGAAAGAAAAGGGAAGCAGCTCAACGGATGGAGGGAGGCAGAAGGGAGCGGAGGGAAAGGGGATGAGAAAAGGAGTGAAGATGTGTTATGTACATGTATCAACTGTCCACAAGGGATGTAAACATGTACTACTCACATGTAGTAAAACTAAAATGGCAAAAAAAAAAAAGGGAAAGTGATGGGATCCAAGGGAAGAGAATGTTTCAGGAAAACACAGTCATCATGTCAAGTTCTTCTGAGAGCACCCTCAGAGTTGAAAAGTATCAGCATGCTTTTCTGAGAGAGGGGTCATTAGTGACTGTCGTGAGGATACCTCCAATGGTGAGGACAGAAGGTACAGGCCGAGGGTTGAGGTGTGAATGGGAGTTGAAGATGGAATAAGAGCAAATATAAATAATTCCTTCATAAAACTTGTTAGCTAAGGACTTAAGATATAACCAATGTCCTGTCGTATCCATTAATGTTGTTCTCAAATGTCTGCCCCGCAGTAGAGACGCCTGTGAACTGAACTATGCTCTGTCCCTGGCTGAGCATGTTGAAAGGACACACAAGTCTTCTGCATCTTTACATCTTCACCGGTCCTAGTGTAGGTCTTATGTGTGGAGCATGTTCTCCTGATACATTTTTAATGACTTTCCAGCTTTCAAATTCTCAGCCTCCTACTGGACTTAAATGTAGTGTGAAACTTTGCATATGTTTTTCTATAGACAACCTTTTCTGACTGAATGAAAAGTTCTCAGTTCCAGTTGAGAAAAATGTGATACTACGATTTAACTGAATCCCCTATTTTCAAGAAAATTTGTGATTTGGGAGGAAAATCCCCCTTCCCAAAGAGAATAAATAGAAAGACAAATACGTTTTAATAAAAAATTTTATTATGATTATTTACACCAGCTCCTTGGTAAGCATATAAATGTAAACTTTTATTGTTGGCGTTATTTCACATATGGTTTATCCAAATTCTGAGTGAATATTGTCATTTGAGTGTACAGGTAGTGAGAAAATTTTATATTCACAGAATATACATACACGTGCATTCAGATTGTGTCCCTCTCTAAGCCAGTGGGATAGATACTGTGCCATTGGCCCTGCTTCTGCTCCGCAGGTGCACACTGGAATCGGTCATGTCCTCCACGTGCTCTTCACTCTTCTTCTCCTTCAGGCTGTTGATGAATCTCAGGGTGATTTCATCCCACTCCTCGGGCAACAACATTAGCAGGAACCCAATGCAGATGATTATCGTGGCAGCCAGGCGGACAACATTGAATATCACCTCCTGCTTCAGGAGATCCACAGCTGTGGAAAAAGAAATCTTATCAGTCTATGAATACATACAAACATCTATGAATGTTTCTAAACTTCTGTGAATCCCAGTGACTAAGTCAGAGCCACTTCTCAAGGTTTCCCAAAGACTTCAAGCTAGTGTTTCCTTTTTCCATATTAAATCAATGCTTGGTTTAAATTCTTGCTCTCTAAATTATACTTACCTTTTAGGGCTTAGCTCAAATTCTATGTCATCTGACTTAATGACTTCTCCAGTTTTGTCTCTTATTACTTTCCTCTGCAGCCCTTCATCCTTCTCCAGTTTCACTAGGTCATCCAAGATTTTTCAAATGAGTCAAATTTGCATATGCTGTCCTTTTACAAGATTTACTTGAGGTGAGATTCAGAGAATGTAAATTAACATATTGAAGTGAATTTGGTGGCATTCAACATAATCACAGTGTTGAGCAATAATCCTTTATCTCGTTCCAAAATATCTCCATCATTTCAAAATCAATGCTGTGCTATAGTTTAGATTTAGAATGTTCCCCCAGTAAAGCTTCATATGTTCAGAGGTGGGGCTTATTGAAGTGATTGGACTATGGCAGTGCTTTAGCTAATTTGCTATAGGAGATGGGCCTGGGTGGAGGCAGGTCTCTGGGTGCAACCTGGAAGGGTTTCTCTCCCTCCTGGGCCCCTCCCCTCACTGTCTATTTCCTGGCCACCATGAGGTGAACAGCCTTTCTCTGTCAGACCTTTCCACCATGTCTTGCCTACACTGAAGCTAGCTGAATAGGGACTAAATCCTCTAAAAATTCTGAGCCAAAATAAACCTCTCCTTAAATCATGAGTGTCGAGTGTTTCATTCTAGGGATGAGAAAATAATTTAAATTTTGATAATCAGAGAAGTGGGGTCATTGCTGTGACTCTACCTGATCGTGTGGTTTAGAAGTTGTTGTAACTGATTTGTGGGAGGAGTTCAGAAATGTTTGGAGATACAGAGTAGAAAGGCCCTAGAATGCTGTTATTGAAGCTTGATGGCAGATTATGGTCCGAGCTCAGAAGACCAGAATTCTGATAACATTGGAGACAGTAAAAGCTTGACTCAAGAAGCCTCAGTTGGGAACAAGGACTCCACTGGTAGTTGGATTCAAGGCCATGTGTGCTATGCTCTGGCAGAAAATTTATCTACATTTGCCCATGTTGAAAGACTTTGTGCAAGACTGAGCTAATTAATCCTGTAGAGGAAATTTCAAGTCAGCACAATGCTAAGGCTGTGGCATGATATGGTTTCCCACTTTTAGCCAGATTTATAGTGAGAATTAGGACTAATAAGCCCATCTGAAAGCTTTAAATTTTGCCAGAAAGGAAGTGCCTGTAAATTTGGAGTAAAGCAGAGTACAGTTGCTTAAAAGGTCAGCATTAAAAAGAAGCCAAGTAGTTTGCATCAGGACAATAGGAAAGATGCCTTGATAGCATCTCAGGAATCATCAAGAGCCCATCCTTCATGGGCTCCAAGGTGCAAAAGTGAAAGACTTTACTTTGAGAAGAGAGCCCCAGGCATCCCATCACATTTAGGGTTAACTAGAAAGAGTTGCTTGGAATTCAGCCATCCAGGAACTCGGAGGCTTCTGCAGCCATGATTGAAAAGGACCTATCTACTGCTTGAGCTTGCAGCAGGTGGTGGTGCCATCCATGTGATGCTTGTTTGATTTTCTTCTCCAAATTAAAGTGTAAGATTCTTAAGAGAACAACAATGTAATTTTTTTTTTGCTGTCTTATTTATAATCCCATAACATGATAAGAGCTCAATGAACATTTGCTGATTGTCCTGAAGAAAAGAAAGATGGCTTCTCAAGACTTGGAATTGCAGAATTTTAAAGTTGGAAGAAATGGACTATTATCCAGATTATGCCTTTTCATTGCTAGTTTCACTGGTGGGTTTCACTAGAAAGATTATCCTGGGAAAATAACATCTCTTCTTGCCCCAGAAGAGAGTCAAATTACTCTTCCTGGTGGACCATCTGTTCTGCCCAAGGTGAACCTTCTGCAGCACCCCCTGGGTAGTATGATAGGGAGCCCACACCCTGCTCACTTCCTGCATTTTCATTAGAGTTTTGTTCTTCACAGTCCTATGCTGGGGTGTCTTTGTTTCTATAGAACTTGATCTAAAAATACCATAAAATTAGGTTGTCAGGGAGATTACATGTAACCCAAATGATACATTTGGCATTTAATTCTAAAAGCACAACCAAGTAAAAACAGTGTTTTGTAGCTGCAAATTTTAAATCTGCATAGTTATTCTGTTGTCTGCCACCTTCATGATATTTATAAACATCTTCTGAGAGAAGGGGTATAATTCACAAATGCTAGAAGAAACATGTCAGAGCATAAAGCAGACATGAATAGGAGACTTATGGTGATGATCAGAAAGTGCACATACCAAACTGGACCAGTACCTGCATTTCCGGGGTAATTGCTAAAATTGCTAAAAGAAACATGTCAGCATAAAGCAGACATGAATAGGAGACTTATGGTGATGATCAGAAAGTTCACATACCAAACTAGACCAGTACCTGCATTTCCGGGGACGCTGAGCACTGTCCCAATGGAGATCAGGATTGGGTATGTCAGCACCACACCGACATTCACCAGGATGTTGAAGGCTGTAAAACAAAAGCAGATATACATGATGAAGGAGAGTTTAGATACTGCTTGGAACATATGTAAGCAGCAGAGACCACCAGGCTTGTGTAGAGGCAACGTGGAATGGAATTTATTATGCCTGGGTTCAGGCAGAGAGTGTAATAAGACCTTCTGTCCTGAACAAAGAGAAATGTGTCCCTTTCATAGGGATGGAGAGAAGGCAGGGGACGTTAGGTGGGAAGATCCCAGTGAACAACTGTGGTTCAAGTTTTCTAGCAATTTTGCATCTTAGTGGGCTGAGTCCTTTGAAGTGTCTGCTGTAAATTTTTGGGTGTCTCCAGATGTCTGCAGGACCTGCAAATTTCCTTGTCCTGTCTTATCTCCTTTCCTGTGTTTGCCCGTGCTAAGCTGAATTCCCTGCAGAGAGTAGTGCTTCTTCTGGCATCCAAGCTAGAGGCTGAGAGAGTCAGGCCAGGTTGGAGACTTATACTGCTCTTTTCCTTCCTTAATATAATAGAATCAATGTCTTTGCTCAATGTGCCTTTTCAAAATTTATCCTTTAATTTTGGAGATGGATGCCTGCATATATCACTGGAATTTGTCAGATTCTTTTGTCCTTCTTTCCCATACTTTTTGCCTGAGATCTTGCCAATAGGTGGCAAAAGGTGTATAGAGAAAATATAAAGAAGTTAACTACTCTAATAAAGATAGGGTAGGGCCAGCGAGAGGTTGAAAGCAGATGACTGGTTAAAGTTGGTTCTTTTTTTTCTTCTGGTACCGGGAATTGAACTCACGACCTTGCGCTTGACAGGCAGGTGCTTTGCCGCTGAGCTAAATCCCCAGCCCCAAAGTTGGTTCTTTATCTCTGTTACTTTTCTATCTTATATCATACTACTGGATGATTAAAAGGCTCTAATAGAACTATTTTTTTAAAAGTATAGCCAGTGACAGCCCATGCAATTTTTTCCCCTAGAGTGAATATCATATGGGCAAATAAGGATGGACTCAATGTAATCACTGAATCCCAGGGAAGCATCTCCAAGCCCTGGCTCTTCACAGGTAACCAGAGGGCTGGGCATAGAACTGCAGGTGTGGACTGATATTCTATAATTAACACCTGTGGATCTGTTTAAATAGAAAATTATTTAAAATAATCATCTAGCTCCTTCAAAAATTATAAAATATATGTTTTCAAAGGAAAAAAGTTATAAAATACAAGCCATTATGTTAATATGGCTCCCTGGATATTTGTTTTAGCAGTTAGAATGATGCATATTAGCAAATACAAAAGGTCTTTTAATCACAGATCCCTATGAATGTGGCAGATGCATGTTGCCCATATATCTGTAGAATCAAAGAAGCATCTAGCACTATTCCAGTACAATAAAAGAAGGTTCTACAACCATTCCAGTAGACGCAAAGAAGGTTGCAGAACTATTCCTATTTTCTGTGTTTTAATTAGGACCAGTAACTCAGTTATGTGGAGTTATTTGTACTTGGTAGTCAGAGGCAGTGGGATTGGTCTTCACAAAACTTGTTTAGATAACAGCTTTGGCAGTCCAGGCATATGGCTTCCTGCATTAGTATCTGCTTCTTCCTCCTCCATGTCAAGGCTGCAATGTGAACTAATATTCTAACGCCTTAAGTCTCTCCTTAGACTCGGGGAGTCAAATATGGCAAATTCTGACAGGTTAGGAATTTATTAAATGCATCAAAGCTCTGCTGTACTCCTAAATGGTCATTTCATTGGCTGAACTGAATATTTTAGCAAATTTAATGAAAGTAGTAGTATTTTGGCAGAAACAAGCCCCTTTCACTCAGCAAAAGTCAGGTGGCTTTGATGAAATGTGTTGTCTATTTTTCCTTGGTTCTTTACACGAAATAAGTCTCTTTTGATAACCTAAGGAAAACAGTATTGAATTCAGTGTGTTATAGTAGCATGGGGACCAGCCCAAGTTTATGTGCAATTAGACACGTTGGATGAATGCACAGAGCTAACCTGCATTTGGGCTAAGGCACTTTGCAGAGGCCAGGTCTCTGCAGGATGGGTCCCAGCCACAGCTGCAGACATGAGGCTGCTTACAGCATGGACTAGTATTCCTCTCTTAGCCCTGCCTCTCAGACAAGCCTCAGCAAGACCATGGGAGGTAGGGATGCAAATAAAATCTTCACAACAGTCACACATAAGTTTTGGATTGTAAACGCCTGGAGTGTGTAACACAGTCAGGAGAGGCTGTCTCTTCAATTTGTCATGGCACAGCTTGGGCCCAGGGAGCTCTGTGGTGCCCTGGGCTGGGTCTCATGGAGCAACTGCAGTGCCAGGCGGCACTTTTCCCCATGGAGTATGGAGACCACACTGTTTGGCAGACTCCAGGGTCTGGCTAGCATGGGTGGCTCCTGGCATGAGGAGGCTCCCTCAGGAGCATGCAGTAGGCGTGTCAAAGGAGATACACATGTTGGTGGAGGACTACTTTGTTGCAAGGTGGAAGCCATGTGTGCACAAGGCAGCCAAGAGCCAGTGAGATTTTGCTTATGATTGTTCTAAGCTGGTTTGTTTTGGCCAGGAAATAATCAAGACCCTTTTAATTAGGATATTTTGGTCGTATGGAAACACTGCATATTGACTCCTACTCAATTGAACAGAGATAATTAGAGATGATGGCCATATAATTTTGATCTTGAAAAATAGAGCTCAGGGGACTAACAATGAATGTTGGATTCTTCTCTTAAATGTTCCTGTCTAAGATCTCCCCTCAGGGGCCTGGTGGAACAGAATAAGGTAACCCACCCAATACCTTTGCTGGAGCCAGGATATTCTTCTCCCAGGAACTGTAGTGCAGTCAGACCACCTTGGCAAAGAGGGCCAGCAAGGGCTGATGGAGGTCCTCAGGCTGCTGGTGATAGGTGAATGTGGAGAAGGCAGAGACAGTGTGTGGGAAAGGGGGCATAACAAAAATGTTCTGATTCTGGGTAAACAGACACCGGGCCCCGGACTGACTGCTTGGTGAAAGTAGAGCAGGCTTACTATTTTCCGAGCTCCTCTCAGGTCAAGTGCAGCTTCAAAGCAGGAGCTCGGCATAGCAGACAGCCTCAGAGCTCCCGGGAGCTGGGAGCAAGGGTGTTACACAGACTCCAGGTGACTTTTTTTTGACCCCTGACCAGGCACAGTCTATCAAGTTTAGCTCATAATGTCGTCTTCTCCCTCCTGGTGAGGGTTTCCTATGAAAAGCCATTCTGCATAGTAAGAAGAGTGAGTGTTTCCCTAGGCGGAGGTGAGCTCATCACTTTTCTGCTTAAAGATTAAACGGATTTAAAATCCAACCCCCTCGACCTGGTTTTCCATACCCTTCATAAGCTGTTTCCTTCTTGGATGCCGAATTCTGCCTCCCTTCCCTCTCATCTGCACTGGGTGCTCTGCCATTCTGAGCCACTCTAATAGTGGATGCATGGCCCACCATCTTACACTGTGGCATACATTGGACATATGCATGACATAGCCCAGTGTGGAGACTGCTTATGGCTGTGTGAAGGCCAGAGCTGAGCAGAGTGGCCTGAGCTACCAGTTACACAGCTTAAACCATGGCAAAAATACACCATCTGGATAGTTCAGATCTAATCAAACATGAGCCTGCAAAGAACCTTCTAAACATTTTATGACATTAGCCAATGTAAATGAGGGCAGTATGGCATGGAGGTACCTAAGGGGGAATGATCATACTACTAAAATGTGCCCAAGGAAAGTTTGAGTGACACACTAAATGGAAGCCAAAACCAGAGGCCACTTACCCAGCCACAGACCTGCCATGCCACAGAGACAGCCCCATGGCAGAGCTGCAAAAGAAGACCAGTGCTCCACCTTGGTGAAATACAAGATGACTGGGGTGAAGGAGATGAAGATCAAATTGAAGAACCCCAAGGTGGAGACAAAGTGTGCGGCTTCACCAAAGTTGGCACTTCCGAGAAACATCTTAAACAGAACCTGGATTGGGGAGAAACTCTTCAGCCACATGGTTGGAGACTTTGGGGAAGAAGAGGGTGAGTTCTATTGATCTGTGTGGGGAACTAACTAGCCCAGAGCTCCAGGTCATCCTGCCCTGTCATTTCCCTGGTACTATATGGGCTGTTATGGGAAGAAATTAAAATGCCCAACATCCTTCCTGTAGACCAGCACCCACAAGAAAATAAATTCTTCATGGTGCTGAAAATTGCTGTGAGACTGGATACTATGTAAAGCAAAACCGTCAGGATGGATATAGACAGAATGGCTGATAGAGTGCAGACTAGCTCAGAAAAATCTTCTAGGATTGAGAGGCCATCATTTTTCTTTTCAAGCACGGGATTCATCACATTCTTTTTTTTCTTTTTGGACAGATACTGAAAAGTAAATTGGACAAAGAACCTGCTATTATGTTGTTGAGAGAAATAATGCTGCCTTGGGTTTATAAGCACTTTTCTTCCTGATTTTAAAATGTCTTCACAAACACTGCTTTATCTTCTGAGTTAAGAACATTTTGTTTTGTTTTCCTGACTTCTAAGCCATGTAGAGAGGAAGAAGACAGCAAAGAGAAGCTAATGGCTAACATCACAGAGCCGGCGGGGTTAGGAGGCCAGTTCTGGAGCCCATATTTCTCAACTTCTTAGCCTGTATTTTTCCTTTGTTAATCCTCTAATAAAAATGGAGCAGATTATTTCTGCCAAGAATTACGGTACAAATATAATTCTGAGCATGCTAGCAAATATCACCACTCCCAGAATGAATACATCCTGTAACCTGGTCAGGAGAATTCACTCTGTAAGATGACCATCCTGGTTTCATAGCAACTCCAAGTACTGCGTTTTTCTTTTTTAACTAAAATTGTTATTTTTTCTCTTGGAAGACTTAATCAAGAGGACTTGGGCACATGTTGGCCTTTGGTCACATCAGACATCTTGTGGCATTCCTGTGGAGACCAAGTTAGACACTAATGGCCAAAGAGTGAACACTTGTCAAGCTTGTCACACAGAATCAGTGGGCCAGGAAATGTCAGTATGGAAATAGACTCCACACCCTCTGAGCCACAGTAGTGGTGAATAATCAAAACAGGCCTCCAGGAGGTAGGCAAAGGGTTTTTTCTGCCTTTCAAAGAGTATTTTCTTATTGAAACGCCAGGAGAGGTGACACTGGAATCATCTAGAAAGTTTGCTCTTAAAAAACAGAGCTTTGGGGAATGACCTTTTAGGTCTGCTCTCCGATTCCTTGCTTCTGAAGTCAGGTGCATGACCTTGAATAGAATTTTCACAGATGACTAGGAAACTGCAGTGCAGAACAAGCGGCAATTACGAGTAGACTCTGAGCATCTTTCATCTGAGATTCCTGAGCAAGATTTGCTCTGTGTACAGGTGCTGTTTATGCCTTGCTCCAGCTGCAGGCCAGGCCATGCCCACATCTTCTGGAAGCAGTGCTATCTGTTTAGGTTTTTTTGTTTTGTTTTTTGTTTTTCTTCCGGTACCAGGAATCGAACTGACAACCTTGCACTTGCCAGGCAGGTGCTGTACCGCTGAGCTAAATCCCAAGCCCCAGTGCTATCTATTTAGGGTAATTATCTTATGGAGAGAACGCTCCTGGTCCAGTTATGGAATGTATTCATTTGCTAACATGCATAAAATTAGATACATCAGAGAGAAAGAGTGTCTTCATTTTGCTAATGATATGAGCTCCAATAGTATGGGATCAATGTGTAGCAAAGAGTGACTCTCATGTGACAGCTTGTTTATTATTTGTAGCATTGCTTCAGAGTTAGAATAATGACCATCAATAAAGTAAATGAAAGAAACACAAGGAGCGAAGAAGCTTTTCTCACCTTCCTGCTATAACTGCCTGATAACTAGGGTGGGGGCACAGACTTGGTTGTCTAGTCCAGCTTCAGCCTTGGTTCTATCATTTTCTGGCTGTTGGACCTTGGGTAAGTTACTAAATCTTTGAAAGCTTCAGTTTCCTCATCTAGAAAATGGGAAAAAGCCTCTATGCCTCCTAAGATTGTGTTAGATGAACTTTTCTGGAAGATACCACCATATAGCAAGTACTCAATAAATGCTATTTAAACTATTATTTAAGCACATTTATTCTTTTTCTAACCAAAGTTTCCATTGCCTTTTCTTACTTTATTGCTTAAATCTAAACTATGAGCAACAGTTGACCATAGAAGAGGGTGCACAACATACCTTGTATAATGCTGATGTAGAGGCTGAGCCCACTGCAAAGGCCACACCTATGATGGAGTCGGCATGGAAGTTATCAGCATAGGCCATCATGACGATGCCAGTAATTGCCATTATTGCAGCGACTATCTGTTGAATGGAATGGAAAGAAGCAGAAAGAAATGATGACTCTGTATCTCAGGTCAAGCAATGTCAAGGCATCATGAAAGTTGGTACATATTTTCTTAAGTCTAATTACGTGTTCTATACCACTATTTAAGTATAAGAAGGGTCAGTATTAAAAGTAAATGAGTATGCTCATAAGACATATGCAGGTTATAGAAGTTGCTATTAAGGAATAGTAATTTTAGTTTAATTTTTAGCTCAACTTTCTAGAGCTAAAAATATTCACTAATATGGATTTAATAGGAAGTTACTTCCAAGTATTTTCACCTATATTGTATTCTTTTTCTTCAAACAATTCAGCATGCATTTTAATCAGTTCCTTGGATCAGTGCATGTTTCTAAAGACCTCCACAGAACCAGGACTTGATTAGGGAGACATACTTTTGACATAGCTAAGAAGCAAAGCTTAGATCAAGGGCCAAAAAGAAATCAAATAACCTCTCATAGTGATTTATAAAGGAGCAAATAGAATCTGCACTATCACTTGGAAGGTCAAACAGAGGACACTTCTTGCTTTTGTTTACAGGCAAACATTCCATTTTTTAGGTAAATCACAGAAAGATAATTTTGGTTGAGTATGCTAGAACATTTATTAACTGCATAAAGTGAAATATTAATAACTTGAGGTCATAATGACTTGTTAAATGCTAGAATTCTTGGTATGTTCAAAACAGCAGTCCACTGCCCTAATGAATGCTGATTTGCCAGTTACTTTAATTAACATAAACTGGTTCTACTGGGAAGCATTTCAAAGCTACAGCAAACAGTAAACTAACAACCCTGAAATAGGAACAGTATGTCATTTCCTCATTGACTTTAAAATCAAGATGAAAATTTGTGCAAAATTTAAGCCTACATAGAAATTAATTTTGTTAAACTTCAGTTCTGAGTATTCCTAAATAAATAGATTCCTCCGTTAAGTAACTTTTCCACACCTATGGTGTTTGGGACCCTATTGGACATTATTTGTGAATTACTTATTATCAACAAAATATAGATACATGACTTGAGGCCCAGAGTATGGTGCTGGAGATATGCAATTTGGACACTGCTCATATGATGCTTTTATTAATGCCATCAAAGGCAGGCACACTAGTGGCTTCAGGGTAGCTGCACACTGGTGTCCTTTGTGAAATGCATAGGAGGGTTGGAGGGCAGCCGCCCAGCCAAACTAGGCCAGCAGTCTGCAGTGAAGAGTGAAGAGCTATCTCCTCACAGCCCTGTCTGGGGAGGCTGCTTGGCAGGACTTGTTTCCCTTGTGGAGTGAATACCAGTTCTCTAATGCTGCCAGGTGTGTGCTCCTGTTGGGTTTTGCCTCAAATGATGGGGAGTAGAACTTGATACGCACACCATCAGGTGTGAAAGAAATTTGCCAAACAAGTGCTAGACTCCTAAATAAATGCAGTGAGGTGGGTAATCTAGACTTGGAAATTCTGTGAGGCTTATCGTTTCCCTTGATTTGAGGATTTATAGTTCAACCAGAGATCTGCAACCACTTCTGGGCTACATGGTTTCAGAGAAATGAAAAGGCCCATTAAATATTGGTATTTGGCTTTTGTGTTTAAATACTGTTCACAGGTTAAGTATTGATGTGTACAGTTTTTTTTTTTCTCAAAGACTAAACTCAGAAGGTAACATATTTAGGTTGATATTTATTATCAATTGTATTTTCTTGGTTAAATAAGCATGTGATTACTTTGAGATAAGGTTAATAGAATTCAATGTTAATTTTAATGAACTTTTAACACAATGTGTTTTTTCATAGTTCAAACTATTAAAATTATTTTATGCTGTATTATGTTTGTATTTAGGCTATTGTGTAATATATAGTTCTAAGCGTAGAGAAGTATGCAAACATACCACAAAAAACAACCCAAAAAAGCCTCAATGTCTGAAAAGTGACAAACGTAATACCATTATTCCCAGAAATGACCATGGGGTGGGAGTTAGCTTCCATTTCTGAATTAGCCACTAGTAAATATAGACATGTGAAATTTCTACACTAAATTTTCTCAAGATGGGAATTGGATACGACTAAAGATTACAAAATTTTATAGAAATGTGAAATTATAACCATAGCGACCCTCTTCAAGTCTCTATCACTTGTTATATAAGTGCTTGTGGAAAATACTCGCCTGGGCCACTTACATAGACATAGCAATTCCATTAGTGTCTCTTTCAATTGCTCTCATGCAGAAAAGCATTTTTCACTTTAGGGGGCCAAATAGCAAGGTTAGTTAAGCTCTGAAAGCAAGAAAATCTGAATATCTGAGATGTTAGCACAACTCTTCTTCACAGTATGGGCAGTAATTTGTAGGCTATGTGGTAGGTTCATGGGGTAAGTTCAATTATTTGTCACTTTTTTATTTAAGTTTAACAGCTATCAGGATAAATTCTCAAAGGCATGTTTTAAGAAATTCTCAGTGTATTTTCTGTCTACACAGTGGGAACTAAAGGGACAGATCCCCTGTAATCTCAAAACTGCAGGAAAACACTGGATAGAAGTCCTGTTTGGAGTGATAGGATAATCCCAGAATAGCTCTGCTTGGCACCCTTGATTTAACTTTAGAGAGTAAATACTCTTTAAATATCCCTAGGACAAGTATCTTCTGCCCACATCTGAGTCACATGCATTTTCAGAATCAGTCATCAAAGTAGAATGAATAGCTTGTTCTCTTCAACAGAAACTTATGAGATGACTTTTTTTGTTGTTGTTTT
>NW_004955466.1:11449189-11479407 GCF_000276665.1 Chinchilla lanigera
TTTTTTTTTTTAGTTTTTCTCTGGTACCGGGAACTGAACTCACGACCTTGCGCTTGCCAGGCAGGCGCTTTGCCGCTGAGCTATATCCCCAGCCCCGAGATGACTTTTTGAGCTCAACACCCTGGAAGTGTATCTCCAAGAAGCCAGGGCCTTAAATGGTGAGTCAGCAGTGCCCACAGTGCTCACTCACGGGGTGACCACCAGAAAAATGCCTCTGGGATGTGTGAGCACCCTGTGGGCACCTCATTTGCTAAAAATTACCACACAGTGTTGCCACCTGCTTGGATTCTAAGAAAATTGTCTCTTCTGACAACTTATTGTGGTTCTGGCCTCTTTATCCACCCCAGGGTCCAAACAAGGTGAAAGAGCTGCCGTTACCATCTATTGGGTCTAATTTAAGAATATTCATAACCACAGTGACCTCAAAACTGGCAATGCCTCCATTCCTCACATCCTGGTGTGCCCACCCAGGGTTGGGACCCCAGGAAGGGGACTTATCTATTTAGCACTTCAGAGGAAGGTGAAGGACTCTGAGACGTCCTGTTCAGGTTATGCCCCTCAAAGAGCACTCTGCATCCATGTTCGGGGCCAACTGGAAGGGACTGGGAGGCCACTGGAGCCTGTTCCAGGAGTCCAGAGAGACACTTGTTCCTGCGCCAAATGCCACTTGTGGCCTGTGTGGAAGCTATGTTTCTCTTGCCTTTCAAAGAATTAGTTTGTACAGACAATGGCTAGAAA
Source organism: Chinchilla lanigera (assembly GCF_000276665.1). NCBI lineage: Eukaryota > Metazoa > Chordata > Mammalia > Rodentia > Chinchillidae > Chinchilla > Chinchilla lanigera. The sequence continues at coordinate 11,449,928 of NW_004955466.1, forward strand.
AACATGCAGCTTTTGGCTGGTTTTGATTTTTTGTTTCTTCATTTTTTCCTTTTTCCATTTGGCTCTCAAAGGCCGCGGGGTCTGACCTCTGCATCACCTTGAGGGTTCCTAGCTCCACCCTATTCACCGTGTTTCCTTCCTAGATGGTCTCCAGAATTATTTGCCCTGCAATTCCAGCTCTTGTAGGATCCAAGACACTGAAATGAATCTTCAATTCTGTTCTTCCTACAGTGTTCCTTTGAGGGTTTTCCAGGTCTAAAAGAGTGTTTGTAATTTGAATCTGTTTCCTCCCTTTGCCTGGAGGCTAATACTGTAGTGTGTTTAGAAGCTGGACTGTTGCGGAGGAGTTTCACTAGCTCTCAGTGGAGCCCTTGCATCTCAGAGCCAACAGCAGGTCTCAAGCCACACTGCTAGCTATGGCTGCACTCAGACTCAAGACTAGAGGTCAGCAGAGGAGGTCCAAATGCACACTCAGGCTCAGCTAGGGAGAGGTGTGCTGAGGATCATCCTTTCCTTTCTGAGGAGTTTAGATAGACTCGTATGCAAAGAACTGTGGCTACACAGAGTGCTTGAACTTCTGCACATTGTTATACTTCAGGTTCTGCAAAGAACTGGCTCTTCCTCAGATCCAATTAACCCTTTTATGCCTAGTATTCCAACTTTGGAATGTCACAGAACAGTAGGACATAATGAAAATTTTCTCTTCAAACTCTTATTCCTTGAATTTTTCTAGGTAACATGTATGAATTTCATGCAAAAGTTCAAAAACCTTCAGCATAAATGGGTTAAAATGAACAAAAGCTGAAATGTGACCAAACTCATAGATGTGACAATCTCTAGTCACCCAGCTGCTGCACGGAGAAGGACAACCGGGGACATCAGCAAACTCAAAGAAGGGATGGGCCTCTGAGCTCCTAAGCCCCCCTATCTATTTTTCTGTGCATAAAGTCCATCTGAAAATTATCTCAAAAGAAGACCAGGATAAAATGCAAGGAAAGGAATCACACAGGTAAATACTGATGGGTGTCTGTGGGGAGTAGACACTGACTTGAGCTTGATGAGGAGGACTGGGTTCCATGTGGGACCTGCAGACTCACAGTTATCATCACCCAGCATTCTCTCTCCACTGTATTTAAAGAGACTGCCTGGCCAAGAGGGGCTGAGAGGATAAGCCTACCCTTTCCCCTGGGAAGCATGGAAGGCCCTGATGCAGAAGTCTGCCCTACACATAAGTGGGCGGTTACCAAAGGCAACAGGGAAACAAAAGTTCATCTTAAACTTGATCTCGGTAACATCAGCCCAAATAGCTGAGTAGCGATTCAGCTCCCCGGCCTGTTTCAGAGTTTGAGTGGAAAGAAGTGTAGGCGAGGCAATGAAGGAGCTCATTTAACTGACATACTCCAGTCAGTCTTCAGTAGATATAAGAAAGTCTTCGAGACAGCCCAAGTTTAGAGATTTAACTTCCTAGACCCACATAAGTGCTGGAAAACATATGGGTGCCGGGTTGAATGACACAAATTCATTTACTAAATCTGCTAAAAAGGTTGGAGATTTTCTCTGACCACTGATTTTCTCCATATTATAAAAGAAATTAGAAAATGAAAAAAAAATCTGATATAATAATGCAAAATTATTTGTGGGAGTGACAAGCTCAGGAAAAAGCGTTTTTAACTTTCTAGTCTGACATCTTGTTATCATTGTAATGTAACAGTCGCCAGCAACAGAGGAGTTAACTTTCAGTCAGTGGCTCATTTCCCCTGGGAAGAACCTCTGCTGTTGTTCTTGCTGTTGGTGGTGGTGCTGCTGTTTTGTGGTGCCGGGAAGCAAACCTAGGGTCTTGTGCAAGCTAGCAAGTACTCTACCACTGAGCTACACCCCTAGCGGAAGAGCTCTCTTTTACCACAGCAATAGTGGTTTCTCTGATTTTCATGACTTTATGAATTATAGCTAAATAAGACAGGATTTCAGAGATAGGAAAACGTCCCATTTAAAGGTACAAGAGCTAGATTATGACTTTCCAACATTTTTGCAATGTTTTGGAAAAATATCATCTTTTAAAGACATTTATTAATTTACCTGGGATGACCAAAAATGAGCCGCAAGCAACTGCTCATAAAAGAGCTTTCCAGAACACAAAAGATTACTAGTAAATCAGTGGAAATGACTTTATAATTGAGAAGTGTTGTATAGAAGATTATGTTTCCATCTGTAATTCAGTATTCCAAAGAAACAAAACATTAACAAGTTATTCATAACACATAATTCACTTTTATGTTAGTATTGCCTGGTGGTGATCTAGATAGATCAGTATTTACTGATGTTATAACTTTAACATGAAAAAGTAGAAGTGAAAGGTCATAACCTCTCATATTAAATATGACCATGCTTGAGGCTAAGCAAACAAGAATTATAATCTGGGGTCTGTTTCTAAACTCCTGATGCTTTAGCATGAGCCAGAAAGATGAATTTTAACATGAAGATAGAAAGAAACCCTTTAACTGTTTTTGTTTTTTTTTTTTTCTAAGAGGAGCTGGGGTCACATCTGGAGGGACTATGCTTTAGATTACTTATAGATGAAGACCGTATGAGCAGCATTTATGTTGTCTGTGCTGGATTTGCCTTCCTTTAATTTTTCACATGACCTAATTATACATGTTCTCTGTATGTCTCCAGAGGAAAAGAACTGCTGATACTGTCAAAGGCAAAATGCTGAATATGTTGTAGTGCTTCTCTGATTCCATGGCCTGATTATGGCCATCATTAAAATCACACTTTTGGGAGCATGGCATTAAACAGATTTTAATGTTTCTCAGTAAGAAGTGAACCATTTCCTATCACTTAAAAGGAAAAAAGAAACCTTACTTCAATGAAGCCTGACACTAATGACTGCTATTTTGCCATCTGTGATGTCTTAATTTAGTGTAGACTTTTTAGTAAATATCTCTTGACATTTCTTCTCTCAGGTCTTATTGCTTACAAATTTTGTATTAGTTTGCTGAGGCTGATGGGACAAATACCACAAACTTGGTGCCTCAGGCACCAGACGTTGATTCTCTCACAGCACTGGAGGCCAGATGTTCACATTGCAGCAGAGGAATGCTCCCAACAACATCTACAGAGGAAGACGCACCCCTTCTGGTGTTCATGGCTGCCTTGGCTTTCCTGGCTTGTGCTATATCACTCCGATTTCTGTCTCTGTGATTGCATTGCCCCTCCTCTTGTGCTGTCTTTTCCATGTGAACCTCTTACGCAGGCACTTGCTGTTGGGTTTGGGGCCCACTCGGATCACATAGGGAGCTCTCTTCAAGAAGCTAAATTAATGACATCTGTAAAGACTCTTTGCAAATAGATCACATGGGTAGGTCTTGGGAATTAGGACACAGATAGATCTTTTTTGGGAGCCACCATTCAAGTCACTGCATATGACAGATTTTAAATGGCAGTGCTTAGTAGCCTTTAGGAAGGTTTCTTAAATCTGTGTTGCACAGCTGACATTTCGTTCTTTGCAAGATCTCAAACCTTGTACCTTTTTTTGATGTGACCTCTCTCATTAGTGAGGTTCATGGTTAAGTACATTCATTCCTTCTAATACAATTGTTTTATCCACTGGTAAATATAATAGTGAATGTATTGAATTACTATTTGTATTCACATGCCACTGACTAAGTAGAAAAGCCCCCCCCAAAAAAATATCCCCTCTTCTGAGAAGATCCTTCATGTCCTCAGGAGTGATCCACAGTCATAATGAACAGAGCAATTTCATAGGCATGAGTTCATTCATGGTATCCTCAAATATTAATTGGATCCTTACTCTATGCGTAGCCTAGGTCTAGGTCAGTGGTGGCAAACCTATGGCACGTGTGCCACACACAGCAGGCTGTTCATAGCAGTGAAAGCTCTAAGAGGTTTGCCATCACTGCAGTTTAGGAAATAGAGGCAGAACTCATTCAAGGCGCCATGCTATGAAGGGCACCACTCTTGGTTTCATGTTTTGGTGTTAGCCACCTGGAAATTATTAATAATTTTTAAGCAAAAGCCTTGGATCTTAATTTCATACTGGACTCAAAAAAAATGATGTAGCCCATTTTGAATGGGAACAGTGAAGGATCCCTGCTCTGAAGGACATGTCAGGGACAGCCAACGCCGGTGCTCCAGGTATCATGCACGATGCTAAGCCCTTCAGGTGTCAAATCTAAGACAGATGTTAGCAAGTAGAACATGCAGTTTCGCATCTGGTCTATGCTAATGGTATCAGGAACTGACTCAGAGTCTCAGTTCTTCTGTCAAAGCTTTCATCTTATTGTTCATGACAAGCTTCCATTTTGAATTTCTGAGTAGCATCTCTCAAGATACAATCAGAATTTTCTAGTTGTTTTGTAAAGAGCTAGAATCTTCCTGACCCCTGAACTCCTGGGTTCAAGTGATCCTCCTGCCTTTGTCTCCCATACAGTTGAGACTATAGGCATGTGCCATTATGCCTGGCTTTTAATTGGTTATTTTAAAAAAAGGTTTCAGGGCTAATGGCCATCATAAACTAGCTTTCTCCCTCTTCTCCATAAAGTAATTTCAGTGTTAGGGAAGGAGAAAGACCTTGAACTTATTGCCAACAAGAGTAATATTTTGATAGCAAAATATATTTCAAATTCAATCTGGACATCTTTTTTCAGAGAAGAGCAAGTTCCATAATGTTAATACCCTGGGAAAAGGCTATTCATTTGGACCTTCTTCTAGAGTTGTCTCAATATTTTCATCATGGTGGCATGCCAGATAGCATGAATGAGATCTGCCTCCTAAAATCTGCACGGTTTCCAAGCAATCTATTTCTGATATAGAACAAGCAGAATTAAAAATATATTCTTTTTAAAAATCCATGTTACTATGGGAAGGAATAGGCTCAGAACTGAAGTGGTTGGTTTACATTTAACACAGTTCAATTAAGGATTTGTACCTCCAAGTACAAGTTACTGCTTTTAGTTCCATTTCTAGATTAGTCACCCTAGATATACAGCCACTTTTAATAGCATCATGCCATCCCAAGTGACTTTAATTACTGTTTGGTAACCTTATCTACTTACACCAATATTAATTAACTACATCTGGGTCGGTGTAAAAGGAGATTGTCCCAAAATATGTTGATTGAAAAAACTAAAAATCCAAATCTTTACTGGCGCTAATTTTCATGGACCCTTCTTTCCTGAGGACAGAAGGAGTTGATTACATTAATTCTCAAAGCGGAACCTATTTTTTTCAACCTGTTTCAGTGCCTCCTATTACAGTCAGCTGACTCCCAAATAGAAATGATCCCTGTCTCCTTTCATGACACTGGGATGGCTGGGGCTTCATAATGCCTCTTCAAGTTTCAATCTGTACTCGGAAGCAGTGGGAAACGCTTACAGACACCCCACGAGACAGGGCAGCTCCCCTGATGCTAGTATTTACAATCAGGGCGGCATTATGCATTGAATGAAGTGTGCCATTACCCTCACTCCCATGAACCTGTCTTTCAGCACAATCCAGGACAGCAAGAAGACAAAGGCTTTGTTACAACAGAACAGGGCAGAGACATCCGTGGCCGTCAACTTCTTTAAAGCCAGTAAATACAGGTAATTTGTCAAAGTCCATAGAATAGAAAAGGGAGCAGTTCTTTTAAGAAAGAGCTTCAATGTCAGACCATCTTCACCAAAAATCCGACTGCATTCCCTAGGAAAGACAAAGAGGTTAATATGGTATATAGTGGTATATATGGTAATAGGTAGCGAGTGGTCACCATCCTGTCTGGCTGACTCTTCACAGCCATTTTCAGCAGATCACAAACACTCGAGGCCATCAGACATCTGTGGGACGCAGTGAGCCCCGTACAGGCTTCACAGAGCAAGGTGCCTTCCTACCCAGATACTCTCTTGAGAAGACCAGGGCAGCCATTCTGCTATTCTGACCTTCTTGAGGAAGCATGGAGCAGTACAGGGAAGAGTACTCGCTGAAATCACTAGCAACTGTGAGACTTTGGAGGTTTTTCTCCAACAGGTAAATGTGACAGGACCAAGATGGCTGCTTCCCTAAGAAGGGTCCATGAAAATTAGCGCCAGTAAAGATTTGGATTTTTAGTTTTTTCAATCAACATATTTTGGCTCATGTGACACAGCTTCCGATGACTCAGAACTCTGCAATGGGGACCGTCATCTGTGTGTGAAGGCACACATACCTCGGGGTTTTGTAATTCCTCAGACACTATACTTCTTCCTAATAAATCTGTTCAATTGACTGATTTCTTTTCCTGCCAGTATTTTTAAGGCACAAAAATGAAAGTCTCTGTGATAACTAAAACTAGCACAAACTAAGTATGAAGTCTAAATTGTACTTACATACAAGCACTGGCCATTCGGGATAACTCACCTGAATTGATTGTGTGAAAATAATCACTTCGATTAAATCTTAATTAGTTTGATATCTGATTAAATTGGCTATTTAGTTCAGAAGCTCATTTTAATCAAAACATTCAATCCAGTGCTACACAGACAGTACTGGAAATGAGACAGTGACAATGTCTGTATGATTATTGACCGAAACAGACCTGCCAGTGAGCAGATTTGTCTTTTTTCCTGAGTTATTCATGAACATTTAAGCAAGTGTAACCTGCCAGGCATTATATTTCTAAGAGTTGTATACATCTCACGTTCAAAGCAGCAAATTACTAACCTTTGGACATACTCATAGCAGAAATTATTTACATAACTCTAGGTAGAACTGCTACTAGTTTCTCTTGCAGCTCCCTGCTTTTGTGCCTGTGTGTGTGTTGAGGGGCACTGGGGACTGAACCCAGGGCCTTTGCACTGAGCCACTTCCCCAGACACTTCCCCTAATGTTTTTTAAAACAGGGTCTCCGTATGTCACTAAGTTGCCCAGTGTGGGCTCCTATTTGCAGTCCTCCTGTCTCATCTGCCAGAGTGCTGGGATTACAGGAGTGCTTGGCCACACCAGCTTCTCTTCCATCTTTTATTGAAAAGATATCATTGTGTCTCAGAGGACTGCAAACCAAAGCAATCTCTACCCAGTGTTTTCCTTTTATTGATAAAGTAGCCTCCCTAACCGGAGGACCACACAGAGTGAGGGAGCTGTAAGGATTCTCAGCACAAGGAGCAGAGCTTTCAGTACTGGGTCTCAGTAAAGGCTGCCGTCAAGTGGCTGAGGATGCTGGGGGTTGTGTGTCAGCAACTCCAAGAGGGTTAAAAATGCACACTGCACACACACAGCCTTGTACTGTGGTTTTGCTTTCCCATGAGATAGAGGAGGGGAGGATTTTCATAACATGAAAATGAGATTTCTCAAAGGTAAATTCTAACTTAACAGAGACATAACTTCAGTAAAATTCATAACTTAAATAAAGGCAAAGCTTTCTTTAAACAGAAATTTCATGTGGCCACATGAACAGGAACATGAGTGGCCACTCTGAAAATCCAACGGCCACTGGGATTTCTGGGGCAGCATCACACTTAGGACGAACAGCAGTATTCCTAGATCAGCCTGGGCATAAAGGATCATGTTCTGTTCTCACAAAGGAACGTGTTCCGTGAGAAAGCTGTCGCATAGAGCTGGAGCTGAGAGTTGTGGGTTTATTCTGTCACCCATAACCACTGAATGCCTTTGTCGATACACTTTTACCAATAACTACAACAAAACCCATTTCTGATGAAAGGATTTCTTTTTCTTACCACTGGCCCTACCCGGCAATTGTTCTTTCTACTGGGAATCCACCACCGTATTGGCTTGAGTGCTCACACGCAAAGTCTTGGGATGGAGGTGAGGAACACTCCAGCCCCACAGTCAGGCCACATGAATCTAGAGGAAAAGCCTGTGCCAGATGGCTGGGAAATGCTGCGCCCAGCAAGGCCTGGTCCTCAGGTGCCCGCTTCCTTACCAGCCTCCTTTCTTTTCCCATCTCTTCTATTGCCAACATCCTCCTTGCTTGTCGCTACTGTTGCAGGAAGTAAAAATAATCTATCCAAGGGCCAGGTCACCTACGTAAAACCTTATGCTATTTAAGCATTAAGCGTTAAGAAATGTGAAGACCAAAAGATGGATTTTTGTGGGAAGGACTTAACAGTAGGTCTCTCTTTAGAATATAAGGTCAGAAGGTGATAAATCTTGTAATGAAGCATGGAAAGTTGGGGGAGCACTAATAATTTAATCATGGTCAGCATTATAGCCACAGATGTTAGTTGTGGAACTACTTCTGTACATCACATAGTACCCTAAGCGCATTTTGTAGGTGCCTGACAGAGAATAGTATATCTCTACTCTATCTCATTCTTCCTAAAGATTTTTTTTCCTAAGAAAGCAACCATGTTAAAAAGTAATGTATAATCTTTACTTTCTAAATTTCAATGCCCCTAAGGCACTTGAATTCAGTTAGCATATAACTGGAATAATTGAATCATCAAAACTACTTCCAAATTGACAACCTTACCATCTACATTTGATACTTTATTGAAAATTCTTTTGATGTCAGAGATAAGAAAAAAACTGAAATGCTTTCCTACTGTTCAGGAGAAAAATAGTCAGAAGTTCTTGTGCTAGGAACAAATTCTGTTTCCAGTCTTCTATACTAACTCTATTTTCCCCTCACTCAGCCCCAAGAGCTTTGGGAATACCTCCTTCGCAGATGGTATTAATGAGTCTACAGGGAAAAAAGATCAAGGATCTAAGAATTTCTCACAGTGTTTGCTTCTCATTTTGCTCTCACTGGAGAATAATCCTTTCAGAGACAATCTTCTCTACTTGATGACAGAAGCTCTTTGATTTGATTTCAGAAATGGCCAATTTCACTCCACCCTAACAGGTGGAGATGTGTTGTCAAATCACAGAATTTGCGAAGTTCAGAGTTAGTTCATCATGAGAGACAGGGAGAAAATGAAGTTTATTTCCCTAAACAACACTTCCAGCAGCAGCAGCCTCTCATAAGTGTGTTGTCTTGGATAACACCCGCCTGGCTTGCTCCAGATGTTCTTGAGGTCCTACTCCCTCGGTACCTCTTTTGTTGATTTTGTCGCCGTTATGTGTCCAAACCAGAAAAGCCTTTGGGTAGAGCACACTTCCTATCTGGTACACACAGCCGTGTCCAGACAGGGACACTTACAGTCTGATAACCACATTCCCCTGCTCTTTCTCATTAAATGCTGTCCTTTAAAACACATTCACACCAGGATCATGTCTATTTGATGGGAATTAAATACAAAATGTCTTCAGAGGTCACAGAGAGATACAGGTTTTCTTCTAAAGCAGACAATATTTATTCTTTTTAAGTTTCTTAAATTATAATTGAATTGTCATGGACACCCATAGAAAATCAGTTCAAGGCATGACTTTAACATTCCCAGACCTTTCCAAGTTGGTGACAGGGGATGGAAGCTGAAGATAGACCCATCACAGTTTAAGTTTTTAAGAATAATCTTTGTAATGCACCAATTATAATAGTCATTTCTTACACTTGTTACCACAAATGAATTAGATATAGAGATGACAAAGAAAGGTTATTTTGGCTTCTGTAAGACAAATCTGTTGTCGTTCTGCTAAGGAGCAATTAACTGTTTCTCTGCCATCTGCTATCCACTGAGGTCCCTGTTTTCTCTGTGATGAGTCTGAGTGACTGGTTGTCCTCAAAGTTATTCCCTATCTTTGGGCTTTTTCCTCTGAGCAAGGTATCCTAACAAAACAGCTCTGCCCCAAGTGCTGCTGCTTTTGCTTTCTTTGAGTTCTGCACGGGCTGGGTTATGTTAGTCCTATCCAACTCCTGAGGTGGGGCTGCAAAGCCCTGCTTAGCATGGAGCAACTGCCAGAACTAGAAGACCTCAGCACCTGCAGCGGTATCTGTGCAGTGCTGGTGCACAGACAGGTCTCTGAGCGCTTCCAGCCGGCAGAGAATGGCACCTGTTAATGTTTCCCACCTGTTAATGCCTCGCTCAGCCTGAAGCCAGGTCCTTTTCCTGCTCAGGCACCAGAGTGGTGGGAATATTGAGCAAATGTTTGTGTAACAAGTATTTTTATGAGTACATACTTTTTTTCTGGATTTAGGACACTGGGAGGTTCTTTTAAAATATGAATTTCAAAGATAAAAAGATAACAGATGTAAATCAAGCTTCCACTCTTTATAATTGTTTGAACTTGGACAAGTCATTTAACCTTTCTGAATTTGTTCACTGCTACACTAAAACAGCTAATAGCACCATCTCAAAAGGTAAATGTTGCTGCCACCAATGATGGTGAAATCAGTTGAGAGATGCAAAAGCACCAGCACAGTGCCTGACATGCTGTAGACACACGTTGGTTAGAGTGAGGACTTACTCCACCTTTGAGGGTTTATTTACCAATCTTCGCTCCTGCTTCTCCACCCTCCCACGGTGAATGCCTCTCACATCCTGAAGAGGTAAGAGTGTGAATATTTGCATAAAAATATTTTTAAATATCTCGCAGCAACCATTTCCCATTTTACCTACCTGAATTTTTTCATTGGAGATTGCTTTTCTTGAGCAGTGGCCAGATGCCCAGAATAATAGACTGGGAAAAACATAATGTTCCAGTTTGTTGAAAACCATGTCATGAAAAATGGACAGTAGAAGTTCTTATAAGTGATTTTTACAATCTGCGTGGTTCCAACCCAAGATGATGACACTGACAAGATGATCAGGAGTCCCCAGACGGCCTTCAGAACCACCGCTGTGCAGGACAGGCAGCGAGCCTTGAGTCTGTTTCCTCGGTTGCTGTTCTCAGGATGCATCTGCGTCCCATCGTCCCCTGGAAACGAGAGGAATGTAAATGGGTGTAAATAAGATTATGAAACAGCAATCAAGTGCATCAGCTCCTTAAAAAAGATGGATGCAACCAGAGACATAGACAGCAGAATCACTCGTGCTGTCTCTGGAATCTCTGTCCCGCAGGTACAGGGTAGATACGGCTGTCACCAGTGTGTGAGCGTGCTCCTGCACATGGCGGATGCTGTGCTCTTCCCCAGGGCACTGGCCCCTTCCTTGGGAGAGCATTCCAAACTCAGCTCTGAGAAACTTTGGCCTTGGCATGTGATTCGCAGTCCTACGTGAGCAGATGAGAGGTGTGGCACGATCCAGCAGAAACTCTTAAAGAGGCATTGCAAGACCCCGCCAGCTCCCTTACTGCCCGCCCCCTGTCACTGAAATGGAAAATCCCAAATGGAAGTCGTTCTTTCAGTCTATGTGAAGGAATGAGCAGAACCCAGCTAAATAACCCAGTGTCCACCAACATGAAAAGTGAGAAAGAAACATTTGGTTTTATATTCCACTGAGATTTGCTTTTTAGTTATAGCGGATATTGAACCCAGGTTGTTCACACTGAGCTAGATTATTAGTCTTTTTCATTTTGACACAGGGTCTTGCCAAGTTGGTAAGTTGCCCAGATTGGGCCTGAACTTGTCAGCCTCCTGCCTCAGCCTTCCAGAGTGCTGGGATGACTGGTGCATGCCACCAAACCAAGTTTCATTGACATCTTTTTGAAATGGCTGCAGAGATGATTATTAAATTGAAAAGTGATGTGTCCTATGCATAGAGCAAGTATTCACTACACAAAGCCATTTCCTACCTTAGCAAATTGCAATTTGACATATTTATGGGAACACAATGGGCTCTGCTTTGTACATTTACATTTGCTAAGAAAATTTAGTAGCATTTTTTCACATTGAAATAACCACAGCTCTTTGAAATTGGCAATTATAAAAGCCTAGTAGAGAAAATAAGTTCAGCACAATGAATTCATGTATCTATCAGGAAGCTGAATAGGATTAGAGGTGCTCTGAGTGCCCAAGCTGAGATCCCAGTGGTAGACTCTTGGGGAAGGAGGCAGAATTATTTGCGACATTCTCCTGTGCCTCCAGGAATCACCTCGAGCATAGGCTCTGTGCTGGTACTTAGAAAGTCCACCAGTGGCAGGGAGTGTGGGCTTCTCACTGTACCTCTGCAGAACTCACTGGTCTGTGGCCAACCGTGCCTTGTCTAGGCACGACAGATGCACTGGGTTACAAACTGCTACCTAATGAGGCTTTCTGATGTCAGCATTTGGGGGTACAAGCTTGCCAAGTGAACTCTTCCTTTGGGAATATAAAATAAGTATGAACACAGTAATTCTGACATGATTTGTAAGTCTTGCACATAGCACTAAATTCTCAAGGCTTAGGGCTCTGGAAGATGAAATCTGCCACTCCTTTATCTCGTCAGCAAACCTTTTGGAGACTACGGGGAGCTGGTAAGCTAGCTGAATCCCCATGGTTCAAAGATGAAAGACTTCAGCTCACAGTCTAGTGGAAAACCAGAAAACATCCAATACCAGAGTATGAGGGCCAACTCTGAAGATGTGAAGCCACAGAAGGCAGAAAAGCACTTTTTTTTTTTTTTCTGGTACCGGGAATCGAACTCATGACCTTGCGCTTGCCAGGCAAGTGCTGTGCTGCCGAGCTAAATCCCCAGCCCCAGAAAAGCAATTGTTAAGGACTAGGGTGGGAAATGGTCAGGAGAGACCTCTATGAGCCAGTGATGCAAAGCTGAGTGTGGAGGCCAGAGCAAGCCAGCTCCTGGGACTGGGTACAGATCCTTCCTGCTCTTGAAGATAGTGCTGGAAATGTCTTCTAAGTTCATGTGATTTATGCAGAGAGCAGAGGAGAAAGGGAAGGATAAATAGGATGGTAGGATGAGAGACTACCATGTTGGGAGGCTGGGAAAGGAACTCACACCTACCATATTCAGTAGGTAATGTCCTTCCCACATTATAGATAAGCAACCGAGGCTTGTGTTCTGGATTCCCAAGGTTGAACCCAAGTCAGCTCAGTATGAGCATAGGGGCCCAGGGTTTTTTTTACTGTGAACGTGCATTCTGTTTAGATTTTCAGTATTTATCTTTCCATTTGAGCACTGAAGTCTCACAAATGGTATAGAGAAAAATTTCTTTTCTGGCCAGCATGGTAGTCTTTCATGAGGTTTAACATTCGTGGTACCTAAGAGGAAGAAAGTGTGCCCTGTTACATGTCAGGTTCATATCTAGGACTATCTCATGAAGCAGGAGTGATTCTATACAGATTTTAAGCATCTTTTGGAGTTACAGCATCCTGCCATCATTGCCTTCCTGAAGATTGCTTCTGTAACACTGTCATACCGTGGACAGTATCTTTAGTGATGTCTATAATCACCAAAATCCTTCCATATTTTTGACCAACTTTTTTTTTCTGGTAGGAAGATTTAATTATTGCCAATTCTTTCATTTAAAGCATAGAAGGGTTGAGTCTCCAGAACTCTTATTTTTCTGTCCATCATTTTCAAGTATTATTTTCTATAGCTTTGCTTATAGTTTTGTAATATCATTACAGTTGGTTTTGTAAGAATTCCATTGATTTCTGTGAAGCTTTATTGAAATCATACAAATTTATGGCAGAGGCCAGGAAAACATGAGTTTAAGTCCTGCTCTGCCATTGTGTGGTCCTGGACATGTGTTTAATTTTTATCTTAGCGTTTTTACCTGTTAATCAGTGGAAAGATCTATCTGATGAGATTCATTTTGATGTTAAGGGCCAAAAGAGTCATGAAAGGATGGTGAGCTGTTTTTCAATTTATTTTCCTTTTCTCTCATCTATTTGGTGCACTAGAATAGCTCCAAGTTCCTTTTAAACGTCACAGCAAGTATATCATGTTCCATGCTATCCATAATGGTATGGTTTAGAAATTTGTAATTCATGTATGACAGGCCACATCTTTATTACCCAGCATATTTAATTAAGTGGAACACTCTGTTTTGTAAACCATTGGGATAATAAAAATATGACTGTAATTTATTAAAGCCAATTAAGACTTTTTGAAGATTTAAGAAAATGTGATTTTCTTCCTTAAAAAAAAAGAAACAGTTTTGGCCTTGGGGCCTACAATGTTGTTGAGATGACAATTAAAAAGTCTGTTTTGAAAAATAATATTTTCTCATATAAGAAAAACCTTTATCAAGGTATTGCAACCCCAGAAGTCTTTCTTATCTCCCATATCCCCAGCTGTTTGTCCTCCCACCCTAACTGAATTCCTTTGATTGCCTTTTCCCATCTCCTCTTCCTTCTTCTAAAGCCAGTTGTTCTCAACATTCTGGAACTTTCATTTTTAATTACCCAGGTGGGTTTTTTTTTCATGTTTGTTTTCATTGTTATTATTACTATTTTTAAAGACAAAGAATATTTTACTATTTTAAGGAGACTTTACTGTGTTGCCAGCCAAGCCAAAAGGAACAAATACTGCAACTTAGGAAAAGCAGGTGGAAAATATGTAGTGGAGGTGACTGTAGATTAAGGTGGGAAAACTGACATCAGACAGACAGACAGACAGACAGACAGGCCAGAAGGGATCCTGTAGTGATGATAATTGGTAAACAAAAGCGCAGAACCTTTCTGAGGTGAGAGGAAAGCGTCGGTTCACACACAACTGTTTCCTGTTTTGGGAAGGTGATGATACGGTCGTATGGTGAGGGGACTCACGGATATAACTTGGTATCTGAGAGTATCTTCCCACCAGGAGATAAGATGTCCACCACCAAAAACCAAGCAGCAATCTTGTGGGCTCAGCTGCACTTAGAAATTTAAAATTCTCTGGGCAACTCATGGGCATGGTTCTGAGATGTGTCTGGAAGTTCCAGTAACTCAGGGGTTGGCAAGAGGCTAGGTGAACCCGAGGAAAGGCTGAAAGTCTCTGATCAGAAAATGGTAGTCATGGAAGTAAACAAAGTCTCTGGCAGGAAGTGTAAGGCTGGGAGACTACAAGGCACCAGGGACTGGTTGTCCTGATGAAAACTCAGATTCCATAATTTTACTGATTCTTAAATGCTTTTTAGAATGGATGCACTGTGTTATTACTGAATCCCAGGGCTGAGATAAAAGATGCTGGATTTGAAACTTTGAAGATGAGAAAAACTAGCTACCTGATGAATTTCATTAGCAGTTCACTAGAAGTCGTCATCTATGTGTTCAATTCTTCAACCATAGGTTTTGGTATTCAGTTTCTTTGAGACACTGTACACCCCAGTAGATTGTACCTACCCATTTCCTATATTCTTCTTCTCTTCATTTGATAACCCACATCAACTCACAGAAGTCCATGGGACGGCTCTACATTCTGTGCCCATGGTGAGCACCCTCTCTCTGTTTCTCTCTCTCTGATAAAATTTAATGGCATAAGAAATTATTTATATTAGACTATTAAATTTAAGATTATAAAACACTATACAGACTGTGACTGCAACTTTATTCTATATACACACAACCAAAAGCTGAAAAACAAACCCCACATTGTTAGAGCTTTCATAACTAGATGGGAACAAATATACCCTTGTTCAAAAGTTGCCCACTAACTTACCTGATCTGTTCTGCCTTTCAGCTCTATGTCCACACACTCCAGAAGATCCTCGACTCTGAAGCTCAAGAATAGGAGCAGAAGAATCTTCAGTGACAGGTAGAGGGGAGAGCTGTCTGCTGATGCCACTGTGTGAGCTGGAGCAGTTGGTGCTTGGCTTACATCGAGTAACTGATGACCTGGAGGTGCCTGGGAAGACAGAGTGCACACTGCTTTGAGAAATTTCTGGAGGAGAATTGGACTTAGACTTCAAATGCCTTTGCAGGAAAGTATGTCACTGCAATAATCACAGTCCCAAGGAGCTCATTTCTGATGCCACGAACGGGACTCCTCACAAGAAAGCGCTATGTTGGTGAGGTCCGTTTCTGTAGGATAAAGAACCCTTTTTTTTATATATAAATCCATTAACTACAGATAAACATGAGAAGATGGTGCTTGGGTGGAAATTCGTGTTCTGAATTATAACAGGTAGGCAAATAATTTGCTGTAAGGAAAGCAAATTGCTGTTACGCTTGCTTCCACCCTTTCCTTCCTCAGACTGTCAAATTCTTAACTGTTAAAATTGTCAGTGGAGTCTCCACCAAATCTGTTATTCACTTTTCCATCAGACTGACCACTGAGGTCCAATTTTATGTGCTGTGCTCAGAGGGGCCCTACACCCTTCTCTTACTCTCAACCTTCCCACCTGAAAGGAGCGTTTCTCAAATGTTCCAAGATAAACACTGGTGCGTTGCCAGCCACCAAACCCCAGACCTCACTTTTCCCACCACTTGTATCACAAATGCTCTTTTTCTTTTCCAGGATGCCTCATTACATTTCATTACTGTGTCTCCTTCAACACCTATAGTCTGTGACAGCTTCTTCCTTTCTTCCGTGTTTCTTGTGTCCTTGACAGTTTTGAGGTATGTGGCTAAGTCTGCTTGAGAACGTCCCTGAATTGGGTTTTCCCAGGTGTCTTTCCTTACGATTCTACTGTGCACGTGGGTTTGGGGAGAGAACAGTGCAGAGGTGAAGTGTCCTTCTTGTCATATAATACCATCTGCTACCAATATGGCTCATGACTGCTCATGTTGACCATAATCGTCTGGCCAAGGTGGTTCTTGGGTTTCTCTACTGTGGCTTTTCCCTTTTCTATGCTCTGTTGTGTAGGCAGTCACTGAGTGCTGGTCACAGCACCCTCCCTGTGAATTTTAAGCTTTACCTTCTAGACAGAGAGTGTCTACATATATTATTGGAAATTCCTATACAGAGATTTGTCTCTTTTCCTCTTGTTAGTGTAGTCAATGATTTATTTTTACCATGTATATTTATTTCATACTTCAGGTTATGAACAAATTGCATAGCTTATTTTTGGATCAAATTACTCCAGCTTTGGCCATGGGACGTGCATTCAGATTGGCTTCTGAATTCCTGGGACATACCCCAATTGTTTTGTTTTTTTAAGCCCTTCCTTATTTCTTGGTACTACAAAATACCCTGCACTCATCTTTTATTTTCCCTGGCCCACTCCTAGACTGAATCATTTCTCCAAGGGTCCTATCTCCTTGGAAAATAGGATTTAGAAGTCAACCTCTGGTCATGGGTGTGGTCTTTGTTATTAGGATACCCCAGAATCTAGGCCCTCTTGGTTGTAAGAGCTAGAAAACTGTATGTAAACTCATAAATATGTATATATGTATATGTTCCATAATTATTCCTGTATCCATCTATCACTTTGTCATCGTTTCTGAGAATTGGGCAAAACATCCTAGTATAGTGTGACCTCAAACCATACTTGTTGGTTCAAACAAGGATCAAGTGAGGTGACGAGCTAGAGAGAGCCAGAATCAGTGGGCACTGGTAGGCACTGGCTGTCAGAGAGGAGCTCTGTTGTCCATGCTCTACAGAGCACTTGCATTTGCTTTCATTGCACCAGGAGTTCTTGTATTCTCACTGACTCAGGTCAGGACTAGAAATGCCATTCTCTTTGGGTCTTGGAGGCTGGGTCTCAGTATGGTGCTTCTGAGAAGGCAGAAAGAGGTAGAAAATGTCAAATGAAAACTAGAAGTTTGAACTAACAGTGGCATCTTTGCTTTAGTTTGGCTTTGAATCCATCATGTTAGATAGTAGGTGAGTAATCATTTGAATCTATTGAATTAGAAACACAAGAAGAACTGGTGTCCAGATGAAAAACAAGCTGGAGTTGCTATCAAGAACAAACAGGAACCTAGAACCTCAGTAAGAACTGAGGAGAACAGGGTGGCCTTAGATGAGAGCAGTGATTCCTCCATCCAGGCCCAGCCATCCATGATGAAAGCTCATATTATTTTCATTTCTCTCTCTCTTTTTTTATTTTAAAGAGTAAGAGAAGGATAACAATAATGGGGGGGCTTACAAAATTACAGACAAAGTGGTAGGAAATTATCAATGGTTATTGTTTTACATATTGTTATCTACAAGATAGTTTCTCAGGAAAACAAATAGACAAATAATAGTGAGTTAGAGACAAAAGAGGTAGGAGATTATCAATAGTTGTTGTACTCTACTTAGGTATCTTCAAAAGAAAATAAGTAGAACTATACATGAGTGACCTATTGAATAATCATTAACTATTCTCAATGGTTGTTGTAGGAAACACATAATAATAAACATGCCTCCATTTATGAAATAGGATAGGAACAATACAAACATTACAGAGTTATGGACAGATTAGTAGGAAAATATCAATGACTGCTGTAATACATGGTGGTATCTTAGAAGTGGTTTCTCAGGAAGACAGAGATACGCAAGAAGGATCTAACAAGTAGTTACAGCCTAAGGGTTGTCAAAAATCAAGTCAGCCGTCTGGGGCCAAAGCCATTTTTTGTAGGGTTTTCTCTCCAGCCTCCCATCGCATTGGGACCCCACAACCAGTTAGTGTCCTCTCCCCAGCTGTCAGCACAGGCAGCAGGAATCCTGTTGCAGACTTCTCCGGGGCTCCACCACAGCCTGTACTGTCAGGGGAAGAATGGCTTCCAGGGAGTCTCCACAGGTATTGTGCAAGGTCCTCCTGGCTTACAGCTTCTGAGTGGCTCTCATGACCCCAGTCCACAGGACCTCTGACTCCTTGGGCTTAGTCTGTATTCTCATGTTCTCCGAGTCCTTGTTCAGCAGCTGCTCCTCAGCTGACTCTACACCTTTCTGGTTCTCAATGGCAGGAGCAAGAGTGGCCCGTTGTATAGCATGTATTCCCAGGGGTTTTTCCATGTTTGAGTGATTCATACACGTCCTTAGGTGGGCATCTGCAGCCAGTGCATGGTGGGCCAATTGTGTCATTGTTTCTCTGTGTTATGATAGTTCTTAATTGAGCAGCGGCAGCCGGCCTGAAGGCTGGCCCTCAACAGCGCTCGTAGCCCCATGGCTCCCCGTGCACCGGGGGCCCTCCATCTGGGGGCCTACGAGGCAGGAAGTGAGCCAGCTGGAAGACAGGCGCTCCTCGCCCGTGGCTCCCCATGCGCCGGAGGCCCTCCCTCCAGGGACCTACGAGGCAGGAAGTGAGCTGCTGGTCGGAAGACCGGCACTCCCAGCCCATTCTCTCTCTCTTTTTTTTAATCTTGGAGAAAATATACAGTGGTATACAAAGATGCAGTTAGCTATATCTCCTGTTGTAGGATTCTCAAGTTGACCTAATTGAAAATTATTATTTAATACTGAGTTTGCAAATGTATAGCTACTCAAAAAACCAACAGAAACATTCTATCCTGATTACCCTGCTTGACTTAATTCTATGTCAATATTATTATAATGTGTCAAAAATACATGAGGTTTTTTCTTTACGTATCCTGAAAGTTTATTACATCTTTCATAGCCATATTTCCAATTGAATAGCTCAAATTCAGTGGCAAGAGGCTAAGATTCAGTGAATGCCCAATTATTCATGCTCTCCAACAGGAGCCAATGCTCAGATATTTTGTCTTTTAAAAACTTTGTCTTGTGAGTATCTTTTAATTTACTTTCACAGAAGTATGTCTTCTTATCAGTTCTTCCATGAACAGAAGGTTCATTTTGTGATCACTTGGCAATTGCAGGTAGAAAGAAAGATTGTAGAAATGGGTTTGGTAGCAAGTCAAGGTGAGATATTGGCCATGGTTACCTTGAAATGTTGGTGACTCTCGTATAGCTAGCAAATGCTAAATTGGGAAGCCTCATCCGTGATTGATTTACTTCCTCATTTTCACTGCAGTGTTTGGTCCTCACTCTGTACTCTCGGTACCTTATGTGATATCGCTCATTGCCTGCTGCCACCTGCTTTCTGCTGCTGGGTTTTGGAAAGAGATCTGAGAGTGGTTCAGACACTGGACACAAAATCATTGTCCTGAAACACAAGCTTTAAGCTTCATGGCCAGGCCTAAAGGCACATTTCAGGGCATGGGCCACAAAACAGTCTTCTCACTGCTTCGAGATGAAGACACTGTTCTGTCTTTCTGTTCTTGTACTATTGAATTATGTAAAGGTAACCCTGATAAAAATGTCAGAATGTCACCTGGCATGCAGATAAGCATTATAAATAGATCATAGCTATGCTTTCCTTTTTTTTTTTAGTTAAGACAGTTATATTACTAATTTCTTTTAGCTCATTGAAAAGAAAGTTTGTGCTAATATTGTTTGGACAATTAAATGTGGATATATTATACTCTGAGTAACTAAAGATAACAATATGCTTTACTTCTTATGCATAAAGCAGAAATTGCAGTTCTGTTACAGTACTCAGACTTTAAAGGTATCTAAAGTAGCTGTATTAAGAAGGATGAGTGAGCTGGGGACTTAGCTCAGTGGCACAGCGCCTGCCTGGCAAGCGTGAGGTCGTGAGTTCAATTCCTGGTACCGGGAAAAAGAAGGATGAGTGGGATGTCTCTACTTAGTCAAGCGAGGTGGACCCCTTGTCCCACTGAAAGACATCTGCTCACTGAGCCATAGGAGGAGGGCCACTGGGGGTCATTTTTCAGATCGGTCCAGTCAGGAGAATACAGTTTCTTCATCAGCATTGATTGGACTCTGCGTGTTCTCAAATAAATTTGGTTCAACAAATAGTTATGAGACACCTACTATTTGGCAGATATTGTATCAAGAGCAAAGTCAGACAAATGAAAACTACAGTCTTTGCCTACATGGAGCTGTCAACTTAGTCTTAGAGTCAGACATGTAACCAGTGAACCATAACTTAATGTTTTAAAGAATAATTTGCTTTTCATTTGTATATATTTGTTTTGGGGAATTGGTACATACACATATTGCATCTTGATTGTTTTTACTACTCCCTTACCCCGTCCCTTTACCTAGACCCCCTTGCCATCTCCCTGTCTCCTACCAACTCTTCTGTGTTTCACTCTTTAAATTATTTATATTTTTGGCTTCTCATATAAGAGAATTCCATGCTATATTTAATCATCTGTGTCTGGTTTATTTCACTTAACATTATAGTATCAAGATCCATCCATTCTTTGACTGAAATTTATCCTTCTTTATGGCTGAGTAGTACTCTACTGTGTATATATACAACATTTCCTTTATTCACTCATTTGTTAATGGATGTATAGATCACTTCCATAACTTATCTCTTGTGAATTGTGCTGCTATAAATGTGTATGCGTGTATCACTGTAATGTGATTAACTCTTTCTGGAAGGTAACCAGGAGAAGTACACCTGGATAAATGGAATTTCTACTTTTAGCTCTTTTGAGGAATCTCCATACTGATTTCCATAGTGGTTGTGCTAGTTTATATTCCCACTAATAGTTTGGAAGGGTTCCTCTTCTCCCACAACTGAGCCAGCATTTGTTTTTGAGTCCTTTATGGTAGCCATTGTTACTGGAGGTTTTGTGTCAGTACCATGCTGTTTTTGTCACTGTAGCTTCATAGTATAATTTGAAATCAAGGATTGTGATGCCTTCTGCTTTGTTGCTCAGGATTGCTTTGCTTATTCCAGGTCTCTTCTTGTTCTATACAAATTTTAGAATTATTTCCCAGTTTTATGCAAAACATTGCTAGTGTTTTGATTGGAACTGCATTAGAGCTATATATCATTTTTGATGATATAGCTATCCTGACAATATTGATTCTACCTACCCAGAAATTGGATGCCTCTCCATTTTCTAATGTTCTCTTCAATCTCTTTTTTCAGAGTATATTTTTTGTTTTGTTTCATTTTTTTGTTTTGTTTTGTTTTGTTTTTTGTACCAGGAATTGAACTCAAGATCTTGTGCTTGCCAGGCAGGTGCTTATGCCACTGAGCTGTATCTCTGGCTAGAGTATATTTTTTGTTATAAATCTCTTTCACTTCCTTAGTTAGGTTAATTTCTAGGTATTTAATTTTTTTTGAAGCTACTATAAATGAGATTGTTTCCATGATTTCTTTCTTGGTGGGTTCATTATTGGTATAGAGGAACACTATTGATTTTTGCATATTGATTTTATATTCTGCCACCTTGCTAAATTTGTTTGTTAGCATTAAGAGTCTTCCAGTGGAGTTTTTTAGTCTTCTATGTAAAAAGTTATGTCACCTACAAATAAGAATAGCTTGACTTTTTCTCTGCCTAATCATATCCCTTTTATTGTTTTCTCTTGTCTGATTGATCTGGCTGAAGTTCTGAGCACCACACATAACTTACTGGTTTTTTTTTTTTTTGGTTTGTTTCTGGTACTGGGAATTGAACTCACAACCTTGCACTTGCCAGGCAGGCACTGCTCCGATGAGCTAAATCCCCAGCCCCAACATAACTTACTGTTAACTGTGGACAAAGAAGAAAAGGAGCAAGATTTATTAAAATTTTATTCATTAAGATTCATTAAGAAGGATTCATTAAGAAGCTTGCGGCAAGTAAGCTCCGGTGGGAGCCTAAATCAAAGATGGCCTGGAGAATGAGCAGCGTTCACCAGATGGAGTGTTAAGCTAAAGAATAAGCCATCTGGTGGGGGAAACTTTTAGGAAAAAATACTCAGAGGTGTAAAGTGCATGCCGTGAGACTTAAGTCAGATAGTCACTTTCAAAATGTGAGATCTGAGTACAAAGAGTAGAGGAAATCTTATTGTTTTACCCTTACCTGTTATTTGAAAAGGAACTTTTCTAATTGAGATCTAACTAGCAATCATGGTTAAGAACCCAGGTGGCCTAAATCTGAGGAGACCCGGTAAGAATGCGCGCTCAGCCACATCCAGCTCCAGACACTGAACCAAAGGTGCGCGTGAGTCTTTCTCCATTCGCCTCCTCTTGTGTTATACACATCTCTGAGGAGTGTTTAGATTAAATGGCTCTTAAGAAATACTAAGTGCAGATAAATATAACTAATAAGGAACAGATAAACAAAAAGTGCCTCTAAGTGATATCTCATTAATTAATTGGAATATTGACTTTATAATTAGAAATCTAATATAAGTTGGTTTAGGAAAAAAGGAGAGTTTTAAGAGTTTAACAACCAGGAGACAGGATACCTGAGATGTCCCTAGCCTTAGGAATAACTGAAACCACGGCGGGGTGCATCAGACAGTCTCCCTGTGACCCCATCTCTCTACATGCAAGGGGCACCAGCCTTATTTCTTTTCACTTAGCTGCTGCCTGCCCTTTTTTGCAGACAACTTGGTGTTAATATTTTCACTCTCACAACATGAGCCTTCTGAGAGAAGTCTTGTTAACGAGTGTAAGAAGTCTTGAGGCAGAGCCTTGTGTATTGTGCCGACTTGTTGTCCGACTTCTGTGACCAGAGGTGGGACGACTGCCAAGAGGCTGCAGCTCCCAGAAAAGGCTGGGAGGAGCTGGGCAGATGGTACCTCTGGGAGCCACTGCAGGGGTGTCAAAGCAAGAGGGAAGAAAGGAAAAACTCTAGCCACAGAGCAAAGCAATTATCTGAAAGACTGAGTGAAAGGTATGGGGTTCTCAGACAACTTGAAAAGCCAAACTGATAAAGAGGAATTAGAAAAAATCTTTGGAAAGCACTGTGAGGGAAAAGCAAATTGATCAGATGCAGAGTGACATGGAAAATAACAGACTATATTGGTGATATCAGTGAAGCTAGGGCCCTGTCATCTATGTTTATCTCCTGTGGACACAAAAGATCAGTAATACACTTGGTTTTATGGACCACTACACCCCCCAAAAAGCTGGACATTTTATCCTGGTTTGCCCTGAATTATGAGGCAAGCAGCATATGGATACACAGAAGGCAATTAATGCCACCCCAGGGGTGTGAAGAGAGGGGCGTCACTGCTCTCTGAAATTCCCAGCCACTTCACGCTGTCACCTCAGGTCAGTCACTTGACCTCTCTGTGTCCAAATTCTCTGTACACTAAAGTGAACGTATCAGACAAAAGGATTTCCTGCATCCTGTGAGCTTTCTGGTCTTTGATTTAAAGGTTTTTCAAATAAGCACCTGCACATCACGTTTAACCACAAAATGAACTTTGTTTATTTTCACCTAATTTTTTGAAACCATTTATACGAGATTCCAGAAGGAAGAGATGGTGAACGCAATGAGAATAGCTTACACAAAGGTGGTCAGGATGTAGGGCTGAGGGGGCGGTTCTCTCAGCTGCTTATCCAGCCTCACTTGGGAGCTTGTTAAAACTGCAAATTCTCAGCACCCCAGGCCAGACCTATTGAATGAAAACTTCTGCAAGGGGGATAACCTAGGATTTAAGGGTTTAAGGAGCCCTCCAGGAGATTCTAACTCAAATTAAAAATTGAGAAATACTCTATGTGAGAGATCAAGCTGGCAGGCCAGTACTCAAGTTTAACAACTGGTCTTATTATGCTTCTGCCAAAGGGGACACAGGAGGGGGAGATTAGAAGAACCTGGAAGGACAGGGGTGCTGTGACCTCACTGTGACAGATACCAGCTGGGGGACTCTGAGAATACTCCTTCCTTTGATAATCCTGCAGGAACTCCCTGTTGGTCAACCGAAGCCAGCAGACAGTACCCCTAGTTCCTTGGTCTTTAGAGGTGCAGATCCCAGACAGAGAGGCAAGTGGAGAGGGGCAGAGAGAAGCCCAGGAGGAGCAAATGGGAGACATACAGCCAGTGCGCCATAGTCCTGCAACAACATTATGACCCCTGTCATAGTTGTTTTTCTCTCATTACTGAGACAATATACCCGACACCCAAAGTTAAAGAGGGAAAAGTTTATTTAGCTCACAATTTGTGCAGGTTTCAGTCCATACTCAGCTGGCTCCAAGGCGGGAACATGGCAGAGCGGCAACACTTCATGGCAGCAGAAGATGGAAAAAGCAGCAAGAGCAATAGGGGAGGAAACAAGTCTCTTTCTGCCCCTTTTATCTTATCTAGACTACTGGGATTAGCACAGTGCCAGTCCAATCAGTGGAGTCTAGCAATCACTCAGCCTTAATCCCAGCACCCTTCATCCCAGCACTGCACTATGAATCAGTCTCAAACTCTAGATTCAGCTACCTCTGAAAAGGCCTGCCTCCATGACTGCATGAGGTTTTGGGGGACATCTAGACACAAACCATAACAATCCCCAAGTTAGGCCACCTGATCTCCTAAATTCCCACTGGCTTTATGCTCCACTGATGGATGATTCTTTCAATCAAGCTCTTACCCCTTGCAAAATCAACTAGCTTTGACTATTTTCAACATTTTTTCTAGACACTGAAACTTCAGCTCAGGGACTTTGCACTGAACTATGTCTCCAGCCCAACAATTCTTTTTGTTTTAAGACAGTCCTGCTAAATTGCCCAGGTTGAG
Organism: Chinchilla lanigera; assembly: GCF_000276665.1. Taxonomy (NCBI): domain Eukaryota; kingdom Metazoa; phylum Chordata; class Mammalia; order Rodentia; family Chinchillidae; genus Chinchilla; species Chinchilla lanigera. The sequence goes on from NW_004955466.1 coordinate 11,475,033, forward strand.
ATAGAATTTGCAATCCTCCTGCCTCAGGCGCCCAGGGTGCGGGGACTACAGATGTCTGCCAGCATGTCCACTTTAACTAATTATTGATGAGCATTTTTCTTTGAGAAAGACATGATCTTTCACATGGAAAAGGTGTCATCACTGAAGAAACAGTGAAAACAAAATATGATCTTGGATTTTTGACTTGGTGTTGGTTAGCAGTCATAATCATTTGGCATTTTTTCTTACAAAAAGGGATATTAATAATTCAGCAGAAGACAAGGTGAAAAGTTATATTTCAACTTTTAAAAATTCTTAAAATTTTTCATTGAAAATTTTTAATTTGAAAATTGACAAGTTCTCTTGAACTGTGATGGCAGCAAATGTTCCCTTATAGTAAGATTATTTTGTTGGTTGGGTTTTCATAGACATCCACAGGGAATTTGTTCAAGGTTTCCTCTTTTCTTAGGGAAGTGTATAGCTTTAGAATTACTGAAAAGAGTCAACATGGTAGATGGTCAATGTACAAAGTATTCCAACTTTCCATTTCAACCTATATCACTTTATTCTTCAGAAACTGAGCCCCCCCCAAACAATTAAATTTAACTTACCAACTATTACACACTCCTTGTAATGCTGAAAATTCTTGTTCCATTTCATAAATGCATATAATTTAAAATAATCTGTTGGTTATATTGCCATCCACATTTTTATAGTCCTTATATGTTTCATATTTTTAAAAGGGTTTTCAAGACTTGCTAATTATTTTCTTAGAAAATATAATCAAATATCCATTGCATACAAGCTGGAATTTTGAGATGCATATATGAAATATTTGAGTACTTATGCAAATATATTTAAGTGACTTTAAAGACCTTTTAATTGCTAATTTATTTTTTTTTATCTAAAATCTGTACTTGAAAGAAAAGACTACCCATAAGTATATTTTTGCTATATACATCTTGCTTCTACCACAGTTTTAATTTATTCTATAAAAAGTATTTTGTCTGCTTATAACTGACTTTAAAAGTAAGTAATATGTCATTGCTCTCTATCTTACTTGCAAAAATGAAAATACTTCACATTTATTTAACATTTAGAATGTCCCAAAGGCTTACACATGTGATCTCCAAAACTTACAGCAATATTGCAGGTAGATTTTACTATCCATATCTTATAGATGAGGGTGTTGAACTTTTTAAAGCCCAGGAAAACATTAAATTTTAGGTGTGTAAAGGTCCAAAGCTTATATTCTCTCTAATATATTTTACTGTCTTTCCATTTCAACCAATCAATTTTATCAAGCTTCTTCTGAAAGGAGATCAAAGAGGACATCCAAAAATGGAATGATATCCCCTCTTCCTGGATAGGCAGAACTAATATATTCAAAATGACCATACTTCCAAAACTGGTATACAGATTTAATGAAAATACCAACAGCATTCCTCACAGAACTGGAGAAAATAATTCTAAAATTCATATGAAACCATAAAAGATCCAAAATAGCAGAAACAATCCTGGGCAACAAGAGCAAACCAGAACACATCAAAGTCCTGGGCTTTAAATTACATTACAAAGCTACTGTGATCAAAATAGCATGGTATACACACACACACACACACACACACACACACACACACACACACACAAAGACAAGAAAATCAATGGAATAGAATAGAGGATGCAGGAACAAACCAGGCAATTCAGCTATATGATTATTGACAAGGGGTCAAAAATATATGGTGGAGAAAATGTAGCCTCTTTAATAAGTGGTACTGGTAAAACTGGCTATCCACATTCAGAAGATTAAATCTAGACCAATATCTTTCACTATGCACTAAACTAAAGTCAAACTGGATCAAAGATCTAAATATTAAACCAGAAACATGTAATCTGCTGGAATATAGAACAGATAAGACTCTGGAAGATATGTATAGGCAAGGACTTTTGGTAATAGATCTCAGTTGCACAAGAAATAACATCAAGAATCAACAAATGAGATCATACCAAATTGAAAAGCACAACAAAGGAAATCCACAGAATGAAGAGACAACTTCCAGAATGGGATTTTTTTTTTTTTTTTTGCCAGCTACACCTTGGACAGAGGACTAATATCTATTATATGAGGAAAAAAAGTAAAAAAAAAATTTAGACATCCCAAAATAAAGACCCAAACAAAAATTTGTTACTAACTAAATAAATATTTCTCAAAAGATGACATACAAGTGGCCAATAAATACATGAAAAATTGTTCATCATCTTTGACTGTTCAAGAAATGCAGCCCAAAACAATCCTGAGATTCTATCTTAGCCTAGAAAAATGGCAATCATCAAGACATCCAGTAATATCAAATGCTGGAAAGGCTGTAGGGGAAAAACCCTTCTACACTGTTTGTAGGAAAATAAAATAGTATAATCCTATAGAATTCCCCCTTGCCAAAAAAAGTTCAGAAATTCCATTCAACCCAGCTATTTCCCTTCTAGGTATATTCCAGAAAAGAGTTAAAGACATTATATTACAGTAACCCACGCATATCCATGTTTATAGCAGCACAATTCATAGTAGGTAAATCTTGGATGTGGCCTATATGTCTACCAGCAGATGGATGAATAAAGAAAATGTGGTACTTGTACACAATGGAGTACTACTCTGCTACAAAGAAAGATAAATTTGAGTCACTTCTAAGCAAATGCATGCATCTTGAGACCGTTGTGCTAGGTAAAATAAATCAGAAACACAAGTTTAAATATTGCATGGCTTCTCTTACATGAGAAACCCAGTGTATAAATAAATTAAAGAGCAAAATAAAAGATAAGTAATAAGAAACAGGGAGAGAGGTTTTTGCAGTCATGAAAAGGAACAAAAGACAGAGGCAGGCAAAGGGAGGGGAGAAGGGGACATGGAAAGATAAAGATGTGTTCTGCACAGGTACCAGCTCCCCAGAACAAAAGGAGTCATCATGTACTGTAGATTGTGCTGATAAAAATAAAAAATTTTAAATCTGTGTTAGAAGTAAACTTTTTAAAAAGCTAATCATCCTGTTGGGATGATAAGATGGTACACACTTCCAAGAATATCTAAGAATATTAAGGGAAGCAATTCAATGGTATAAAATAAGAAAAACTATTTTCAGAAAGTAGAGAGATTAATTCCTGCCTCGACATAGATTCAGGAGTCTATAAACCCCAGCAAGGTGTGGTTGGGGAGAGAGCCTGGAGCAGCTTCTAACAAAGTCCATCACAAATGCTGGCTTTTTAATAGAAGAGAGCTGTTAAGTCACCCGAGGCCCTCACCCGCCCCATACCCTGCCAGGCGGGGGGGACCAGATGTTCCTCCAAGATGAGCTATGACTTCACTTCCTTATCAGGGACCAGATATTCCAAGATGAGCTATGACTTCACTTCCCTTATCACCAGAAATGACTCAACCACAAAAGGTCACCCTCCCCCTACCCTGTCGGGAGGGGACCAGATGTTCCTCCAGGGTCAACTACCCTAACCACAACCCCTCCCCAAAAAACCCTTATAAACCCCATGCTTTGCACAGCTTGGGGCTGTCTTGGTCCACTAGGCAGCCCACCGCCTCGCTCTCCCACCTAATAAAGACTTCCCCTGTCAGACGGTCTGGCTCAGTTGTGTGTGGGTTCCACGGTCCAATCAAGAGCAAAGAAGGTATTTTGTAGATGGGAGTTGAAAGAGAGTTTGAAGAAGGCAAGGCAGTCAAGAGTCCTGGACATACAGGTCAGCAAAAACCTGCAAGGAAGACACCTATGTGGGAGTTTGTGCAATTAGAAACATATTTCAGGAGAGCGCAGATGCCACTTTCTGAGGTGTGTGGCTGCAGGGGGACCTCTTTTGCCCTGCTAGGACCCAGGTGTCCTCATGATGGCCATTAGAAAGAGCATGAATAATAACATTAATGATAGTGGCATCAAGCACATTAACAATACACAGTGACAGTGCCTTGTGCACCGAGGCCTGTGGTGACCAGTGACAGTGCCCTGATCCTGGACACTTGAGCTCCACTTCAGTTTAGGTAGCGAATCCCAGTCACGCAAGCACATGTTCTGGATTTATATTCTAAAGAGGGGATCAGAGTCAAGATGCATTTCCTCTGGCTCCTGTCCCCAGGTAAAATATTACCCATAATACTTGCTTGATTAGATAATTTTGGGCCTTGAATCTCCCTCCACTATCAAGCTTTATTTCCTCAGTGTGGTGCAAGGATAACCTCTCTCAGCTTATGACTCTCAACACACTATTTCCTTACCGTGAGCATTTTTTTCCTACTTCCAGCTACTTCTTATCTTATCTTGCTTTATACCTACTCGCTGGCTGCTCAGCTTTATCATTCCGTATACCCTCTGTCATTTGTAGGACTAAGTGATGTAATTTC
>NW_004955466.1:11487237-11521714 GCF_000276665.1 Chinchilla lanigera
TCATCTCTAAGTCTGATATTTCTTTGTCACAAATCCCTCCAGTTTTAGCTAGAAAAAGATTCAGAGTTTGGTGGTTTTGACAGAGAATTTTAGTGAAGCAGTTTAAAGATTCTGGTTGAGCTTTTACCATTTCCATTATAGTTGTTTTTGCATCAGTGAAACATAACATTGGTCAGCTACAGGTGTAGCAGGGGTCAGTGACTGGAACCCCCTTTTCTGGTTTGTGTTTAAATTCAGGTTAAAGTGAAACCTGTGTTGATCAAAAATAACCTCTTGCTCCCTGTCAAGGTCAGTTAAATCTCCTTAGGCATTCGTATGGAACCAAGTACAGAGCCTCTCACTTCTCTGTCAGCGTCAGCCACCAGGATGGCTCACAGTCTTGCTTGACCGTGTCACTTCCTGTTAACGCATGGGAAACTTTTCCCAACTTGGTACTTCTTGCTTGCGTATCCCATCTAAGCCCCAGGCCACCAGCGATCAGGGCCTGATATTCTGGGAATGACCCTGATCAGTGCCTGTCAATGTAAATAAATCTGCCTCCGAATCCTGGATGTTGTTTTGGTGTTTCTGCTTGCTGCTGCAACATCACTACCCCCAAATAGCATGGGTAAGCAACCTCTGCCAGCTGGAGAAAGCCTCTCCTGGTGAAGTCTTCCTGGTAGGTTTTCCTGAGTTATATTCCCTTTCAAATGGTCCTGTTGAGTATCTTGATTGATGGATTTGACAAGCAGTAATAAGGAGCCTCATAATTTATTACCAGCTCAAACATCCCTTTCAAGAGTAACCCAAAGAATGGTAGCATTGTTTGTTTGTTTGTTTCCAGTACCAGGAATCGAACTCACGACCTCGCACTTGCCAGGCAGATGCTGTGCCACTGAGCTAAATCCCCAGCCCCAATTGGTAGCATTGGATTAGTCCTCTTGTGACCCGTTAATAAGTGTTATTGATGCTCACCATGTGTCTGGCAGTACTTGAGCCCTATGCTAAGTGAAGAGAAGAGCAAGAAGGCACAGTTCTTGCCCTTATTTCTTATGGTCCTAGAAGGAAGAAGCCAATTACACAAGCAATTTCTATAAACAGTGCTAAATGCCAAGTGGGTGGACAAGCCAGCTTCTGGAAGCCAATTCACTGCACAGTGCCTTGCCAGAGCTAATGGTCCTCAAATACCTTCTCATTTGGGAATTGGGCTTTTAGGCTATAAGTCTATGGATCAGTTCACAAAATATGCCTTGTTCATGAGCTGAGAAAAATAGGCAGAACTACATGTCAGGCTATAACTAAAGCTGTCAGCATCTGCATTTATCACTTGGGGACTGAAGTCAGGAACTGGCAGAGATGGCTGCTTAGGCAGCTATGTTCTGATTTAAACCACAATCTAAAGAAGGCTGTTTGCAATTTTTTTTGCCTCTAGTAAGACTGGGGAGAGCTAAAGAACTGGCCCCAGGTCATTTTCACAACTGTTATGGGTACCTACACCTACCGGGTGGGAGGGTAGCAGTAGTGCTTGGATCTAAATCTGTGATAGAAAGTTTTAGTTCCATTCTCATAACAGCCTCTTCCCCTCTTATGTAAGTCCCCTTCTCCCTTCAAAGTCCTGTTCAAAGCCAGACCTAACACCTTCTTTTGGGGCCCAATGTCCACTTGGAAGGGTTTTCACTACCGTTGAAGTGAATTTAAGTAGAGAAATGGAATGATTGGAGTTGAACTTTTGGAAGCTCACTTTACCATGTGAAGAATGGTTTGAAAGGGAGTAAAACTTTGATAGAAGGACTTGCTGAGAGATCACTCAACAAGAAGTGGTCTGGAGGAGACACCGCTAATGGTCTTGAAGAGGTGGTACCAGTGGCATCAAGAGAGGTAGACCGAAAGGTATTGCAGAGATACAAGGGAAATATCTTGGCAAGTGATTGGATGTGCGTGTAAAGTGAGGATTAGGAAAAGATAAAGAACAAATATCAGTTTTTGTCCAGGAAAAGTGAATTGATGAAATGCTGTTCACAGAGCTACAGTGACCTGGCTTGGGGTAGGGTGAGGGACACAGCAAATACGATTGTTGCAAATATTCGATCAAAATCTCCACCTTGAGGATCATTTCTGGGCCAAAGATGAGGGGTAAAGGATATTACTGTTTCTGTTCTTTTCCTTAGGTAAGCAAATGGTAGTGAATTATCTCCTGGGAGCATTGTATTCACCCACGTGAGGCAAATGACAGCAGATCTGCGAGTGTTAGAATGCCTGATGTGCTGCTTCTGCCGGCTGAGCATAATACAAAGTTTTCTTATCAAAGCAGAGTGTACAGGAGGTTGTGTGTGCTCCCCTCTCGAAATTTTAAATTTAGTTGCCAAAATGAAAGACAATTCTCCTGTTCACACTGTCTCATGGATTACTTAAATTTACTACATAAGCTCTGAAATAATGTGAGTGGTATTGCTGGTATTACCCTCTAAACATTCCTTGAATTCATTGCCCCTTGGCATCCTTATTCTTCTACTTCTCGCCTTAGGTCCTTGTAGCCTTTTTGTTCAATGATTCCATATGATTCCAGCCCTCATGACTGCAGAGAGGAACCACCCCGTAAGGAGAGAAGTTGTCCAGTATCAGAAACTGCATAAAACCTCTCTGTCCCACACATCTATAGCTAATAGGTTCATTTTCCTTTGCTACTGATTGTTTCGACTAAAGGAGGTTTGGCAACCCTATTCATTCAGTCTTTCACTGAGAGTGAGGAATCTGGTTCTCAGTGAGGAATCTGAGCTGTATGAACTGCCAAGAGGCAAAGATCAAGTTTCTGCCTCAGTTCAAACCATACTTGGGCAAAGAGGCTAGAAAATAGATGAATTATAACCCAAGGTGGAAAGCGCTAATATAATGAAAAATCCTGGGCTTAATGGAAATATGGTCTGCAGGACCCTAAGCCTAGAGGTATGAGACTGTAAGACCCCAGAAGTAGACACGATATTTATAGGGCAGCCACTTCATGAGGCACTTGTCAAAACCTGCAGGAAAGCAGCCTAATGATTACTTGTGGTCTGTGAAGTTGACTTTCCATTAGGACTGAACAGTGGTGAAGCCAACCCACAGGGAAGTGTAATTTGAGCTCTAAGACAAGTTGTGATTTTCAGCTTTGAAAACCCCATTACTGGCTCCTTTCCTCAAAGCCTCAGCCTACAGAGCCTAATCCCAGGCTCAGTTCCTCTCATCTCCATGTTCACTTTATTTCAGAAACTTTATTTCCTTTGTTAATGTAGAATCTAGGGTTGCAAGAGTAGCTCCAGCATCCCTGTCCAGTTCTGGGGCTGGAAATGGATAGTGAATGTGCTAATGAGCTCACTCTTGCACACAGTACACAGTTACTGAGTCTCTACTGTGTCAGGTGCTGTGGGAAAACCCAAGCAGACCCAAACTGATAAAATAGACATACTCTGTACCCTTGTGAAGCTCAGAGCAAGTGAGCAAACATAAAAAATGTGAATACTGCAGGAGTGGGTGAATGCATTAACAAATAACTACAAGATCTTTTTAGAAGTTATTATATGAAGAAGGTAGGTAAGAGGGCATAGTAGGAGAGGATAGCAGAGTGGTGTCTAGTCAGATAGGGTGGCCAAGGGAAGTCTCTCTAAAGAAAGGGTAGGGAAAATGGGACTGTGATGATGAGTAGGAGATGAACAGGCAAAATCTAAGGTACCAGCAACTCAGGAAGTAGGGACAGAATGTGCAAAGACCCTGAGGTAGAGGAGAGAGCAGTGTGTTAGTCATGTTCTCCTTGCTGAGATGCTCATGCTTTCCATGGCCAACTGGTTCCAAGGCACAGCAGAAGGGGTTTGGAGGAGAACTGCTCACATCATAGTGACCAGGGAGGAGAGAAAGGAGGAGCTGGGGAGGGAGATGCACTCTTCCAGGTCACACCCCAGTGACCACCTCTTCTGCTCAGACCTCACCTCTTAACAGCACAGTCGGCTATAGATCCGTTGGTGGATTAACCCATTGATGAGTATAGTGCTTGTATGACCCAGTCACCCTCCAGGGGCTCTGCCTGCCTCTGAACTCATGAGGCTCTGCGGGGACATTCTATCTCTAAGCCATCCCAGGAGCTGAGTGCATGTCAGGGTAGATGGAGTATGGTAGCCCAAGTAGAAAAAAGTGCAAGGTTAAAAAGGAAGCAGAGCCAGTGATCTCCAGGTATTGGGAGCTGCAGCTTGCTGCCACTGTCCCGCCTCACACTCACAACTATCAAATTTATATCACTAGCACTGGAAACAATAAAGAAATGCCTAGCAGAATAGTAAAGCACAATCTGGGTATGTCTGTGGATGACTCACATGTAGGCCCTCAAAATTCAAAGTGGGATTTCCACTAGGACATACCACTCACACCACTGTAAAGTTGAACAATCATAGATCAGGCCATAGTAAGGAAGGTACTGCCTAGACTGACTGCCAGAAGGCCAAGGAGATTAGAGGTGAAAGAAATGTCCATTAGCTATAGCAGCGAGGCTGCCGTAGTAACTTGCAAAAGCAGTTTCATTGGAGAGGAGGTGAAGGGAGTCGAAAGATTTGGACTGAAGGCAGAGGTATGAGAAATTGGGAAGTAGATGGCATCAAAGTCAATTGAAGGGTTAATTGAGATGCATGGGTGTTCCAACCATGATGGACTCACTCTTCCTGCTGCTGCTGCAAATGAAATAAAATAGAACAAACCTTAGGAGACAGCATCTTCAGGCCTCAGCCAGCAGGAGGCACGAAGCATAATTGCTAGGAAGACCTTGCAAGGTCAGCTCAAGATGTCCAACTTGAGGGCAACAGACTCACTGTGGTACAGAAAACTGACATCTGAGGGCCACTGAAGCAGAGATCCAAGTTAGGGACCACTAAAGGAGCTGGAATCAGTGGTGCAGTTGGGGAGGAGAGAGGTGTGACTTCCAACATTATTGTAAGCAAGTCTCATGCCAGTCTTTTTCTCCAGCCTGGTTACTGACCACTGCTCTCCATCCAGTCTTGGCTGGTCTGCACTGTCACGTTGGAGCTTACAGACTCAGTTCATGTGTCACTCCTCAACCCTTCCTTTGCCCTCTTCTGTGCACACTGCACTCACCTAATTATACCATACTGGGTATATTTCTGGCTCACTTTTCTCCTTGACTGTGAACCTCTTTGTAACCAGGTCTTTGTTTTGGCTGTTTCTGTATCTAGTACTGGTGCTATGACCATTAATCAAGATATGTCAACTTGAATGGATTAAGAAATGCCCAGCAGAATAGTAAAGCACAGTCTGGGTGTGTCTGTGGATGACTCATATGTAGGCCCACAGAGGGGAAAGACCCACCCTAGATGTGGTTGGTGCCAGCCAATAGGCTTGTATCCTGGATAGAATGAAAAGGGAAAGAAGGAAGCATTCCCTTTCCTGAAGTGCTCCAGTCTTTGCCATTGCCTTTGGACATTGGTCTACCTTTTCTTCACCCTCCCAGTGTGGACTCACACTAGGAACTCTACAGTGGGCTTCTAGGCCTTTGTCTTTGAACTAGAGCCCCCCTCCCCCTGCCTTGTTCTATGGCTTCCAACTTTCTGTGTTGAGCTGCTCCTCCATCCTCCAGCTCTCCAGCACCCAGTTGTCCACTGTGGACTCTCCCACTTCATATCCTGTAAGCCTGCCTAGTAAACCCCTCAAGTAATTATGCAGATATTTCCTATTTGATTCTGATGCTTAGAAAGTCCTAATACTACAGGCACTTGGTAGATTTCCATGAACATTTGTTGAGTTCCTTGACCCTTAAGGAAAAACTAAGAATAACAACTCACCATGCTCTAACGTTCAATAACTTATCATCTCCAAACACATATGCTCAAGAATTATTTGTTAAATGACAAAGAATAAACAAACAAGATTAGCAATGCCATAGTTAAGGAAAAGGACCAATTTCAACTTGTTTTAGATCTCTGATGTCTCTCTGAGAAGGTATCGGGCACTGACTAACTATTCAATAAATACATGTGAAACTGAGTGATTAGCAGGCAAGGTAATAACTCCAGATGTAATCAAGATTTGAGTCAACCTCAGCACATACTTGTGATCCCAGCATACTGAGAGGCTGAGGCAGGATGATCACAAATTTGAGGCCAGCTTAGGCAACTCAGTGACTTGGTGAGAACCTGTTTCAAAATAAAATGGGCTGGGGATGTAGCTCAGTGTGAAGGCCCTGGGTTCATTTCCAGTACTGCAAAATATAGCTTCATATCTGCATCACTGAGATGTGAGCATGGAATGAAAACTACACTGACAGTTGCTTTGAGGTCTCTGTAGGTGCAGCCTGCTGCAGAGCTAGTGTATTCAAAATGTGGGCAGCGAGGCGGCAGGACAGTCTTGGTGTCTTGCTTCTGTCTCGTGGGAGAATCAAGAGCAATTTTCTCATTCTCTTGGGAAGTTCCTTGAGTTTTCTTCTTTTGGATAGAGTCCATTAATGCGCGCGCTGACTTGGTCTGATCAGCATGTACATGGATGACATTAGTTTTCAAGGCTTTGCAGCAAGTTTTAATATGGTTGTTATAGAATTCATCCTGTGTCTGGCTCCATCAGGAGTTTAGATGAAAGTGAAACATCTGATGCTTGGCACTGATAGAGAAGTGTTATGTGACAAAAAGACAGTCTACCAAATTCTCCCTTGAGAAGATGAAACTTTGCACCCTTGCTAGATTCCCTTCTCTCCTCAAAGAATGAGCTATTCATGATCTACACTCTAGAGTCCTCACCTTCCTAGAATCCCAGTTACTCTCAGTAATGTGGGTTAGCATTCACTAAGAGGTATTTCTAAGGCAGCAATATTCAGGGCAAGCTCTTTTCCATCTGAGACTTAGCACAAGTTCCTAGCATAGCTTCCACGGATCTTCTGAAGACATAGTTTAACTTCCTATGTGGTCAGGATATTTCTGTATCATGGCACAGAGCCAAGACTCGGGAGTCAGGTGATCCAGGATGGGATGGCAGCTCAGTCTCCTGTATTCTTGAGCAGATAATCTCCCAGCCTCAATTTGTCCACTGGCAAGGTGGAGGAGGAAGATAATGTCTGCCTCCTAAGGTGGTGTAAGGATTCAATCATATGCTATATCTCATTGTTATTATTTTACTTCCAGAACATTATAGTGCCTGGACTGGTGGCTTTCCCAGTATTTGCTGGTTAAATTTTACTTAAAGCATAAGCAATATCTGACTTAAAAGCTGGAGTTTTTCCAAGTCTAAATGCATCTTCCCACATAAAGCTATATGTTATGGTTTGACTGCAGTTTAGTACTAAAATCCAATTTAGTATGTAAGATTGCTGAAATAGTGTACATTTGTAGTGGAGATGCATATAGAATAAAGTCAGTCGTTATGCAAAATAAGAGAACATTGAATAAAAATAGTTTTAAATTCATTTTGAATGTGTTTGAGGAAAACCAGATTTAATTTAAGGAAGATGAAGAAGTAGATAACTGCAGGAGCAGCTCTTCAGGGAAACGTTTGTGTATTTCCCAAGTAGTCTGGGTATCAAGGTCTGCTTCTTAATTCTGTTTAATTCCCGTCAAACCTTAAAACCGCCTTCTTTGATACAGATACCTCATTAGCATCAATCTTTTACTTATCAGTTTATTTTAACCCGAAAATGGCAGAGTTAAATTGTTAATTCTCAGGACATAGGGAACTGATAAAAAAGGATCGTAGGGAGAAACAAAACAAAAACAGACTTTAAAATAACTCAGGATAAGTTAAAAAAAAGAATGGGAAGTAAAAGAGCCTAAAACTAGTTATGCATGTGTGAACATGTGACAATTCTACTGTCACAGCAGAGGAACATGGCCACATGAGCTTTCTAGGAGGGGGAAGTGGCAGAGTGGGACAGGAGACTTTGGCCAGAGAACTCCCATGGCTGCTGTCCGTTGGAGTACCAACCCTAAGAGCTTAGTGTCTCCTCTAAAAACAAGCTGAAGAGAGGAGGCCGGGTGACCTTGGGAAGCCACTTCAACTTCCTAGATTTGAGTGTTCTCATCTATAGAATGAGAAGGTGGGATTAGATACTGCATTGGAAATTTCAGTGTAACATTTTAAATCTTTGAGTACCTTGTGACGTCTTACCCACTACCACTGTTTCCAGCTAAGCATAAGCTAACGTCATAGACCTGGCTTGTGAAACTCCAAATGATTGCTCACCCTCACTCCTAAAAATGCCTCTTCCTTACTCATCAGCAAGACAACTGAGGAGGGGTGCTGCGTTTCATCTACGGAAGATGATTCAGAGCAGTACCTAAAGGCATAGCGGTACAGTTTTCAGAAAATAGCAATGTATTTGGAACCTTTCCTGGAGCAAAAGATCGAAGTGAAAAACCCCCAAAGAATAGTAAACAGAGACCAACTTTCTTTTTACATATAAGTGCAGTTCGTATTCTACATGACACACTGTTGCTTTAAGGAGTGTACTGTCAAGGGAAGATTCAATAAGGACATATGATGAGTTCATGGAACTTACATGCTTTTACCAATGGACATAGTTTTAAAAATCCGACACACCCATTGCAAAATACATCATCTTTATAAAATGTTACAAAGATTTAAAAATCTCATTTATGCAGATAGGTGTGGATGTGAAGCTTCACCTGAAAAGACATTATACCAGAAATTAGGTTGCCCAAGGCTTAGTGACTACTTTCACCACTAAACTGATCATCAGCTCTGGATCATAAGATGAATCAATTAGTGTGGTGGTTAGGAGTATAATTTTGCAGAATTATGAAGAGGAAATGGAACTTTTAGACTGGCTAGGCTGATGTCAAATATGCTACAGGGCTTACATGTCAGATTGTGATGATTAAAACCTTCTGGGGCTACATTCAAAGGCATTAAGTTTAATTCTGTGAAGTACATATTTTCTTCCTGAAAAGCACACTAAAAAGATTATTGCTGGGCATGATGATGCATGCCTGAAATCCTAGTTACTTGAGAGACAGAGACAGAAGGATTACAAATTGAAGACCAATCTGGGCAACTTAGTGAGACACTATCTCAGAAATTATTTTTGAAGGAACGGGCATTTGCTTAGAGTGCATGAGGCCCTCAATTCAGTCCTCAGGACCAGGAAACCCTCTTGTCCCTTTCAATGGTATATTTAGAGAATCTCATGAGAAGACTGACCTATCTGCCTGCTTCATGGACGGGCTAATTATGCCTCTGTTGCATTTGGGTATTTCTCCCTGCCCCATTCCTTAACTGTGCGCTCTGGCTGCTCATTCTGAATGTTGTCCTTTCCTATCCCCTTCACTGGCTGCTTTGCACTATCCTTGCTTCCTTGCTTCTCCTTACCCATCTGTCCCTCAGTCCCAACCTGCTCAGGCTCAGTCTCATTGCACCTTGCACAAGGACTAAGTTCCCTTTTGCTCAGTTATTTATTCATTTGTGACGCTAAGAATTAAACCCAAGGCCTTTACACTGAGCCATAACTAACTTTTTCTTTCTTTCTTTCTTTCTTTCTTTCTTTCTTTCTTTCTTTCTTTCTTTCCTTCTTTCTTTCTTTCTTTCTTTCTCTTGAGACAGGGTCTTGCTAAGTCACTAAGTTAGCCAGACTGGGCTTGAACTTGCCATCTTCCTGCCTCAGGGTCCCAGAGTGCTGGGGTTACAGGTGCACCATCACACCCAGCTTCAGCTTTGTGTATTTGACTTTTAAAACTCCTGTCAGGTATAAAGTACCAGCAGTTATTCTTTACAGCTCACAGAAAGGCGGATGGGCTCTGGTCAGAACTCTTTTATCTGAGGTCTAAGGCTATCTGGGGCCTCCAGGAGGTTCTTAAACCCTTGGAAACCTGTGTATGTGCAAATTACTGGGGAGATGGTTCGTAAATTTAACTGTGTACTCAACAAGGAATATATGTCCCCCTAGAATTCAAAAACCATCTCTTAGTAGCACGCGGTAAGTGTTACAAAGACTCTTGGAGGTGGACAGAACTTTAGCAATTGTCTAGTTTAAATGAACAGAAACATGAATTTTTCTACTTGTGTGTTAGGAAATGAAGGTACAATTGATGGTATTCACATGAGTATTTTCCTTAGGCAAGAATATGAAACTATGGCAGTAAGATTTTGATTAACATGTAGTTGATTTAAGGGAGAAATTTATTTTTTCTTTTTTTTTTAAGGGAGAAATTTAAAACAGTAAAGAAAGATAGCCAGTACAGCAATGTTTCTAAGGAAGTGTGGAGGGTTTTTTCTTTGAAAAGTTTTAAATAAAAAGAGGTTTTATCCACTATGTGTAGTTTTTCAGCTAAAGGAAACAGACTATGTGACACGACAGTCCTCAAACACTCCCACTCCTTCTCTTTCCTTGCCTATACTAATGTTTCTGGCAAACAAAATTACAAGCCCATCCAAAGGCAAACGCAACATATGGTTTGAATGTAAAATCCACAGTTGGAAAAATAGTGTGTTCATTTCTCCAGCACTGCCAGCTAGACATAACGGAAGACTCCAGGCCCTGTAACTTGTTTTAGAATGGGCGTAAAGCTCCATTAAGTGAGTGCAAGTATTCTACATTTAATGATCACTTAGACATAGTGCAGACTGGAGTTTAGCTCTGCAGTCTCAAAATTAGGTCTGATAAATTCATTTAGAGAAACAAGACTGGGGAATAATAATGCCTTTCGCGTCAGTTTGCTGCTTCGGAGTGCTCATCTGCATATCAAATACCAGCAGTTAATGTGCTATCAGCAATAGCATTTATTCCCTAAACTAGATCTGAGCAGACTGTTGTTAGTTAATTGTTCTGAGGATTATATCTACTGTAAATAATTCAACTGTTGATTTACTTTTTAAAGAAGCATTATTTAGTTAAAACTTTAAGTCCATTGCTTCATGAGCCTTTCCTGGATTGGCTTGTTTTATTTTTATTCATCACAGAAATATGAATGACATATTCAGTCTCCCAGATGGACCCAAGGAGTAATATGAAATACTGTCCTATCACTTATTCTTATTGATAAGTCTGTTCTCAGTAAAAGTAATTCTAGAATATTCCTGCATCAAGTAAAGACATTATCAACTTATGAAATGTAATGTTTAAACTGATAAAGTGGATAATTTCAATTCTTTTTCTCTTAAAAAATGCTTTTGGTACATTAGTCTCAAAGGTAAGCTTTAATTTGTCAGTGTTTATCAGTCAAAGGACTGACAGTTTCATCTTTATGCTGGTATTCTCCCCTTCCTCTTTTAGGGCTAGATTTAACCCAAGCTTACTCCACATGTCTGTTGGCGTGACAAGGATCTTAATATAGAGAAAAACATACATTTTCCTAATTTCTTTTGTGTAATATGATTTCTTCAAATGCTGGACTCACGTAATATTTTTTACTTTATATCTTTTCATTTTCTACATTGTTGAAAAACAGCAGCTAAACAAATGATTGAAGTATTAGAAAAGTAATAAACAGAAGTCTCTGTAATAAGAATATAATAATAATAATAATAATAATAATAATGATAATAGAATTCTGGCTCTTAATGATTTGATACCCAAAGCAGTGAACTCTAAGAAACTTTTCAAAATTTTTCTCTTTTGAAGGCTCTGGCAGATTTCCCTAAATTTTCATCTCCAAACTGCCTCCAATTTTCATCTCCTTATACTGCCAGCAGTATAAGGAAAAGCCCTACTGAAGCAATGGGTTATTTCAGCAATGTGTCTGGATTTCCACTGGGGAAAACCAGACGGGGTCACAGTGTGCACGGCGCATGTGCCAGCCTGGAAACGACCAGACGACCAGGTAACCAGCATTTGCTATGGGCACGGGTGCTGTGCTCAGGGACACGTAGGATAGCAAGGATGTCCCGCGGAGGAAGCCTCTCCATCTTCCGTAGTGCTTCTCCTGCAGACACCGCGCCGTGTACAGATGCCCTGCTGGAAGAGCCCCTGAAAGTCACAAGGGCTGATGAGCTGTTTCCCTGAGAAACCATTGCCATGCACTCAAAAAATGACCTCCACTGGAATTTTCTTTTAAGTACTTGTTAGGCACAGTGGGAAACTATGAAAAATGAAAGGAAAAATTAAGATTAACGACTAAGTGCAGCAGAGTTGCTAGGATGAAACATCCCTTTTTCTAAAGACATGAAAGTGTACACAGTACATTCACAATTTGCCCAGACAAAAGGAAATGCAAAAAAAAAAATTCTTTTTCAGAAAATATTGAGTTTGGTGTGTCAATCACGTGGGAAGCCTGGGATGCTGGGGGTATGTTCTAACTTGGATGAAAGCTGATTTGTTTGTATCGTATAAAGAGGTTAAAATCTTTCCATGTATAGAAAAGATAGAATGTCCTAATTTAGGGACTACAGGAATTATGACACTGTATATAGCCATCAATGTACTTGCTACACATAAGCAGAGATCTGTTGTTGCTAGGCGTGTGGAAACCCCAGCTGCAGCCAAGGAATCCAGAGCAGAGAGGAGGACACTGAGAGGGGGTACACCCCTAACATGGGGGGGCTCACAAAGAGTTCTTACAGAAGGTGGAGAAATGTAGGCCTCTGCTAGAGCCCTCAAGAATACTTTTAAAAAAATACACTACATTTTTCAGAGGTGTTTCAGGTTCACAGCAAAACTGAGCAGAGTATACAGACATCCCCCACGGCTCCTCGCTGTGCTCCGCACTGTGTAGCCTCTACTGGGACCAACACGTCTGCCCTCGCGGGATGCTGACGCAGTTGAGGAACCTACAGCGGCACACTATCTCCACCTGAAGCCCACCAAGCACAGTAGGGTTTCTTCTTGCTGTTGTATAATCTCAAGGTTTTTAACAAATGTAGGACATGTCTCTACAGCTGTAGCATCATTCAGAGTAGTTTCATGGTCACAAAAGCCCTCTGGGATGTGCCTAATCCAGTTCTCCTTGCCCTCTTCCTGGCAATCAAGGATCTTTCCACGTCACCATAGTTTCGCCTTTTCCTGGATGTCATATAGCTGAAATCACCGCATGCAGCATTTGCAGACTGGCTACTTTCACTTGATAATGTATATTTTAGTTCCTATGTTATTTTATACTGTGATAGCTCCTTTCTTTTTAACACTGAGTAATAGTCTCTTGTCTGACTGTACCACAATTTATTTGTCCTTTTAAGGAAAGTTGGTACTTACAAATAAAGCTACTATAAACATCCATGAATGTGTTTCCAGGTAGGCATAAGTTTTCAAACCTGTGGGTGAATCTAAGGAGCACTGCACTGTAAGAACACATCTGGCTTTATGTTGTATGTTCGGTTCTGTTAGAAGCTGCCAGACTTCCCTCCAAAGGTCTTACGCCACTTGCATGTCCTTCGCAACAAGTAGGAGTTCCGGTTGCTCTCCTACCTTACCAGCACTCAGCATTGATAGTGTTCTGGATTTTGGCCGTTGTGTTGGGGGGGGTAGTAGTTATCTCACTGTTTTAAATTGTCCTGGTGTGAGGGCATGTAATGTGGAAGAATGCCACCAGGAAAGGCTGCTGATTTTATTTGAGCTTTGAAAAAAGATCACTGAGGCAAATGTGTGCAGAGTGGCCTGGGAGGGAGGGGAGCCTTCAAGTGAGCCGGGGTGCTGGGTTTGGCCAAAGTGGTGAGCTGAAAATGAAAACAAATAGCTAGAAAAGTTTTAGACACACTGAAGTTTAGACACACCAAGATTTGGCAATGGATTGTCCAATTCAAACCAGGAGAGGGGTCGATACAGAAGACTAGGGAGAGAAAGAGTTAAGAGAGAAAGGGGAACTCCCACACTTGGGGCTTGTTTAACTGGATATTGGTGTCCTTTGCTAGCAGTAGAGAAAAGACAAAAATCGCAGCAGCAGGACACTTTGGAGTGTGGAAAGAGGTTGGAGGGAGGCTAGGTGATCCATTTTAGAAATGTTGAGTTTGAGGAATTTGAGACAACTGAGTAGAGATGTCAGAGATGCTTAAAAAAAGACACTGAACTGGAAAAATATGAGAATTGTTAACTAAAGATGTTTTAATAGCCATGGGTTTGGGTGACATCAACTAACACACAGAAAAAGGACCAGTATGTACTGAGCCCCAAGACCTCCAGCACTTAGAGAAAAGGTTGGAATGGAGCCAGTAAAGGAGACTGGTGCTTAATGAATAAGCATCTGTGAAACCCAAATTGAAGAAGGCCTTAAGGATAGTAGTTCAATATGCTTCATTTGAAATGCCACAAAAATTATTTCCCTGGAATTATGAACATATTCTTGGAAGCTAATGAGCTGTTTTGACTTCTGAGAACAAATTTAAATAAGTTTGAGAAATTGCATTAAACAATTTATGCCAGCGTATGCAATTACACCAACACATATGGCACCTAAAATCCATTCCCTGCTTCCGCAGCATGTGGAATACTAGCAGAGCAAGGGAAGATGGAACCTTCACCAACAGCCTTCTGGCTACCCCAGGTGAGTTAAGGCAGGTTTTCACTTCCATGTAGGATCATATCATGGATTTGCTCAAGTAGGTTTGCATGCTTAACAGATGTTTCAAGAAAATTATCCACCACAGGAGGTTAAAGTCACATGGGTGAAATAAATTAGACACAGGAGGTTAAAGTCACATGGGTTTTCTTATTTGAGAACCCAAGACATAAATAATTTGAAGATCAAAACAAAATATAAGAAAACAGAGAGATGGACTTTGTGGAGATGGGAAAGAGTTTGGGGATGGAGGAAATAGGAGGGAAAGGAGAGGAAGCAAAAAGGATCAAGGTATGATAGGTACCTGTATCATTTCTCCACAATGAATGTATTTATTATGTACCACAAATACATACTAATAAGAAAAGAGAGAAAAAATAAAATTATTCAGAGCTACCAGAGCAAACCTCAATGACTGCTTCACAATTACACAACCCAAGACATTAGGAGAGCAGGATTTAGGCACAGAAACCCTGCGCAAACACATCCAAGCTGAACAACGAGTGCTGCCCCCTTTAGGTAGAAAAAAGAACAGCTCCACAAACAAAATAAAAAGTGTTTTCAGTGCACTGAATTTATTTCCTACATGTTTCAAAAACTTGCTTTATTCTTTTTATTGCAGGGACTATATTGAAATATCATTCTCAGCAGCTTCCCTCTTTGTGTAGCTTATAATGCATCTGTAGATTGACAACTCAGGAGACCAATTTATATATCATGTCATATTACCCTTCAATTAATCTGTGAGACAGTTACTATTTTAATAGATAAAGAAACCAAAGCTCGGGACTGGGGATTTAGCTCAGCGGCAAAAGCGCCTGCCTGGCAAGTGCAAGGTCATGAGTTCGGTTCCGGTAACAGAAAAAAAACAAAAAAAAAAAGAAACCAAAGCTCAAAAAAGTTGATCAAAGTAATTTTTCACAAGGCCAATTGTTTTCCAGATATTTCTCCAATGATGGTTTCATTCAAGAATCATGTATTAATCATGTATTAAACTCTTAGTATGGGGTCAGACAGTGTGCTAGGATCTGAAAATGTGAAAATAAGTTAGCTAATGATTGCTGCTGATAAGTTAGATAATGATTACTGATTCATGGCATTGGTAGATAAAATCTCATATAATATGCAGAATAGACTTAGACTAAAATTATTTTTATCAGACTTGAACTTAATTGAGCTTTCTTTATAAAATTTATTTGTAAAGTCTGACAACCCTACATGTTACTAGAGCCTTTTTTGTGAACCACCAGGTAACCGAGCCCTCATTCTTATTTTTATGTTACACAAAGTAGCTCCAAATGTTTTATTTTCCAGAAAAGTTATATCTGCCAACAAAATGCAAAACACAAACTGGTGTTTATTAACCACAGTATAACCACACAACAAATTACAAGCTCTGGCCACGGGCACTTGCATCCCTTAATTCAGCATGAGTATGAGTGTGCTAGTTAACTGATTGTGTCAACTTGAATGAGAAATGCCCAACTAAACTGGCTAGGCATAGTTCTGGGTGTGGAAGACCCACTCTGAGGAGAAATATTGCCAGAATGGTATAAAAATGAAACGGAGAAGGAAGGCTGGCTTCTTTTCCTTTGGAGGAGCTCCAGTCTCTGCCCTCACCTTGGACATCGTCTCCTGGATCCCAGTGGAGACTCTTAGCCTCCAGCACAGACTCATAGGCTTCCTGATATGGACTCACATGGGACACTGCAAGGAGCTCCAGGCCTTCAACTGGCTCTTTCAGATCTCTAGCACACAGATAGACCTTTTGCACTCTTCCACACCTGACTCTGTAGGCAGTCGCTGTAACCCAATCTCATAAATTCCTATATATTTGTATATCTTGCATTAAATCTGTTTCTCTAGTAAGCATTGACTGACCTAATGAGTCCTTTTTGGTTTACACTAAGAGTTTTGTCTGTACAATCTCAGTGGACCTTTGATAGAGCAAGTGATATTAACTCCAGTTTATGGTAGGGAAAACCAAAGCTCACAGAGGCCAAGTGACTTGTTTGTGAATAAATATTAAACCATGAGGCTCTGAAATGACTCATTAGATTTCCAGCTTCCATGCATTCTTTGTAGGGTGCTGGATGCTGATGACAATATTAACTGCTATCATAGGACCCTAAAATTGAACTCCTCCTCCTACAGGTTTTTTTTTTTTTTTTTTTGTATTTTTTTTGTGTGGTTTTTTTTTTCTTTTTCCAGTACCGGGAATCGAATTCATGACCTTGCGCTTGCCAGGCAGGCAATGTGCCACTGAACTAAATCCTCAGCCCCCTCCCACAGTTTTTAATGAAGCCACAATGGAAGAGAACAATGTAAAAGGTGTCAAGTGTCCCTCAGATCTTAAAGTCAAGGAGCGTCACCTAATCCCACCTGTAGAAGCAAGCCTGCTGCTGTACCGAGCTGTAGCATCCTTGCTATCTTGTGATGTGGAGGGAGTATGTTTCTCTGTCACTTTAGGTGGGGGCAATAAGACAGTCACTTGGGGCATTTGGTGTGTGCCATTAGGTTTGTGGTTCGTACGTGCTACAGGAGAAGTCAAGGGTGGAAATTAAGTGGAGTGATAGCAGAGAACAAAAAACAGAACTAGGAGCAAGTATCCATTCTTCCAATGACTAGGAATGTGTTGGGGATCAGCATGGGGCTTGGGCTGTGGTCTTCAAAGTGATCCTGCCCAAGATGACCATGCAGAAAGTAGAATAGGAAACCAGGAAGTGAGGGTTGGACGCATCATTGTTGTGTAGGAGAGGCAATTTCTGGGAATCACTTGGAGCACTTTCTATCTACTAACCCTAACTGTCATCATAGCCCTATGAACTAACTGCTATGATTATCTCATTTGATAGACAAAGAAAGGAAAGCGCACGTGTCGGTGAAATCTCATGGTGATGGATCCGGACTGTGAGCTGAAGCGGTGTAATACCAGAGATAGGCCTTAGGTGCTACTGATTCTGTCAGGTCCTTAGTTTAATTAATGTTCTCACAATCCTATTATTGGTCTATGATTATTTTTCTGGGATGAAAATAGTATGGGGGGAAAAACTTTCAGACAATTTGATATTGTCAAAGAACACACAATTAACTTTTCCTTTTCTTGGTTTTGCACTGCCACATGCTAAGGAAGGAGATATCATATATGTTTTATTCTCAGATATGAACCATATTCTCTGTCCCCTACTCCCACAGGCTCTGGAGATCATTTCATAAATAGCAGGAACAGTAGAAGACAAGACAATGTACATGGTAGAAATACTGAATCTGATGTGAAGTCTCTGGCAGTAACCTTCTTGCATTTAGTCACTCGTAGTAGGTATGTAGTGAGAAATGAAATAAGGAATAAAAAAAATTTTGACTCTCACTAGTATAATCGAACTTTTAGTTTATTAAAAGCCTGCAGCCCTAGACATTTTACATGGAAACATATGTAAATGTACGAACACATAAAATGGGATTCTCCTCAAAGGGGGTTTTGCCTAGGACTACTGTACTGAAAGCAGAATCAATCTTTCAAGCTACCTGATGGATGTATTAAAAGTCACCTCTAAAAGGACTTACCACCACTGGATTATATCACTTTATATATCCTAAATTACTGCTTTCATTGAATTTAATGTGATCTTTCTTATGAGCATTTAATGGGAGATGAGGGCATGAAGCCAATTGGTTGGTGTTTTTAAGAGCAAAGTAGAACAGAAGCTAGTGTCAGCCTTCCTGATATGAGAAACTAGCTGGCAGAGAAAGGCAAGGGGCTAGAGGAATGGAGGATGGGACACCTGTCTGACTCACACCCCTTCTTCTGGATGATGGCCATGTTTCCCATAAGGAAACCTCTTGTCCCACTCCAGATTGATATGGTTTAGATGAACCTGAGCATCCTTCCTCAGGCTCCTGAGTCAGAATTAGCCCAGCATTGACCAATGTCTATTCTGTACATCAGACACACAAGAGTCCAGATAAACCAGTGAGAGCTGGCCCAGGACTTCAGCTGGAATCACATGGGAAAGGCACTGTTCAATTGCTCGGGTTCTCAAATTGGTGGAAAGTGTTATGAGTTGTATTTAGATGTTCCCCCCATAGCCTCATTCATTCAAAGGTGAGGAGTATCAAAGGTGGCTGGATTAGGGTGTGTAAATGTAGGTTAAATGCTGGGATTAAAGGAAGCCCCATCCTGGGGTGGGTAGCACCAGTCAATAGGTTTCCAGCTTGGATGGGACATAGAGTGGAATTTTGACTTATGAACTCAATTAATCCACAAGGGCTGTTTGTAACTCAAATTGGTTGTGAGTCAAGGCTATTTTTCCGTAAGAAATGATGGGAATATCCATAATACATTCCAGACCTCCCAAAGCACCCCTTAACTAACATTTTCATAATAAAAAGGGTTATATAAGGTATATAATTTACCAGAAACACCAATAATTTTCCCAATGTATTCACCAAAAAGTTATAAAATATGCCTAGTTTATGAGAAACAGCAATTTCATACTGTACTCACCATTCAAGTTGACATCTTCAGCTTACGGGAAGGGAGGATGAAATGGAAGGTGGTCAGTGTTTGGAAGGAGAGCCCTCCTCCATAGGAACATCAGCAGTCTGGCTCCCTGGTGTCCTTTCTGTCCTTGGGAGACTCTGTAGCCCACTAGGACCTGCTTCTAGCCAGAAGGTCTCAATCTTTTCACAACTAAAAACTGGTCTAAGATTGTCTGTTTCTGTCTTTTAACATTGCTCTGTAGTATGACATGACGTTTTCAATAAGCAAGGGAATGATTGGCCTTTCCTCTGTCTGGGTGGGTCTCCTCTACCAATGTTTGTACCTCTGTCCACTTTTTCAGGATTTCCTTTATTTCAGAAGAAAAATTTTGCAGCACTGATTGCTGACTCGCCGTCTCCTCTTCAGAAAGCTCCTCAGCTGCCATTCTCTGTTGCTCAGCCAGAAGTTGCTGAAGTTCCTCTGTAGCACTTCCTCTGAGTGTTCCTCCACCAGTCCCTCAGCATCACCACTGTTTCCCTGAAAGCCTATGGACTCTGCTATAGTGACAGTGTCATCAACCACAGGGTCAATTGAAGGCTCAATTTCCTCTAAACAGCCTTTAAAGTCTCTCTCATGTATAATTTTTGGCCACACTTTTTTCCCAAGGAGATCTCCATGTCCTTAGAGAAACATTGGTCCAGGATTTCTCAATTACCCACACACAGGAAAGGATGTTGTAATGTTCCTTCCAGAACTCTTTCAGGGTTAAGTCTGTATCTGACCGCATCTGAACGCACTTCAGGAACAGTTCTCTGGTGTGTAGCTTATTAAAGTTAGCCATAACCTGCTGGTCCATAGGTTGCAGTGGAGGAGTTTTATTAGGTGGAGAAGAACTCGACAGAGTGCCATGGGAATTCTTCAGCTAATTCTTCTCCCAAATCTCATGGGTGAGCAGCATTATCCATGATGAGGAGAGCCTTGAGTGGTAAACCTTTGTCCTCTAGATATTTCTTAACAGTAGGACAGAAAGCCTCCCTAATCCACTCAAGAAAAACTACCCTTGTTAGTCAGGCTTTTGTGTTAGATCTCCACATGACCCCTAGCCTACTCTTTATGACTTTATGTTTTCTGAATACTCTAGGGCTCTCAGAGTCATAACCCAAGAAGGGCTTTATTCTGAGGTCACCACTTACATTGGCACATAGCAATAAGGTTAGCCTACTCTTCACAGGCTTGTGGCCTGGCATTTTCTTCTCTTCTTGGGTAATGTGTGTTCTCCTGGGTATTTTCTTCCAGAAAAGGCCAGTTTCACTGCAGTTGAAAACTTGATGCGAGCCATTTCTTTGTGTCATTGTTTCAAAGAGATGTATGCAATTTTCACCAGCCCTTTTATCAGCAGTGACTGCTTCACCATACCTACTTAAGCTATGAATACCAGTTCTTGCTTTAAAATTGGGAAAACACCCTAGTATGAAATGTTTCACCATTATCACTCATTGATAGATTACCTTTTATGAGATCTGCATTGATAGCCCTAGCTTTTTCACAAATTACAGAC
The DNA here is from genome assembly GCF_000276665.1 of Chinchilla lanigera. Lineage (NCBI taxonomy): Eukaryota > Metazoa > Chordata > Mammalia > Rodentia > Chinchillidae > Chinchilla > Chinchilla lanigera. The sequence goes on from NW_004955466.1 coordinate 11,507,714, forward strand.
TCAGATAGGCCATAGCCTGCCATATGCCTTTCATTTATCTATACTAGTAATAGCCTTTCTACCTCATCTAACACTGTTGGTTGTGACTTACTAATTTAAATAACACCTTTAGCAACACTAGCTTCCTTATACAAATCTTTTCTCAGTAATGGTGTATTTCTATACACCGTACATACTAGTGAGTTGGTCACATGAATGCCACTTCCATATTTCTCAAAATTTCCTTCTTCTTTTTGATTGTGATTGCTTTCTTTATCTTCCCTTTCTTTATTAGCTTCTTTTCTAGCTTTTGGGAACTATTTTGGTAGCAGTAATTGTAGCAATTATACAAAGCACTCACCGAAATCACATCCACTAACACATGCATCTGGGCTCAGACTGATGCTTATATATGCTTTTCTTTGTTTACAACTGCAGAAGCAGCTGGCATTTGGGTCATAAAAGACTTTGATCATAAGTTAAACCTAAAATTCTGGTCGTAACCCAAATTGTTTGTATGCGGTGCCAGAAACTCGAGGGTCCACTGTAAAGGGAGAAAGGGAAGACAAGCTACTGCTACTGCTGCTGCTGCTTTCTACTTTCTGCTTGCCCTGCCATGCCATGGGCTACTTCTCCTCTGCCATGCCCCTCTGCCATGCCACCCTGCTATAAATCCAGCTGCCTATGGACTGAAACCTCAACGAACTGTGAGCTGGGTTAAACCTTTCCTCCTTTAACTTTGGATGTTGGATATTTTTGTCTCAGCAATGAAAAAAGTAACTTAAAACAGAAGGTAAGCCGGAACTCTTGAAGTCGTCTTTGCCAGAGCATGCAGGAGATAAAATCCTCACCGTTTTGTACTTGCATCAAACCTTACTATCTGCTAGTCTTCTCAGTTTTGTGAGCCAATAAATTCTGTTTTGTATTTGTTTCTGAACCCAGTTTGATCTCCCAGTATCTCATTATTATCTCATTATTATCTTAGGGGTCTGTCACTGGTACTTAAAATTGTCCAGATCATTTCAATGGCCTTAAGCAAGAGAGGTAGCTGACCTTTGACCCAGTCAACTATTGCCAGTACTTAGAAAACAGTTTGAAAAAGAAAGTCATTAGTTGCACCAACACAGAGTTTGACTTGATAGAGATAATTAGAGATGGCCCCATATCCCCACACTGTTGAGCTTCTGTCCAAAACCACATCCTGCTTCATAATGGCACAGCTACTCATTTTTTCTCTTGTGTAACCACTTTTCATCCTCCTTTATCAATATGTATAAATTAAAATGACAGGAGATTCATTGAGAAGGTCCCATCTCCTCCACCATCATATTAATGTGGTGGGGTGTTTTTGCTTAGATTATATGGATCTATAAAAGTTTTCATTGGTTCATTATTATCTCATTTTATTGCTCATCAAAACACAAGCCCCATAGGCTCTCTAGTCAAATACAGGACATGTTTAGTTTCATCAGTGCCAAACAAAACCTTAAAATATGAAACTTCCGTAATTGCATGGTACAGTACTTCAGGGAAATTATCACTTTCTTGATAAGAGACCCAATAATTTATTAGAACATATTCCAAATGGATCTGTGTGCCCCTGACATCTTCAGTTCATGGTGTTCCCAGCAGTGTGGCAACACAAATTCTTTAAACCCCATTAACTAAAAAGTTGAAAAAAAGAGTCCATCTCTGTCTATCTGAAGCCTGATCACAAAAAGTACCAAGCAAAAAAGAAATACAAAATGTCTCCAATCATTAGGGGAAATGTCAGAGAGCTTCAAATTGGGAAAATATACAGACATATGAGCATGAGCCAGTTTCACATCTAAGCGTTGTCTGCCTCTTAAATTGTGGCTCAGAGTAATTCCCTTGTTTTATTTAGGCTATTAGTCCCCCATACCAACAAATTGCAGTAACATCTTTTACATATACCAAATACAATTTCAGGGCATTGAAAGACGTATTTTATTTTCTCCTTATTCAATACGGCATTACCCCTATTTTATGGATAGGAAAGTTGAGATTCAGAGAAGTTAAGTAAAACAGAGGTTATACAGCAAGTATACAGAGCCCTTATATACCATTTTGGATAATATACTCTTCATAAATACCTAGAAAAAAAAAGATATTTTTATTCAGTTTTTTAAAAGAACCACTTGAGACAGGAAAGTGTTCCTCTGTAGTTTTACAAATGATATTAATATAAAAATGAACTCAAATAGGTCCAACTGAAGGCAATTAGTTGATATATCATAAAATTTATGATATGATAGAAAATAGAAGTTTCCATGAGCTATGAATTGACTGGTAAACTAGAGCTGACTATGTACCAATTTAATGGTTTTCTGGTCTTTTTAACAATTCATTTTTTTTCTTGCTACAAAGCATTATCATCCAAACTGAAAATCAATGTAGTTTTATAAAGAAAAAGATGTCCTGTAAACAAACACTAACTGGACTCACAGGTGAAGCAAAGGCAATCAGTTATAAAAGGCAACCTTTTCTTGCCCAATTTTAAAAACATCTGTTATGTTTTATTTACTCGGAGGAAAGATGATCGTGGACATGAGAAGTATAAAAAGATAAATTTTAAAAATAAACTCATGATACTAACACTGTCATCCAATTTCCCTGAAAATCTTACCAAAGCCAACAAACATGTTCCCAGAGTGAGATGCCAGAAACCTTGTCCACTGGAGAAGCCCGGTCTTCCTCCACCTCTGCATCCTCATCTGCAGGGTGAGCATGGAAGGCTGGATGACCCCAGACAGCAAACCCCAACAATAACACACAAACACCCTCCAAAATGCCAAGATAGGGTACATCATCTCCCTGAAGATTTGTAAATAGCTGATTAAAATCATGACCTATTTTAAGAAAATTCAACCTGTAAGCCTTCAAACACCTGAAATGGATAACTGGGGAAATGATTACCCATATTATAAAATGATTCTTGTCATTAATCTTTTAAATGCCAATATTCTACCGTATAGTTAAGATACACTTTACATTGGAAAAAAAGGGGAAAATTATATGTAAAGTCTATATTACAGCTATTTCATTGAATAAGCTCTCCATGTTAGTGGTGAACAATTTATCTTTGTTTTCATGGACAGTTTTGAAGAGAAGCCACAATAAAGCTTTTTTAAGAGAAGTGGATGTAAGCAACTTCTAGGTACATGAAACTCTTTTTTCCTAAAAACTATTGTTTGAAAATTATTAAAGATTATCTTACTTGGACATACATGAAGATCACACAGTCAACTCTAATCTATAATTCTATATTCACTGCACCAACACAAATACAATCTGTATTTCTGAAATGCCTGACCTTGAAGCTTCATTAAAGCTTAATTGCCTTACCCTGTTTTATTAGTTGGTATCACATTTTTCCATTAATAAAATAGCAACTAGGCCACATTCTAGAGTGAATTGGGGAGATGATTTTTAACCTACACTAGAAAAACTTTTAATTAACCTCAAACGTGATCACAATTTCTCTCTTTGCTTAACTCTGACCACTATTGGCGAAGGCGTCTGCATTGCAAACTGCGTGCTGATGAGAAAGACTCCCCTCTTTCATGGTGATTTCAGCAATAAATTAACTCATGCTTAAGTTCTTTCATTTTTCCAGAAGATTATAGCTTTGTGAAATATTAAATATCATCCTAATAACAGTAATCACCCTGTTCCATAAGATGTAGGTTTGGTTCACAGCCTAGCATCTCTGAAATCCACCTTGGAACTCATGGTGTCTTGCCATCAATTAGCCATGTCACTGTCGTGACAGTGCAGAAGCTGTGTGAATATGTGAGCTTCATTGTAGTTCCTTGTCATTACGGGACAGCTTCAACCCCTGCATGTTTCAGTCTGTACTACTTAAGAACCGTGGGAGGAGAGAGGAAGATCTGGGCTGCTGTTCGAAGATTTTCCATTGTATAGATAAGATTTTTTACTTGACTGAATTTTAGTCAGGCCCCGAGCCTTCTCCTCAGCTGGTCTGCATGCTTCCATGTAAGATCTAGTCTTAGCAAGAGTCCTCCTAAGTCAGCTCAGCCAGGGCCCATCCTCCGCGTGGGAGCGCTTTCGCTATCTGATCAGGTTCCTCATCCTCCAGCAACCTCAAGCGGTGTCTGATGGCTATGGCCCGTCTTCAGCAAGAGTCCTCTTAGGTCAGCCGTAATCAGGACCTCCTTTACCCTGAAGTTTCCTCTTTGTCATTTCCACCCCTGAGCCTCCCTCTGTTCCTTGACTGTGACCCACCCCCCGCCCCACCCAGGCTGTATTCAGCACCCATCCCGGTTCTACACACAGGACACTCTGTTCCCTGTCAGTCATCCTCAATAAAATGTTTGGACTGTTATAGCTACTTTCTAGCTCTGGTTTTCCTTTGACACTATGTACTGCAAAATTTTAAAAAATCATGAATACCATATTGTAGTAGAAGTGTTAACATCTTGGAAAATATTCTGGAGACAATAATGAATTCCTTGAAAAAATGATACAGTACCATCACCCTCAGCAAAACAGAGGTTGTTACAGCATGAAAAATAAGGACTTCAAAGCTGAATTGACAAGTGGCTTTGACAATTCAGGCCTTGAACTTTTCTCAAATTCGCAAGAGAGACTGATGCTCACATTTCATGCCCAAATTAGCCCCAAAGAGCTCTTTCGATAGACATAAAACAAAATTCAAAACAACATGAGAACAATGTGTATCATGATTTATTGGCATTCCTCAGAGTTACACAAACTCTGGTGTGTGTTAAAGTCTTAGATTCAGTGATTCATAGTGGGTTTCAGCTTGGAGGCCACATGCAGAGAATTAGGGACTGCTTAAAGGATGCACCAGGACTCACTGCCTGAGGACAGCCAGGCGGTGTGACAGCGGCAGTCAGCACATCCACAGGGAAAACCAAGCACACCTTGCCTCTTTCCTCCTAGTCCGGCCTGTTCCCCCGATAATAGTACTCTTCCTTTTCGTAATTCTTCCATTAAAAATATAATTATGGATGGCTCTTTTAAAAGCTGGGGGGTAACTGAGCTTTTAAAAAAGTGTGTGCTGTGTGTATTTTCTTTCCTAAAAAAGTAAAACCGACACTTTACCCAGCTCTTCAGCAAACCCCTGCACCATCTGACCTCTGGTTGCATCTCCAGTGGCTCTGACAGGAGTTAAATCAGATAAAATATCATAAGGGACAGACATGCGAGAAATCATTCATTGTCTGCATGAGATTCACATTTAACCGAGTGTTCTTTTTTTTATTTTAAAGAGAGTAGTAAATGAGAATCAAACAAACAAAGAAATAGAACAGTAGCAGCATACCAGTATCACAAACATAAACAAATCAAAGCAAGAACATTCAAAGTGATACAGAGTCTCAAGACAAAATAATATGAATCAACAGTGTTACATTACATATTGCTAGGGGGCTGGGGATTTAGCTCAGTGGCACAGCGCCTGCCTAGCAAGTGTGAGGTCATGAGTTCAATTCCTGGTACCAAAAAAAAACCCCCAAAAAACCAAAAACATATCACTATCCTCAACTACGTTGCTCAGATTACCAGATGTAAGAATGAAAGATTGCTCAAACCATTTTAGGGAATAAGAAAATAATTCTTCGATAAAACAGTAGAGATAATACAGTTTCACTAGACAAGATGGTAGTTCACCACTGTAATTCCCCTGCATATTGTTACCCTCAAATCAGTTGCTCAGACCACCAGACACAAGCATGCACAATTGATCAGAACATAAAAAATTGTAATACACCATCAGACATCAGCAATACAGTTATCGCAGCTCTGAAGCCCTCCTTACTCAGTCTATCAACTCTACCCCGGCTTGCTCTGCTCCAGCTGCCTGGCGTCCTCTCTGTACCTCACAGGCCCAAGCTTGTCCCTTCTGAGTCTTCATGCCTGCTGTCCTCCCTTCCTGTGCCTCCCTAGCTCCTCCCTATCCTTCGGGTCACATCCCAAGGGTCACTTCTCAGGCGCCTCTCTCATTCCTTGCCCTGAATCAGCTACTATGCAGAAGCTTTGCTGAAATTTTTTTTTCCCGTCTTTCACAGCATGAGTCACAATTTGCTATCACCCCCTCTATTGCTGTGCCTATGCAATCAGCACTTGTATGAGTTTCCTTTTGCTGCTGTAACAAATCCCCAGAGCCCAGGGGCTTGAAATAATGCACAGCTGCTATCTCGCCTACTGGTGGGTAGCAGTGCAACATCGGTTGGTGGGGCTGCTTTCCTTCTGAGGCCCCAGGAAGAGCATTTTCTCGCTTTTTGCAGATTCTAGAAGCTGCCTGGCTGATGACCCCACATCGTTCCTACTTTGGTCGTTGCATCTCCTTGCCTGCCTTCTTCTCACAGGCACACAGGGATTAGGTTTGGCCTCCTAGATAATCCTGAGTCACCTCTCCACCTCAAGACCCTTCATTCGTTCACATCTGCAGATTCCTTTTCCCATGTAAGGCAACATGGTCATAGATTTGGGATTAGATCATGGGTATTTTTAGAGGTTTGCGTTCTGCTTGCCACTACACCTCCTGGGCTGTGAAGGTGGACTGTGATTACTTTTCCCCACTGTATTTCCAGTGGCTGCTATATAACCCACACTAGGTCATTGTTGCTGAAATGAGTGAATTTATCTGTTTTGTTGCCCTACTTAAAGGTAAATAGCAAAATCAGTGCACAATTTACCAAATTGAGCTAATGAACCTGAATGTCCAATCCAGAGATCTGATATTTCAGAAGTGTCTCTCCAGGCAGAAGGGTGAGAAAGAGGTGGCCTGGGCTGTGTCCTAGTGTTCCCATGCTTTCCTTCATCGGCTCCTCTCTCAGGAGCTGGAAGGATTCGACATTCTCCTCTTCCGTGAAACTCCCCTGTCAGCCCCAGGACATTGGGTTCTCCAGTGTCTTTCCTCCCGCCTCTCCACCAGTTCCTGAAAAGTTCGCTGCCTTAGTGCGACTCCTCCAGCTGCCAAAGCCCTGGTCTGGGGCCCTTTGTCATCTCTAACCTCATTCCCCTAAACTATCTCATCCAATACCGGGCTTTAACACGGTCTACCGCTGAGATTCCACATTGTCCCAGCTGTGACTTTTTCCATAGCTGCTCAAATCACGTATCCAATGTCCTACTTACCCTTACCTGAATGTCTCACATGACCTGAAACTTACAGTGTCCCAAGGAGAACCATTTACTCCTCGCAACCCCAAGTGCATTTCTCCCTGCGGATATCCGCATCTCAGTAAATAGCAGCGCTGTGAGCCAGTTAACGCTCTCCTCCCAGCCTGCTGCATCTCAGTCGTGAACAAGTTCTGCTGATTTCCTCACAGCCGAGCTTCAAGAACATCCTCTTTGGACCACTGACTGTCCCTGCCACCTACACCCCGCCACCACACCATGTCACTGCTGACGGACCTCTCTGCCTCAGCCCTTCCCCCACCTAAACTGCATCCTCCAGCAGTGGCCAGTGTAGTCTTTTTCAGATGTCAGACAGATCACGCTGTTCCCTTGCTTAGACCCTTTCAGTGGCCTCGCCTGCACTTAAATCCAGCCTCTTTTCTTTGCCTCACAAAGCACTCTGTGGTCTGTCCCCTCTGGGCAACTGTCACAGGCTCTTTCTGTCACTCCCTGGCTCCCTGGGGTGTTCTCCAACTGGCCACACTGGTTGATACATCAAAGCCTTAGCATGTGCTACTCCCTGTTTGAGGACTCTTCCCCAGGGTCTTGCGTGGCTGAGAACTTGCAACCTGTCAGGTCTTAGAGCAAAAGTCACCTCTTCAACGGGGCCTTCCCTGACTCCCAATCTAACATAGCCACCCCACGAGGTGTTGCGTTCTGACACATTCTCAGGCTCCCCCAGTTTCCCCATCTGCATTTGAGCTGAGTATCTGCCTGCGGTAATTAAAATCCAACTATGATGTGTCCTCATTCCTTCCTAGGAGGGATCCACAAATCAATCCATCCTGAAGCTCATTTCTTCCCAGACGTACATCAGATGACTTTTGGTGGTCACAGCTGTGTAAGAGGAGTGCTATGGGGTGCAGCAGATGAGGCAGGGGCACTACTAAACACCCCACAACACACAAGAAATAAACCCCACACACATAATTACCCTGCACGAACTGTCACTTGTACAGTCTGAGAAATCCCAACACATACTACTGTGTACTTAAATCCCAACATATACTAATGTGTACTTAAATCTCTCTGTTGCTCTGGCTCTAATTAGGGATGTGAGAAGAAGGAAAATGCCCTGTGATATGGAACCAGCTGGCTGATGGCTAGTTTGCAAATAATTCTAATCTAGAACTGTCTCTCTGAGCTCTGAGCCCCTTCCGTATGCAGCGCTGGTGTCAGGTCACATAAGATTCTGCTGGGATCTTCTCTAGACATTTCTGCTTCCATTGAGCACATTCCCTTTAGACTGCTAGCAGCCTCTTGAGGTGGCTGGAAGGCTTTACCTTTCATATATTAAAAAAAATCTCAAGTACATATTCCTTTGGAAGTTCAATATCATGAAAGTCACAAGGCCATTTACAAGGATTACTGTAAAGGTTTTTTATGGTTACTATTAAATAAATTATATGTTCAGGGTACTGGAGCATCAGAGAACAAATAAATGTAGAACCGCTGCCTTGAAGTGACTTCAATATCCTGCTAGGCCCAGTAAAATGAGACATGAAAGTCTACTTTAGTGTAACAAGAACAGTCAGGTCTCATTGGGGAAAAAATTCACAAGGGAAACTATTTCAGAAGACAGTCTGGCAAGACCTGAGCTACAGCAACGGGAGTCACAGGGTGAAGCAATAACTCACTTTGCACATTAAGTTCATGTGAAAAGACTCACAGAGCAGGAGGGTAGGCCCAAGGGATGACCACCGCCAGAGATGCTGAGCAGAGTCCAACCTTGGAGAAGGTGCACATTTATCCTTCTAATCTAGAATGGTTAAGGTCTTGAAAATGTGGTTCTGCACAATGCCAGCAAGGAGCCAGTGGGGTTTGCTGCCACTGTGGAGCGGAGAGGCCCTGCAGAGACTGCAAGCTCCTCTCGGGTAGTGCGTGAATTTTCTGGGGCTCAATGAACTGAGTGGCTTAAACCACAGCTATGTATCTTTCAGTTCTGGATCCTGGAAGACTGAGACCAAGGCAGATACCGCAGACAGATACTCAGCTCAAATGCAGTTGGGGAAACTGAGGGAGCCAGAAGAGAGCTCAGAAACCCTGTACACCTGTCTATGTGTTTCTTATCATTTTCCTTGCTGTCTTACAGACAGCCCATTAAAGTATTAACCTTGAGGAGTCCATAACCAAGGTTGCCAAATCCAATATAATTGGTTCATTAAGAAAGCTGTGAAGAATTAGTCCATGCACTTCCCTGGCTCCTGGTGACTGCTGGCAACTTTTAATGTTATAGAATAGTGATGGCGAACCTTTTAGAGCTTTCATTGATAACAGCCCACTACTGCACACGTGTCTCACATTCGCCATACTGTTACAGAAGCATCATCCCAATCCACCTTCGCCCTTATGTGCTGCTCTGCCAGTGCCTGTGTCCAAATTTCCCCTTTTAAGAAGGACCCAAGTCTGACTGAACTAGTCCCTTGCTCCACTCCATCCAGTAGGCCTTGTCTTAACTACATCTGCATCCAGCCCGTTCCCATGTGTGGTCAGACCTTGAAGTGCTGAGAGTTATGAGTGTTGGAGAGACACCGCTCAACCCATGACAGGGAGCAGGTAAAGAAGGAAGGGATTCCAGGCTTCTAGCATTCTAGTTTATTTAACAACACACTGATGCTAACCAAATGCCTCCAAGCCACAGGATATCCCAAGGTGTGTCACAACCCTGCTTTTCACCATTCTGTGGTGGCCCCTGCCAATAGACCAATGGCAGATGTGATTCCTTAGAACTTCTTCAAGCTGTTCTGGAGCCACTTGTCAAGGTAGTGGACATCTGGAATGTTGTGCTGACACATAACCACCTCCCTACTCCACTCCTCCTTAAAAATGTAAGCTAAATGATAAACAAATTATAGATACTCTCTAGAATTGCATGGCATCCAATGTAGTTGGGAGCTCTGCTAGGGCTAAGAGATATGGTAAGTTCTGTGGATGCAAACAAGACAAACATATTGTCCTCAAGCTTACCATGAGGTGGATTGCAGAAAAGCCAATCCCAGCATACGGGAACTGGCCCCAGGGTGTGGGGAGACCAAAGAAAGGCAGACCAATCCAGGATTGCAGAGAGTGCTTTGTAGGACTTATTGACAGAAGTGTGGTCTTGGGTAGATGCTTGTGATTTGAGCCAAAAGGAGAGGGTTAGAAAGTGGTCAGGACAAAAATGACTTCAACCAAGCCAGAATGTGCCAGGCTTACCCCAAGCTGCTATGAAAGAGTCAGTAACATTTCTGGCAACAGTGTCTGGTTGTAAAGTTCCGTGTACCGCTCTAAAGGTTTTGTGTATTTATGCTAATCTGGGAAACTATGGGGCAACAGGTCAGGGTTCCTCAGGGTGACCATAGTGGTTATGATTCAAGATGGCTGCAGTCATGTCAAGTTGAATCCATGCATATATCTAGAAGACACTCAGATGTTTTTATATCCAAGTGGTCTAAGTATTAAGGCTGTCCTTGGAGCTATAGAGTCCAATCCACCATGTCCAGAAGTGTTGAGAAGCACAGTGATGTGGTGTGGACATGTAGAACTGCTGAGGTATGTGTGTGGCATCCCCCTAGGTGGTGCCATTCACAAATGTCCCTTATAAAGCTTGTGCCATACACAACCAGACACACAGGGTCGATGCTTGCCGTCTCCTCACCTTCTAGTCCTTGCAGTGCCAGCTCAGCCAAAGCTGCATTCCTACCAGTATCCACCCCTCTGGCTCCTGTGACCCCTTCTTAGATCCTGCGTTCACCACACTCTACACCAACAATTCCCATTTCATGCTTGAGTACTGTGATGACTGATCATCAAAAGTGTCACTTCTCATTTCTCACCTGTTCACAAAGAAAGTGCCAGCATTTACACAGGTTTCTTTCCCCAGATTAGTATGCTTATGCCTTTATTGTCTCCCCTCCTATTTATCTGTATCCCAGTACATATGATCCCCTCATTTCATAGTCCTTGAGGAACTTCCTCGAGGAAAAGAGCACATGGTATTACTTCTACCAGAGTGCTCCTCCTGAAGCACAGGCTGGTCTGTCCCTCCCCACTCTAAGAGTCTCCAGGGTCTCCCCACTTCTCGCCAGGACAAATGCTGCATGTCTAGCACAGATTCTCCAGACTTTGAGCCATCTCTTCCTGCATGCTGTGCCAACATCATCTCCTCCTCCTCCTCCTTGCCTCTTGCATTGTATCCAAATGGAACTACTGGGTTCATTATTTTAAAATTTTCCATTTCTGATATCCTTTACTCCAATGGCAGAGGCCAAATCCTACCCAGTTATTTCAATGAGAATTTCTCTTCTCCTATTCTATGCTTTGTTAGCATTCTTAGCGTGAACGATCACTAATATTAATACTCTATTTGTGCACCATGTCTCTGTCATTAACTGGTGATTCCTGCCAGGGATATACTTGTCTGATTCCTCCAAACAGGGGCGTTGCACATGGCAGATCCCTAATCAGGCTCCGTGTCAATGAGACACAAAAGCTATCATTAAATGAGAAAATGAGCTGAAGTATCATCCGGATCTCTTTGACTCTAGCGGCCTTTGTTTGCTGTCCTTGATTTCCCCTCTGCTCAGAGTCCTTCAGTAGGAGCTAGCTTCGCAGTATGTGTTCTGCCCTCTATCTGCTTTTAGAGGTGGGGGCGGTGGGGAGAAGGGGCAAGAGACTCCCACTGTGGCTTCCTAGGCCACTTTCCTGGTCTTGGATCTCATCAGAGGCTGTCTGTGTTAGGATCATCGAGTACACATTTCCAGCACAGGTTCTTCATCTACAGCAGTGTAGGCTTTTAGCTGAAACTGAGGACCATCTCTTGCTATGGATAATTTTTCTCTTTTTATAACTTTCCATATTAACCCAACACATCACCATTAATGATCTTTTTCTTTTGGATGTGACAGAATTCACTCTACTACCTCAGACTAAGGGGTGCTGGAAACACAGTCGTCATCACTTTCCCCGAAATACTGGATCTATGATGACAATTGCTTCTCTCTTCTCTGCGTCAGATAGCATCAGTCATGACCTTCTGTGTGGCTGCAGAAGTCCACGTAACCAGGCGAAGCTGGATAGTTCTCCACACCGGCTACAGCCCCAGCTCAGACTCTGGTCCCAGCTGGGATTTATTTAGTACAATCTTACTGATGGGTGACTCGTGATTCCAGAGAAATCTGAGGTATGCGGCGTTCTAAAATAATTAGACCAAGAAGCCTAAGGCTAGGGGGTGCCTGAAGAGAAAGATCCCAGTTGTTTGTCACTAGTTCAGTACACATAGCTTCATAAGTTGCCATGTCGCTTTGAGGAAGTTATTCAACCTCTCTGAGTCTCAGTTATTGGACTGATTCACAGAGTTATGTTGAGGGTCAAATGAGTGCTCACAAAGCACGTCGGCCTTGTGCCTGGCACAGCGTGGATGCCCAGTCTGTGGCTATTACGGTTAAGGTTGTAGAAATAGGCAGGTTCCTTTTCTCCTTGGTGTTCCCTTTTTCCTCTTCATAGTTGTCATCCAGCGTCATCTGGAAAAAGGGTTGGATGGCTTCACATCTGTTAAATACACCAAGAGTCAGATAAAACCTCTTCCTGGAGGGGAAGATTTATGTTGTTTCTCCGAGAAGCAGTTGGCTACAGCTTAACATGAAATATTTGTTTTCCTAATACTTTATTCATAAAACTAGTGACAAATATGTAAGCTTTCAAATGTTCCAATTCATTATTTTAAGTGGATCTTTATCAAACGGAAACATCTGTGTTGAAACAACTTTGGCTCAGAGCTTGTCATAGTAACAGTAGTATCTGTCAGGTCTACTATCAATTTCTTTCTGTGTTTTCATATATTGGAGATGCTCAGCAGTTAACTAGAGAGGGAAGAATTTCCTGTAGTACAATTAAAACAGCAAGCAGAAGATGGGCCTTATCTAGCAGATTCCAGTGGACTTTCTGCACTTTCTGTTCTTTGTTTTTAATATAAGGACATATCACTGATTCCTAACCTGACCACCAATTCCTATACCGAGTTCCAGTTTAAAACCAGGTATGATTCTGGCTGCCAAGGTACTTTAGAGAAATGCTAAATATCTTGAAGCTTGACTTAGCAGATAGCACTCTGTGAATGTATATTTTTGTTTTGTGTGTTTTTGAGTCAGGCTTTCACTATGTAGCCCAGGATGACCTCAAAGTTGCAATGATCCTCTTGTCTCAGCCTTCTGAGTGCTGGGATTACAGGTGTGTGTCACCACACCCAGCTTCTGTGAATATATTGATGCCACTTGTCCTAGGTATTACAACCCAAAGGGCAAAAAAGACAGACTAAAAGAAAAATCCTAGAACAGTGCCTGGCACATAACAAACTCTTTCAAATATATATGATATAGATATCTTACATGATTATATCTATATAGACATATGATGAATGAGTATATATATTGTCTTAGTTACTTTACTCTCATTGCTGGGACAAAATGCTTGACACCCAAAATTATGGAAGGAAAAGCTCATTTAGCTTATAGTTTATGGAGGTTTCAGTCCATAATCAGCTGGCTCCAAGGCAGGGTGGCATGGCACAGAGGCAGCAGTTCAAAGCAGCAGGAAACAACAAAAGCAACAAGAGCAAGAAGAGGGGGACAAGCCTCTTTTCCCTCCTTATATTGTATACCAGCCATGCCCACACCATCTCAGTGCCCTCCTCTTCCACAAGCTGAGAATGTTCACAAAGTAACAACCCTGCCTCCCGCGCCCGCCCCCCCCCCCGAATCACTTAGTTGAATTTTTAAACTTCTCAATTTGACACAGTGAACAACATCCTAGAGCAGGAAGGGCGTGTCCTTTTCACCCCAGGATGTAGAACTACTG